>NW_020940360.1:19059344-19065844 GCF_900497805.2 Vombatus ursinus
TCTATCTATCTATCTATCTATCTATCTATCTATCTATCTATCTATCTGTATATCTGTCTGTCTGTCTCTATCTCTATATATTTTGGAGAAGGGATTGGGTCCAATCAGTCAACTAGCATTTATTGCATACCTGCTGTGTTCTAGGTACTGTGCTAAATACCAGGGATGCAAAAAACAAAACAAAACCAAAACCAAAAACAAAACTGTCCCTACTCATAAATTAGAAGAGATTGGATTAGATTGTCTTTGGGAAAGTGTACAGTGCTATTAGTGATATCAGACTGCTTGATGTGGCAAAAGTTCAGCCCAGTAACCTCTGTAATCTCATGGTGATGTTGAATGACTGTAAATTAAAGAAGATCATGTTATTGGTAGAATTAAAATTAAATTCAAAGGGCAGTGGAAGAACACAATGTGGGTGCAAGTAAGCTTTGGTGATGACCTATGAACAAAAAGTTCCATAAAAGACATCCAGGACACGTGTGTTAAAAAAAAGAAGCAGATGATTCATGGTAAGAACAAGAAATGATATGATGTGTCCAAGTGTTACATTGGTACCTCAAAGATTTTAAACGGGCTGGAGGTATTTCTTTGGTCCTCTCACTAGTTAGATCTTCTGTAAAGGATTTATGTAAAGAATAATGGATAATAATTATGATAACATTTAACTTTTCTTTTAAAAATTTAGATGCTATAGTATTTGATATGTTGATATTGCTTCATTTTCTATGGTACCTTTTATCAAAGTGTAGTTACCCTGTTTATTTCTTTTCACTAAATCTATTTTAGCCATAATTTTGTCTGAGATCAAAATTGCTACCCATGCCTTTTTTGAATTAGCTGAAGCATAATAAATTCTATTCCAAGTCTCCATTTAAAGAGAAAAAAGAAAAGCGAGAGTTCAATAGCTACCCCTGTTTTATATGTTCTACCCTGCCCCTAGCTCTTAGTCATATATTTATTAAAGAACAAATTACTAAATGGCAATTAATTAGAAAGAAGATTTCTAATTTGTTACCTTTCTCAATTTTTGTTTCTGAAATATGCAACTGTAGAAAATGGAATACTTCAAGGATTCTGGAGTTAAAAAGAGAGAATTTATAAGTTAGTGAAAGGTGGCATTTATGCATAAGGTTTCGTCCTTTTCAATTTTTTTGTACTGGGATTTGAATATATTTTATTCTAGAAGATGAACCAGGCCACTGCTTCAGTCCTGGGAATTTTTTGGTATCCATATGACAGGATTCCAGGGGCATTAGGGGATCAGTTGCCCTATTCCTCTAGTCCATGGAAAGTATGAAGAAGGAAGAGATAAAGAAGAGTTCAGGATAAGCATTTGGCAGAGGTAGAGCAGGAAATAATTGCTAGCTCTCCCTGTCTCAAACAATATTTAGTGACAAAAAAATCAAATGCTCCATTAATTTAGCCTTTTATCTGTCCTGGCATTGGCAAAAACCTTTCCACTTACTGAAGGGCATGCTGATGGGGTGGCTGCCCTATAAACTAGTCTTTCTTAGCACAGTGACAAAGAATACTTACTCCATCCACAATGAGCATCCTTACTGTCCTCTAAATGGGTAAGGTGAGCCTAAATATAGCTCCACTCATCACAAACATTCCCAAATTGTATGTTTGTCTAAACCATACCTTTCGATTTTGACAAACTTGTACCTGGGAGGTCTAGCAATGAGTCTGTGCCCAGTCAATTAAGCCAGAGAGATAGAAAGAATTTCTTGTCGCTTGCTTCCTGAGTTTGTAGAGTTCTGGGATCGATAGCTCAAGCACTCCAACTGAGTAGTCTTTTAAGAAACAATCAGTAACCTAGAGTCTTTACTTTGAGTATTTTTTCCCACAGACCCCAGAATGCCAAAGCAAATATTCACAATCTTATATTTTAGCTGCAAGTACACTTCTTATTTGATTTTAATTTGCACGAATATTCTATAGAGTTTAAGGAGACAAAAGAGCAGTAATGCAGAATAATGGCTTTGGAGTCAAAGAACCTGGGTTCATACCTCCCCACTACTATTAGCTATTTATCAAATGAGATAACATATGTAAAGCACTTTACTAATACCAAAACACTATATAAATGTTAGCTATTATTATTATTATGTAACTTTGAGTAAGTAATTTAACTTCTTTGGGCCTCCATTTCTTAGTAAAATAAGTAGAGTGGACTACCTGGCTTCTAAGGTCCTTTTCCAGGCTTCAGTTTAATAGTCTCTGTGGTTCCTTTCCAGCTGCAGGTCTGTGAAACTATATAATATCATGTCCATTGTGCTTATCTTCACAACTGAGAAAAATAATTTTTATTGCATAGAATTTTCTTGTTCACTGTGCCTGAAATGACTTTTTGGTATTTTTAGCTTTCTGAAGCCTGACTTAGGAAAATGATATTTATTTGATTTTACATATAGATCAAGTACAAAAAGGTAGTGATAATATCATTGCATGTAAGTCTCATGTTACAGAATTCAGAGCACATAGATACTCAATAGGGGATGCCTCCATCCAGGAAATCTGAAAAAAATTAGCTATGAGACTTCCAAGGAGTACAAAAAGTTTGGTTTCCCATTACATGAAATTACAGAAATCTTATTAAAAGGAGGGGGGAGGAAGAAATCTTTGAATAATTGATTTTTCATCTTAAATATCTTCGTGAATCCCCCAAATTATTTATTATATAGTTTGTAATATTATGCTTCTTCTGATTGCCCCCCCCAAAAAGTCTTGTTTTGTCATATTTCTAAGTTACTAACAGAATAGAGAAAACTTATTTTTTTTCCTTCTGTCTCTGTCTGTATATTTTTGTCTGTCTTTGTGTTCCTTCTCTGAATGTCTCCTTTCTTTTTCTGTGTATGTTTTTTCTCTGTCTTATTATTTTTATGTGTCTCCTCTCCTCTTCTTTCCTCCTTCTTTCTTTCCTTGCTTCCCTTTCTCTCCAGTTTCTTAATATACTGTTTTTCTCTGCTTCATAGCACAATCATCCTGCCCATGAGGATCCTGAGGCAAGGTGAAAAATAGTCTAAAATGTCATATCTTTATTTCTTTTCTTTCCTTCCTTCCTTCCTTTCTTCCATTCTCTATCCCTCCCTGCCTTTCTCTCTCTCCAAAAACAAATCATATTAAAAGTACTGAGAAGATAATTTAATTGTCTCACTCTCAATGTATATTCTTTCTAGGACAGTGCTACATGTTAAGGACCCAACTCTACTGAATTGTCAATAGGCAAAGTTAATTTCAAGTTGCTCAAATATCCTTTTGTGTGTGTGTGTGTGTGTGTGTGTGTGTGTGTGTGTGTGTGTGTGTTTCCTAGCTTTGGGTATTTGAAGCTCTCCTGCTGAATTCCATCAGGATATGTTCTCCAAAGATATTGCTCTATTCTGCAAACATTTTCCCCCTTAAAACTTCTGTGACCTCTCTGGAAAAAAAAAATCCTTTTTGCTCTATGATAGCTAGTTTTTGTTTTAAAAAAAATCTCTGCAAGTGTGTTTTGCTTTGTTCTGAATCTGATATGTGATGTAATTGGCAAAGGTAAGTCATGATTAAGAAACTCTGTTTGCCAAACAGATTAGTAACTGTAGTGCAACTTGAGAGGTAGACTTCAAACCAGGTCTTTCTGACTCCAACTGTATTCATCATGCCATGCTTTCACCCATGCTGACATATTAGTAGATACTGATAGGTTAGCATATCTAAATTTTAGGTGATCATACTTCTAGAAACCCTCAAATATTGAGAGAATGTTAGTTGTCTTATAGGATCCTAGGGGAATGACTTAGCAAGAGGGTTTGCTTTTTAAAACATAACAGGGAGAAAGTAAATAAATACTGAATTTAATATTCATGACTTATCAAAATTCTTGCCTAAACAATTTTATGATTTAAGAATAAATTATTATCATTGTTGTTTGTTTTAATGATGAAAGGACTAGTTTGAATTTTCACATTATGTGGGGTAGTCGAAAATTAGTGTGTTAGTAATGTTAAGAAGCACCTCACTAGTGATCTGGCTTCTATTTAAATAAATGATGTAAAAATTAAAACTATGTTGCTTTGCCTTTAGTTAATTTTGTTATGCAAATCCTATGTACGTTATACATTCAGAGGCTTTTATTATTGACTGTAACTATATATGCTATTTTTCCCCTAGAACTATTTTTGTCTTCTTTTAAAATCAGGCAAAATAGGTCTACTATCTACATTTGTAATTATAACCAATGCACCCAGTAGCAATGTGGAGAAATGGCATGAAATATTAACAAAGCAATGACTTGAAGACTGCTTTCAATATTCTACTTCAATATGCTCTTTTCCCACCTCTTACCTAATCTGAAGGGGAATAGACAATGAAAATAGAATTGGAAAGATAATGATTTGGATTTAGTGCTATAATCCTCTTTCATTTCTAATATGGTTTCTCTTAAACATATGTGTATAAGTGTGTAACTATGTACATGCATACATGCATATGTATATTAAGATATATTTTCAAGGACAGATGTGATAAAGCAGAAAAATCTGTGAATCTGGGAAAGCTTTTTGTCTTACAAACTAAGCATTATGATTTGCCTAACATTTATATTATTTCCTTAAGACAAGTGAAAAATATGAAGGCTCAAGGAAAAAAAAAATCATTAGATCATTGTATTTGGTGATGAAAGATTTGGTTCCTTTACAAAATTATATCAGTACTAATCAATGATCCCTAAAAAACTACACATTTTTCGATTCAATCTCACTAACATTTACTAAGGGCTTAATACACGCACGGATGGTTTGTGATCTGAATAAATGAGGCCTACAGATTCACTCGTGTATTGGCACATGATACCTTCAAGATACTGTGTTTGACACTACAAAGAAAAAATAAAATGACAACCAGTAATACTGTAAAACATTTGTGAAATTGACCATATTCCAATGAAAGAAGGATCATATTAATTTCATTTGGAGGTCAAACTCTACATCAAACTTCAGCGTGTTAAGTTTTTAGTTGACTACGATTTGAGTGTTTAAGACATTATAGAGACATCACATGAATTTCATAAGAAAATGTACACAGTTATTAAAATTTGTTTTTAATCTTAATATAACTTAATACTTTTGTTTCATTTCATATTAATTTATTAACATTTGAAAGTAATTTTGGGCAACAGTTGGAATCTGAACAAAGATGCAGTGCTCGCCTAAAGCAAGCTTGAAAACAATTGCTAGTGAAACCCCTGTATGACTTTTTTACGGTGTATTTTAAATTATGTCAGTGAAAATTATGTAAAAGTATGTGGTTTTTTGTCAGCAAAGTTAATGTGCAAATGTGGAAGTGCTTATACACATCAGTGGGTCTTCATAATGTCTTGATTTCTTGCACAAATGCAGACTTTTGTTTATATGGATGTATTTACACTGAGATTTTTCAAGGCACAACTGAGCACTATATATAACAAAAGGATTTCAGAAACATTTAAGGTTTAATTTTTGTTGTCTTTTTTTTTTACAGATAAAAATATTACAGTTTCATGAATGATTAGGAGAAGGAAAAATAGGAAAAAGGAAATCACCAAGTAGTAAATGTATTTTGTTTTGTTAATTGATTTTTTTTATAGGTGACAGAATGGCATCTAATTGGGACTTTAAATGGGTGCTGAGCTTTTTGTTGTATCAAAGAATGGGAAAATAGGGGGGTCACTATCAAGTAGGGGAATGACTGAACAAATCGTGGTGTATGAATGTAATAGAATCTTATTACTGTAAGAAATGATGCAAGGGGCTGATTAAGACAAAGCTCAGAAGAAACATGGATTGAGATAGAGTTAATGGAGCTGAACCTGGAGAACTATTTATGCAATGACTATATTATTGGAAAGGAAAAGATGTACAATCCTATGAACTCTGAATGGAATAACCAATCATGTCTCTAGGATAAAAATGCTGAAATATATTTCTCACCTTTCATGAGAGAGATGATGGACTAGAGGTTTAGAATGGAGCATAAATTTTCATATGTGCATAATGTTTGGATTTATTTTGCCTGAATATACTTTTTTATTTCAAGTGAATTTTCTTTAAGCGACGAGGAATGGGAAGACTAGTGATAGTGACAACATAAAATAAGAAAAGAAAGAAAAGAGCGTCACAGAAATATTTGTAAATTCATTAAAGAGAACTAGGGGGCAGGGAGACATGGGCAAATAGGACAAATTTGGAATTAATGCATTTAAATGTACATATATAATATGTATATATAAATTTCAAAGTTCCATGTGATAGTAATTTGCATTTCATATACAATGCTCTTTTGCTATTCTTTATATATGAAAAAAACTCACATTTGTATAAATTTTCAATTACAACAAAAAACAAACAAAAAGAATAACAACAAAAAATGAGTGATGCACACATTAGGAACCCATCTATTCTGAACTCAGTTACCTAGATGTCCCTAGGATTTCAGCACCACTGTTCTTTAAACAATCTAAGTAAAGAACTTAGATACCT
>NW_020940360.1:19065854-19078214 GCF_900497805.2 Vombatus ursinus
ACATCTAGGTAACTGAGTTCAGAATAGATGGGTTCCTAATGTGTGCATCACTCATTTTTTGTTGTTATTCTTTTTGTTTGTTTTTTGTTGTAATTGAAAATTTATACAAATGTGAGTTTTTTTCATATATAAAGAATAGCAAAAGAACATTGTTTATGTAGACAATGTCTATGTAGCAATAAGAAAATGAGGCCTATATATCTACCTGATGTGCACTTTTCTAGCAAAATTTCTTAAAAGGCTATTGCTTATCAAAGTACACAGTGCAATTTATTTCTGTCTTAGTAAAATAAATTGTGTTGTCTGCAAAAACATTGTTGAGAACAGAGAGTTAAAGGGAGATGGTGATGGTATTGGTGGTGATAATCATTGCAATTCTCTACCTGCTGTGACCAGTGTGAAAAGCCAAGTCAATGGTTTAAACCACAGGTGCTTGTAAATAACACGCTTCACTTAGCCAGAGTAAAAATACCATTGAGTTTGGGCACATGAACAATGTGGCTTACGTAAAATAGGTCTCTTTATTTGACAGGGTCACACTTACATAGATAATCATGTATGCACATATACAAAGCTATGCTGGCCATTTAATTCCTTGGTTGTTGTTGTTACTATCTTTTGTTCTTTTCCCATTTTCATTTCCAAATGTCTTACTCCCCCTGTCTTGCCAGAGAATCATCAGTTATAAGAAAAACATCTTTAAAGAGAGCAAAAAAGCAGTCTGCAAAACAAATATGACAATTTAGTCTGACATGCAATGTGTTATATCCACGGTTCTCCACCTTTGCAAAGAAAAGAGGGAGATTAAGCTTTCCATTTTGAAATGATCACGTTTCCATATTTAACTTTGTTGTTAGTGGTGGTTTTAAATAAACTGTTTCATATGATTAGTATGTTTCCCGTATACTGTGCTAAGATTGAATCCAGAGCTGAATAAATGCTAGTCTTGTGTAATATTTCCAATTCCAGAGCCACCAGCTAGCAGCAGATACTGGTGTGATACAAATCAGTTCAAGCGAAACTCCAAAGTAAAAATAAATAAGACCCTCATGCCATTTCTTTTGTTAAAGGTGACTTTCAGCAGCAAAGAAATCCCATGTTGTGTAGTATATGGTCTCTTTAACCACTGAGCTAAGTAGGGTGTGGAAATATGCAGGAACTACGATTGATTTTAAGCATTATTTGAACCAAAGAATAGGTTTGAAATGACCTTCCACTGTGATAACAATATCTATAATTTGAAAAAGGAGTTGGTAGAAGAAGAAATGTTGCAAGGTCTGAAAGAAGATAAATAGTAATTTATGGAGGTCAGCTGGCCAATTTCAGATCAAACTAGTTGATACTGACTGCATACCAGTAAATATATCAACACAACTTCTGGAAAAATTACTATTTCAAGATTCTTTTGTTGTTTAGTGTATATTTCCACAAGTTCCGTTAAAACTACTAGTTTGAACATTCAAGTAATTCCATGTATTTCAATGTGAGTCTCAGCTCTGTAAAGAAAAAGGCAAAGGGCTTAATTAGAGTATCCTTTTGCTGGTGCTGCAGTACATTCTGCTTTGATATCTCTAGATACAGTGTATATTATACAAATTTTCTATTCTTCATCCATTGAGAACATTTCTTCTTAGTTTTGAGAAATTTATTATGATTGTTCAATTAACATTTTTGATGTTCCTTTTTTATTTTATTTATTTATTTTTATTTTTTAGGCAATAGGGGTTAAGTGACTTGCCCAGGGTCACATGACTAGTAAGAGTCAAGTGTTTGGTCTGAGGCTGGATTTGAAATCAAGTCCTCCTGACTTCAGGGTTGGTGCTCTATCCACTGCACCACCTTGCTGCCCCCCTTTTTTATTTTTTATTTTCAAGGAGGGGAATAGGAAGTCTGGGCAGCTAACTTAGTGAATAGAGCACCAGGCCCAGAGCCAGGAAGACCTGAGTTCAAAGCTGGTCTCAGACATATACTAGCTGTGTGACCTTGGACAATTGTTTAATTCTGTTTACCTCAGTTTCTTCATCTGCAAAATAATCTGGAGAAAGAAATAGCAAACCACTCCCCTATATTTGCCAAGAAAATCTGAAATGGGGTCACGGAGAGTCAGATACAACTGGAACGCCTGAACAACAACAATAAACATAGTAAGTTTAATCATCATCTCAATTTTATCAGTGAGGAATTGGCACCTACAGCTCCAGAAATATGCCATTTGCCAGAATCAATTATATTAAGTTATGGAAGAAACCTGAAATGAATTGAAGGCTGTTCCTATTCTATTGAAAAGGACAAGTAAGACTTGTTCAAATCATTTAAATCAAATCATTCGAAAATGCTTTTGAAACCTATACAATCTCTGGTTATTTATTTTGCAACCTAAACATTGTAGACATGGAGAAGGAAATAGCAAATCATTTCAGTATCTTTGATAAGAAAACCTCTCATGGGGTCACTAAGGGTCTTAAACAACTGAACAACGATGACAAAGACATGAGAAAAGTGATGTAGTCATGTCCAAAGCTCATTTTAAAGGAACACAACTCTCTTAAAAATGTATTCTTAAGACTTATACTTTTAGCCCGAGAGTTTGAGTGGTCAGATATTTTAACTACTTTTTTTAAGGAAGACTTTTATCTGTTAATAGTCACTACCTCATCCTATAATTTTGAAGATTTGTTGACAGGGTTCACTTAATTACTCTGCTGTGCCCCAACTCAGCACTGAATTCGTGCGGAGGGTGTGTGTGTGTGTGTGTGTGTGTGTGTGTGTGTGTGTGTGTGTGTTTGTGTGTATTCTTATTCTCATTCATCTGGTTTATAGGCAAAACATAACCTAATCTAAAAAAAAAAAAACAGCTGAAGAAATAATTTTACGTATTTCCTGCTGATGGCAGAGTTCGTAGATAATTTAGCAGAGGAGTAACTTCTAGGGTTAAAAAAGTTATATTTGTACTTTGTTTCTTAATAAATATTTAAAGAAATGAGAGGCAGTATAGATAGAGGATGTGTTTGAAGCCAGGAAAATCTGGCTTCAAGTCCCACCTTTAATACATACTGCATATGTTATGTCAGTCACTTAATTTCTCTGTACTCTAGATAAATCTTAAGACTATGAATTGCTGAGAAGATATCAACCTGAATTTGTAGAGGGAATTTCCTCACCTGGGAGCTTCTTATAGCAGTGAAAACACAGTTCCTATCCTTATCTTGAACAATGTTACTAAATGGGACAGAAAAGAACACTTTTTATATCAATGGATATATATATCTATATCTATAAATACATATACATATATAGTCCATATATGAATACTGAGTCTATACATTTCAACTTTCATTAAGAAAGAATAATAGAAAAATGATAATCACCTACAATTAAAAAAAAGTTTGTTTTGGGGTATTCTCTTGTAGGATTCAGTAGTGTTCCAGATCTTGGTCACTGACCTGACAGTAAAAATATCCTGGATGTACATTCTCACTGGCTGCTATGAAGCTGATGAAAATTTCATAGCATTCTAAACAATGGAAACTCTATATGTACTGAGAGAGAAAGAGAGACAGAGGGAGAGAGAGAGAGAGAGACAGAGAGACAGAGAGAGAGAGAGAGAGAGAGGGAGAGAAACTTCATTTTTCCAGGACTAGTTCTTTCCAATGTCCTGTTATTCTCTTGTGGAGTCCCTGCTGTTGGCAATACTTCAAAAGGACTAATATAAGTCTTCAGCAATTTCTGTATCAGCAATGACTTCCTTTTCCTTCAAGCTATTTGTTGGAATGGGGGCTAGGAAGGAGGGTGACTTTAGTGCAATTTATTTCATCTTTCCTGAAGACAGAATTTTTGTCCCATATAACGATAGAAGAGCCTCCTACTTAGTTCTTGAACAGAGAAAGATTTTCAAAATATACCCTGGACATGCACATAAATCCCATTAGCCAATAACAGGATTTGTCTGCATACCTCCAATGAACTCTTTTAGAAACCTAGGAGTCCCTCACTGAGAGTTCTTCTCTTTTTTATTTATTTACTTATGTATTAAGTTCACAATACCAGTCCAAATTATTACAATGTGCAATTAATTCATGCAATTGTCGTCTCGGATGTTTTCAAAGGTAAAAAAAAAAGGTTGAGGAGAAAAATGTAATAAAATAAAATTGCACAAAAATATTTAAATTCCTTTTTCCTATTGACACAATTAACTCAAGAAGAGTTCCCAATCTAAGCATAAGTCTGACAGAATTATTATTGAACCATGCTAATGTACAAGGAAATATTCCTAACAATGTGATATTGTACCATGCTGCCATTAAAACTAAGAGCTGTAAGTGATAGTTTTAATGGTGGTGAGATAGTGCAGATCACTTAGACAAGTATTCAAGATTCAGAAGTTTCAGCCCTCTAACATTCTTATATATATAATGTTTCCCCAGTGGGCAAATTACGAGAGCAATTGGAGGTAGATGAGGTAACAAGGAGTAGAGGATAGTGTGGTCATCTTGGAGCAGAAAAGCAAAGTTCAAATCTGATTTCACTTATTAGTTGTGTGACTTTGGGTTAATCTGTGTAAACTTCAGTTTTCTCATCTGTAAAATGAAGTGGCTGGACTCAATTACCTTTATGGGTCCATCCTTACTTTACATTTAAATCTGTCTGTTGTTGCCATATAGCAGTTCTTCCTTCCCAATATTTCTTTTTACCTGACTACCTAAAAATAGAAATAGGTTTCAATGCCCAAGAATATAGTTTTCTTGAGTTTTTTTTTTATTTTTAATCTATACCAAACTCATATTGCTTATCCTTAAACTCAAAATGGTATAGGAAAACCATGCCAGAGGATGAAGGCAATCAAGCTGTACCTCTCACATCTATGTATGACTTTGAAAACTGTTCATTACTTTGCTACTGTCATTGACATTGCCTGATGCATGTCAATCTGTCACAAAAAAAGAAGTTTTGAAAGTTTGAGTACTTTTTCTTGTCAAAAAATGCTTCAAAATGAAGATCCTGAAATAAACAGCCAACCTTCATGCTCATATGATTTTATGGAGTTTCATTTTGCATATATATATTATATATGTATATATATGTATGGATGTAGTATATATAATTATATATAAATACATATATAGGTGTATGTATATGTGTATGTATTGAAGTGTATATCTTTGTTAATAATCCTAAATATATTTAGAGGTTTCTCTCATTGTTTCTAGAGATAAAGTAAAAATAATTTCTCTTTTTTCATACTCTAGTCATAGAAGAGTCCACGACTTTAGGCTTAGGATAAGAAGATGATACAGAATGGATATGTGATTTATTTGACATAAGGAACATGTGTTCCTTTACCAACGTAGTTTGTCACTTTCTCTGAATCTTATAATCCTAGGATAGTTCTTAGATCACCAAGAGGTTAAATGATTCATCCAGGGTCACATTACTAATAGGTGTCAGAGTCTGGACTTAGACCCAGGTCTTCCTGGCTCCAAGTCCAGCTCTCCATGTATTGCCTTGCTCAACCTTAGGCTGCAACAAAAGGAAAATATTTGAAAACAATTCAAATAGTAGTAATACTAATACTAATGTTCGTTAATCATTCAATCAACAAGGATTTATTAAGTACCTACTATATGCAAAGCACTATACTAGGGGATGTTTAAACATAGTCTCTTTTTCTGGTTGTATGTTTTGATCTTTTTTTGTCACCAAAGAAAGATTCTATGGTCTGACTTTTTTTGCTCAGTTTGCTCATGTTCCCAGACAATTACTTGACTTTTAAACTCTTTGTTAAGGTAGGAGTCTGCTTTCAGCGTGGAGGATGTACTGTCCCAAGCTTCAGGGGTTTTGTGCAGCTGCTTTCAGAGATACTTCTAGGGACCTGTAAATTTTCAGTTCTTCCAAAGTGGTACAATCAAAGGCTAGGTTTTTATGCCTTTCCTGGCCTAGGCTCCAGTCTATGAGTGACCGTAAGCACTCTTTTCTGCCTTGGAACTGTAAGGAGGATTCCATCTCTACCACCACCACAACCTCCACCATACCAGTGCTCCTCCTTGCCCCAGGACCACCACCCAGGACTGCAACCCAGAACCAAACAAGGGCAAAGCAAGAGAATCCTGCCTCAGCACCAGCAAAGAGATCCGTGCAATCCCCCTCTGATCAGTTGCTTGATCCCCCCATTGTCTATGGGCCAAGAGCTCCTGAAAGTAGCTGCTACACTGGGGCTGGGTCAAGACTGGGGCCAGACCAAGTTCCTCTCTCACCACAGTCCAACAAGCCTTTCCTACTGACCTTCTAAGTTGTCTTTGGTGTTTGTGTGTTGAAAATTCTGGAAACCACCACAGCTGCCCATGATTCTGTCCCCTGAGGCCTGCTCCAGGTTCACTGAGGCTTGGTCTTTGCCTGTGCAGCCCATGCTGAACTGTGCTCCTCTCCCAGCCTGGCATAACAGACCTTTCCTATCAACCATCTAGGTTGTCTTGGGCTGGAAATTTGTTTTACTCTGTCTTTTTGTGGGTTGTGCTGCTCTAGAATTTGTTTAGAGCCATTTTTTACAGGTATTTGGAAGGGTTTGGGGGAGAGCTCAAGCAAGTCACTGCTTTTACTCTGCCATCTTGGCTCCACCCCCTGAAACATAGTCTCATATTAGAAAAAAGTAAGTATCAACTACATATCATATCATTTCCATTTATAAGACAAGGATCACTAGCATCACCAGCCTACTTTCCACTTATATTACAAAACTGATCACAACTTGGGGGCATCTAAATCAAACACAATTTTTTGGGGGGACAATGAAGAGATAACACCTCTCAACATTCACAGGAGAAGACTTCATAGAAGAGTCAGCATTGCAGTTTTGTAATGCTGTAAGTGAAAGAATACAGTTGACTCAGAAATTAGGCCTTAAACAGGGCAGTAGTAGCAAGATGATGAATCAAGCTGCATTTTTTAAATGATTAGCAAGTAGCATGTGAAACAAGTCTCTCTTCCATAAACCACGTGGGGAATGCAAAGATATTCTCTGCCTGCTTCTGACTATGTAGGATTCATCACTGGGTCTAGTACCCTAATTGCCTGCTGCACCATGAAAGCTGATGATGTCAGTCGCCACAATAGTGAAAAGAGGAGGCAACTTTCAACTAAGGGTTCCCTTCCCTTTTGCATTCTAGGCAACAAGATGAGATTCAACCAGAGTGGGTAAAGAAGGCCTTTCTTTATCCTGGCATAATATGCCAGCATAATCAGGGATGACCTCCTGATCCCCAGATGTTGCAGGGATTTAACCATCCAGGCTTGTATTGGGGACCTACTGAATTTGTCTCTCTTGTGTGTTTCCTTCCTTTAGCTTCCATCTTTGAGCATCAGAGTTCCCCAAATGTCTATAAGTGGTAGCCAGAAGCGGCAGGAGAAATAGCAACCCCCAGAACACTTGCAGATACAACAAGAGAGAGATCACAATAACATCAGAATTTGCCATAAGAAAAGAAGTGAGCATGCTATAAAAGAAGACATTACTTAGTGTTTCTCTACATTGCTTTTAGTGGATATGAAGTCTAAAACTGCTAATCAATTGCTTTGCAGATGAAATTTTAGCCTCTCAAATGATTTTACCAATGGTATTACGTTACTGGATCCTATTCTAACTATTTTTTGTTACTTGTTCTTTGCTGTCCCTTTTCTGTATGTGGAAAAACAAAACAAAACAAAACATCCTACTTGATACCTCCTTTACGTTGTATAATGAGTCCTTCCTGGAAGGTAGGATAGAGAGTAGATAGACTAAAACCCAAAATAAGAAGAAGAAGAAGAAGAAGAAGAAGAAGAAGAAGAAGAAGAATAGTAAGAATATTTATATAACACTATAGTGATCCACTGTGTTATGTGCTTTACAATTATTATCTCATGTGATTCTCACAATCACCCTGGGAAGTAGATGCTATTATTATCCCCATTTTACAAATGAGGAAACTGAGACAAACGGCTGTCAAGTAACTTGCCCAGGGTCACACAGCCAATAAGTGTCTGAGACTAGATTTTTATCCAGGTTTTTCTGACTCCAAGTCTAATTCTTTATCTACTGTGTCACCTCACGGCCTGAAAGTAGAATTATCAAGGAATGAATAAAAGTGAGAATTACAGAACCTACTCCTCCTATTGAGGAGCCAGGAAACTTTAGAGTTATTCACTAAGGGCAAGCAGTAAGGTTCAAGTAAAGAACAAGAGAGCCAGGTAGATTTTGTGGCCTCACAGAAGTGGTTCCTGGCTAGCCATTGTTAATTAAGACCCTAATAAATAATTCAATTCTATTCAATAACTATCCATTAACTGTCAACTACATGACAGGTAACTGGGATACAAAAACAAATTAAAAATACCTGCTTCCAAGGAGTGAAGTTTCTACCAAATATCAGCATGGCATTATGGTTTAAATGGTACAGTTAAACACTGGAAGACCTGGGTTCAAAGGCTTCCTCAGACACCATCTGTGTGACCTTGGTCAAGACACTTAACTTTTCTGAGGCCTAGTTTCCCTGTCTGAAAAGTGGGAATGATACCTATATGATAGGTATTAGACTTTGTACTATGTTAGATGTAAAGATAAATAAGACAGCCCCTATCCTCAAAGAGCTTGCCATACATACCATAAAGGTGTTTAGAAGCAACCTAATGAAAAAAAAAAGAATACTGGGTTTGGAATCAGAGGTCTAGGCTTCATGTTTTAACTATGTAACCTTCACCAGCTATTTGCCCTTACCTATCTAACCTTTCAGGTGTGGTTAGAGAATCAGTTAAATAACTCTGTAATATTCATTACATTCATTACAAGGTTAGTAGGTTTAGAATTATAAGGGAACATAGAGTTCTCCTAAGATCTTTAAGGTCTCTTCAACCTTGAAATTTACACTATATTGCCAATTCTGCTACTTATAGCTGACTGGCTATGACAAGTCATTTTATATCGGTGGGCCTCAGTTACCTTCTCTGTAAAATGGAGTTATTAGTACTTACATACTTAAAATAAACACATGGCATTAAGTTTTATTTTTAAAATAGACTTTAGTATACCTTAAAAATCTATGCAGATTTGAATCATTTTATTATCTGTATACAAATAATTATAATACAAATAAGAGCATGATATACCTAGAGTCAATGTGTTTGTAAGATAATTTTCTTATCTCAGAATAAAAATGATTCTGAGGTTCAGAAATGATAAGCCTTCTTTTTCAATTAACATACACATTGTTAGTAACTTCTATTGGGAATACTTAATTTCTCCTTAATTGTTTACATTTAGATAATGCTTTCCAGATAAAAAGCGCTTTCACATACATCATTAAATTTGACTGGAAATAATTCTGTGAAGTGGGAGGGAAGGAAACAAGAACTTAGTAAGTGCCTAATGTTTTCTGGGCACTATACTAAAACCTTTGTAAATATTGTCTCATTTGATCCTTTCATAACAACCCTGTGAGGTAGGTCCAATAATTATTCCAGTTTTATTGATGAGGAAACCAAAGGAAACAGGTTAAGTAACCTGCCCAGGACTATACAGCTAGTAAATATCTGAGGCAGATTTGAGTTTATGTCACCCTGATTCCATATCCTATACTCTACACATTATTCCACCTAGCTGCCTCAAGGTAAGGAAGAGTAATTATCCTCACTTTACTCTAAGGAAACAGAGGCTCATACAGCTAGTAAAAGGCTAAACCATTTGACTTACCATAATAATATACTTCCTCTTTTGATTTCTGCTGACACAATTTAGTGTTACATGTGATATACTTCCCAGTGAAGATGTTTAAGGTTATAGTGAGAGGTAAGGAAAGAATGCTGAATTTGAAATCCAGAGAGGAGACTTGGGTTCAAATTCTGACACTTATTGACATATGTATACATATATATATGAATCAGTTGTATATATAAACAAGTGTATCAATGTATGAATACATATACATGCATGCATACATACATGCATGCCTATATGTGGTTTTGCATATACACATGAGAAAGAGAGAGGAGAAAGATCGAAATGAAGAAATCGAGGCTCAGAGAGGGTTAAGTGATTCATGCACATATGGCCCAGATGGTAAAATCACTTGTATAAGGTCACATAGATTGAGTGTGGAAGAGCAGGGATATGGTACTGGGTCCTGTGACTCCAAATTCAGATCTCTTTCTGCTCTACCACAAACATTTCACCAATTTCAAAGCATTATGTAAATGTCAGTTGTTATTAAAGTGAGAACATGGCCTCAGCTCTATTGGATAAATCAGAATAATTTATAGAAATGGATGTGATGATACATATCAGTCAAATTTTAAAATGAAAAACTTGAATATTAACTCATGCTTCACTATCTTGATTATCTACCTAAATTTTAATATTAAACTTCCATTTTATTTAACCAAATAAATTTGGGTACTATAATGTAGACTATACTAAACCATGCTACAAAAGGCTCATCTTGTAAATTCCTTCAATAATCTCTTATTGAGCATCTGCTATGAGCTTTTTATACCCAGGACCTAGCACACTGTCTAGGCACCAATAAACGTATTTGGAATTGAGTTGATGTCCCTGCTCAGGTTGATGGGAGTCAAATAGTATATAGTCCCTCATAACATTCTACTGTTTATACAGTGCATATAAGATCTGCACACAGATAAATACAGTGGATGAGATCATGTTCAAGTGACCACAGAAAATCTCTTCATGTTCCTGGGTGAACTATAACATAAAGATGTTAGTTTAGAAAATTTCTGAGGACATGTTCAGGTATAACATTCTCTGATACGCTAAAGTAATGAGCATTCACTCATTTGTCAAGCATTTAATGATTGCCAATTATATTTCTCTGATAAGCAGTTAGTAGAGTGCCTATTTGTCTTTCTTAAAAGTATTATTACTATCCAGGGCAAAAGAAAGGGTACAAATACAAATGGACTTTTGTCTCATGTCTCATACTTTTCCAAGATGAACTCCAAACTTCCTCTATCATGTTCCAGCTCTTCATCCTAACCTTGCTCCAGATAGGAGTATGTTGGTAAATATTTAACAACCAGCTGTCAGGGCAAGGGGGTGATAATGGTGGGAAGAGAGAGAGAGAGAAAGTGAGAGAGAGACAGAGAGAGAGAGAGAGAGAGAGGTGTTTATATGTATATATGTTAGCGTATGTATTTGAACACAAACATATGTATATGTATAGGTGTATATATATATGTATGTGTGTATATATATATATATATATACACACACAACAGACTTTTCAGTTTAATTTTTATTATTAAGATTTTCTCCTAACTATTCTTGAAAGTCAATTAGAGGTGACTGCAAGACACTCCTGACTCCAACGTTGGAATTCATACATTACTAAAATGCAGACAATAGCTCTTTATTCCAAAGCTCACTCTAGCACTGGAATTCATACATTAGAGGTACCCTCCTTCCTTGGATCTCTCTCTGATTGGAAGCAGTAACTGTTTCTCTTTTGGCCAGCAACCATAAGGGTCTTCCTCTCCCAGTTCGATTTTTATGATGATGATGATGAGGATGATGATGATGATTAAGTGTGTCCATCCCTTGACTCACTTCTTTTTTAATTTAATTTTTAATTTTTAAATTTTTTTCATTTTTAGAAGTTGGGGTTAAGTGACTTGCCCAGGGTCACACAGTTAGTAAGTGTCAAGTGTTTGGTCTGAGGCCATATTTAAACTCAGGTCTTCCTGATTCCAGGGCCAGTTCTCTATCCACTGCGCCACCTACCTGCCCCACCTTGACTCACTTCTTAAAGAGGCCTATTCACTGAATAGCCATTACCTCACTCAAAGTGAGAACCTGAAAAGACCTTAGCTTAAACAGGCCAGGCTCTTCCATTGCAACCTGAGCCATCTCCAGTAGTCCTGATGAATATCTGGCCATTGGACTCAGATGACTCTGAAGGAGAAAGTGAGGCTGGTGATGTTGCAAAGCCCTCCCTCATTCAAATCAAAGTCAATTGCAAGTCATGTCATCACCTCCCTGATGTCATGGCCCTGTTCAAGAACTAAGGACAAACACAACTACAACAACTTTTGATTGGATGACTCCTCTCAGAACTCTCATTTTAGGAGTCTGCTCAGGCTAACCATGTCTCCTTCTTCTCCAGGCTTCACTCTGAAGACTTCCTCTATCATGCATCCATCTTGAGTACCTTCATCCTCACCTCCTACTACTCTCCTTCTTTTATGTTTCATTTGTTATCTTTTCCTGTTAGAATGTAACTACTTTAGGGTATAGGACATCTTTCTTTCTTTCTTTCTTTTTCTTCTTCCTTTTTTCCTTCCTTCCTTCCTTCCTTCCTTCCTTCCTTCCTTCCTTCCTTC
>NW_020940360.1:19078224-19206299 GCF_900497805.2 Vombatus ursinus
CTTCCTTCCTTCCTTCCTTCCTTCCTTCCTTCCTTCCTTCCTTCCTTTCTTCCTTCCTTCCTTCTTTCCTTCCTTCCTTCATTCCTTTCTTTCCTTCTTTCTTTCTTTCTTTCTTTCTTTCTTTCTTTCTTTCTTTCTTTCTTTCTTTCTTTCTTTCTTTCCTTCTTTCTTTCTTTGGTATTCTGAGCCCTTAGTACAGTGTCTAGTAGATAATAATTTCCTAATGCTTGTTGACTTACTAGTTGATTTCACCTATTGTTTAACATGAAACGTCTTTTATTTTGCCTGATTATAAACTGTCCAAATTCCAACTTTGTTTGGCACTTATCAGTTAGGGAGCTTCTCATTATTTACTACCTAGATGGCTGACAGTTTCTGACCAGGAAGAAGCATTGTGAGCCATCTAATCCAACAGCCTTATTTTATAGTTGAGGAAATGAAGTTACAGAGAAATTTTATAAAATCACACAAGTAGAAGGTAAGAGATGCAGAATTTGAAATGAGATCCTCTGATGCTGAGTCCAGTGTCCTTCCTGCTGAGTCATTCAGGATATACAGTGATACAATTATCAAACAAAGCATAAATTGAGATATTGCACTTAAAAGTTTATAAAGCATTTTAAGAGTAGTGGTATTATGTCAAATAGGAAGAAATTGAAACTTAGAGAAGTTTAATGACTAGCACCAAGTCACATAGTTACTGTTAGAGTTAAAGACTGTAATCCTAGTCTTCCAAGACAAGACCTCTTTCTACTGTATGCCATGCTGTCTCTCTGGGACATAGAGAATTTTGTAAAAAGTAGGACCAATAGACCTAAATGAGGTATATTCAACTTTACTTTATATAAGTTTTAATATCACCAGAGAAAAGAAATGTATCATCTCCCTGGCCTAAAAGTCTTAAAGATTTGATTATTCCAGAATTTAATGGCTTCTCCCTGTGGAGTCTCACTTGCATAAAGCTTTAAAGCTTTTATTTTAAAATTATGTTCTTTTAGCAATTAGATAATATTCACTTATATAGGGGTCAGTTTCTGAGCAGATAAAATGAATTCCTTGTCTCTTTAGTGAACTTCCCGAAATATTTTACCTTAGGGTTTCCATCTCTTGTCTATTCAGAAACATTAATAAGCAATGAAGTCATCATCAGGGATTTTTTAAAAATGAAATATCTGCATGATGCTAAAGGCTAAAATGTCTTTCTCTCTCCCCCCCACACCCCGAATATAGGCCAGTGTCCTAGGTCTTGTTGCTATGCAATTTAGCCATAGCAACAAAAACGAATGCTTCTGCAATGTTGCTGCTGTTGTTCTTTCCAGAATGGTTTGCTTGGTAAAAGAGACCAGTGCCGTCTATTATACCCATGTTGAGATTGGCAGGTCCTAGAGACAGTACACTCATCATCTCATACTCATAGAAGCGAATACAGATCAAAATGGACAGAAGATGGATAATCTCTTTCTGTATGAATATTAGCTGGAAATTTGATTCCACTAGTGAGAATATGCTAATTGTGGAAGGCAGAATTATACTTATTTGGAAAGTCTATATTGTGCAATTTATTTCCAATGGGTTCACATTTTTTTCCTCACATCAATCTTATTGTTAAACTAGAAATAATTCCTTCAATGTCCTATTCTGGCCATCACATTGTTCTAGGTAAAGATTTAGAGAGTTACAGGTATTTCAATAAGATGTCCTTGCCTTTAAGGAGCTTAGGATCTAGTAGACTGAAGCCTGTAGTCTTTTATGTTTTACATTACAAAGGAGAACAACAAGTAAATAAGGCCCAGGTTATAGTTCTTTTCAAATTATAATGTACATTGCACATAGTTCCAAAATATTTTCTTTTGTGTATAGATTTCTATCAGGGGACTCTTCAAACTAATAAGAGGACTAGCTTTCAAACATAAATGCTAGTGTTTTGTTGGATTTTTTTTGTTTTTTTTTTAAATGACTTCTTGATCTTTAAGATATTTGAGCTGGTCATTGCTGAGTTTGCCTTTGAATAAGAGCCTTCCAGATTATTTAAATTTTACATCATTTTCTGTACTGATCAATATATTTATATTGAAATGGTTCATATTTAAAATAACATTCTTATCGGGTGCTTTCCTTAAAATAACGTAACTAACTGAGCATCTACAATGTACAACAACAATTCTAATTGCTAATAGGGTGAGTGCAAAGAAGATTGAAATATGGTGCCTGTCCTCCTGGGATTAACAGTTTAGTAATGAAGATAAGATGTGTGACTTGTCATATGGTGAACCAAAAGGTGCAAGGTCATTTGAGGAAGCAATGGGTTGCATTCCAGAACTGTCATAGAGAGACAAGATGTTGAGTAAACAAATGGATATCTTGCCATTGGCTATCTACATAAATTTCTTTCTCCTTTCCTCATTCTTCCTCTGTTCCCTTGTGAGCAACCACAAGAACTTTTCTCCACCCTGTAACTGTAACCAGGGCCTGTACTTTCTTGTGAGTGACCACAAGAACTCTACTTCACTCTGATATTTTAACCAGGGCTCACTGCACCCTGCAGCACAAACACTAGTGCTCTTCTTCCCTGTGGAACTGAGATCTGATGCTGAATATTGGTTGCATCAGGGTCCTACAATCACTGTCTGCAATGGGTCCCCTGTAATCTCTTTCTTACCAGTTGTCTGACCCCCTTTCTATAGCTGAGCTGAGAGCTCCCAAAGTTGTTCCTGATGCTGTTGCAGCTACTTCTCAAGCCTGCTTCTGGTGGTGCTAAGGCCTGAATTGTGGTTTGGGCTGACCTTCAACACTGATGTCACAGATCTCTCCTGTCAACCTCCTAAGTTTTCTCAGGCTGGAAAAATGTTTCACCCCAACTTTTTGTTGCTCTTTGACACTCCAGAATTTGATTTGAGGTGTTATTTTAAAGTTGTTTGGAGGGGAATGCTGAGAGAGTCCTTTGAGTTACTGCATGTAATCTGCCATATTGGTTCTGCCATATTGACTCTGCCACCCTCCCCCCACCCCAGCTTCTTTAATCACACACAGAACTATTACTGAAAACAGAGAAGGAACAATCAAAGAAAGAGAAAATAATCAATGACTATTGATACAAGCTATTTTAAATGAAATCTTGGCAAAAAGAGTATGGTTATATGTAGAACTTTAAAAGTATTATATAAAAAGTGCCAGAATTTAAGGGTCCAATGAAAGAATAAAATAAAATAAACATCTTCAGAGACTGGATAGTAACTGGAAGTTTCACAGTAATATGAGTAAAGCTACTTCAGTCATAATAATTAATTTGTTTTCCCCCACTTAATAGTATTTTTTTTCCAATTATATGTAAAGATAGTTTTCAACATGCATTTTTTGTAAGATTTTTAGTTTAAATTATTTCTCTCTCCATCCCTCTTTCCCCCTACCTCCAAGACAGCAAGCAATGTGATATAGATTATACATGTATGGTCATGTTAAACACATTTCCACATTAGTCATGTTGTGAAAGAAGAATCACAACAAAAGGGAAAAATGAGAAAGAAAAACAAAACAACAAAAATAGTTAAAATACTATGCCTCAATCTACATTCATCTCCATAGTTCTTTCTCTGGAAGTAGACAGCATTTTCCATAATGAAATATTTGGAATTGTCTTGAATCTTTGTATTGTTGAGAATAGCTAAGTCTATCATAGTTGATTATTGCACAATATTGCTGTTACTGTGTATAGTGTTCTGGCTTTGCTTACTTCACTCAGCATCATTTCATGTAAGTCTTTCCAGGGTTATGAAATCCAGCTACTAATCATTTCATATAGAACAATAGTATTCCGTTACATTCATATACAACTTGTTCAGCCATTCCCAACTGATGGGCGTCCCCTCAATTTCTATTTCTTTGCCACCACAAAAAGAGCTACTGCAAATATTTTTGTATAGTGGAATGTTTTCCCTTTTTTATGATGTGTTTGGGATACAGAGCTAGTAGTGGTTATGCACAGTTTTATAGCCCTGTGGGCATAATTCCAAATTGCTCTCTAGAATGGTAGGATCAGTTCACAACTTTACCAACAATGCATTAGAGTCCCAATTTTCCCATATTCTTTCCAACATTTAACATTTTCCTTTTCTCTCATATTACCCAATCTGAGAGGTATGAGGTTGTACCTAACACTTGTTTTAATTTGCATTACTCTGATCAAAAATGATTACGGCACTTCTTCATATGCCTATAGATAACATTCCTTTTTTTTCATCTGAAAACTACCTGTTCATATCCTTTGACCCTTTCTCATTTGGGGAATTTTTGCCTTGTGTTCTCATAAATTTGACTCAGTTCTCTATATATTTGAGAAATGAGGCCTTTATCAGAGAAACTTGCTGTAAAGATTGTTTCCCATCTCTCTGCTTTTTTTCTAATTTTGACTGCATTGATTTTGTTTGTACAAAAGCTTTTTAATTTAATGTGACAAAAATTATCTATTCTACATTTAATAATTCTCTCTCTTTTGTTTGGTCGTGAATTCTTCCCCTTCCCATAGATCTGACAGGAAGACTATTCATTGCTCTTCTAATATGATTGTTTCCTTGTCCATGGTACCTTTTCGTAAGATACAGTTTCCTTCCTTATCTCTTTAAATTAGGTCTATTTTTGCTTTTACTTTGTCTAAGATCAGGATTGCTACCCCTGGTTTTTTGGTGTTTGGGTTTTAGTTTTATTTTTTTTTTATTTCAGCTGAAGCATAATAGATTTTGCTCCAGCTCCTTACCTTTATTCTGTGTATCTCTCTCCGCTTTAAGTGTGTTTCTTGCAAACAACATATTATAGGATTATAGTTTTTGATCCACTCTGCTCTCTGCTTCTGTTTTATGGGAGAGTTCATCCCATTCACATTCCAGTTATGATTGTTACCTGTGTATTTCCCTCCAACCTATTCTTCTTCCTGTCTATCCTCTCTCTCCTTTCATCCTCTCTCCTCTCACCAGTGTTTTGCTTCTGTCTATCACCTCCCCTGATCTGCCCTCCTTTCTGTCAGTCTCCCCTCACTATCCCCTCCCCCTTTACTTGATATCCTTCACTCATACTTTCCTGTTGGGTAAGATAGGTTTCTATATTCAACTGATTGTATATATGATTCTCTCTTTGAGCCAATACAGATGAGAGTAAGATTCAAACAATGCCTATCACCCACCCTTTTATCTTCCCCTTCACTATAATAGGTCTTTCTGGCCTCTTCATGTGAAATAATTTAACCCATTCTACATCTTCCTTCCTTCTGCATCCATTGTACTCTTATTTCTCATTCCTTAATTTTTTGTCATTCCCTCAAATTCACCTTATACCCATATCTTCTCTCTATGTATATTCCTTAGAGCTGTACTATGAGTGATAATTTTTTTTTAAGAATTGCAAGTATCATCAACTCATGTAGGGATGTAAATAGTTTAGCTCTATTGAATCCCTTATATTTTCTTTTCCCTTTTCCCCCTGTGTATGCTTCTCTTAGTTCTTGAGATTGAAGGTCAAATTTTTGATTTAGTTCTGGTCTTCTCCTGATAAAAACTTGAAATCCTTCTATTTCATTGAATGACCATTTCTTTCCCCTTGATGTATTATGCTTAATTTTACCAGGTAAGTGATTCTTGTTTGTAGTTCTTGGTTCTTCGCCTTCTGCAACATTATGTTCCGTGACCTCTGATCCTTTAATGTTGAAGCTGCTAAGTCCTATATGATCCTCATTGTGATACCCTGAAATCTGAATTGTTTCTTTCTTGCCACTTGTAGTATTTTTTCCTTGGTCTGATAGTTCTGAAATTTGACTATGATGTTCTTTGGAATTTTTGTTTTGGGATCTCTTTCCTGAGGTGATCAGTGGATTCTCGCAATGCCTATTTTGCTGTCTCATTCCAGGATATCAGGACAATTTTCCTTGATAGTTTCTGGGGAGATGCTATCCAGATCCTCCTTTTGATTCTGGCTTTCAGGTAGTCTAATGATTCTGACATTGTCTCTCATGGATCTGTTTTCCAGGTCAGGTGTTTTTCCAATGAGATATTTCACATTGTCTTCTATTTTTTCACTCTTTTGATTCTGTTTTATAATTTCTTGATTTCTCATAGAGTCATTAGCTTCTATTTGCTCCATTCTATTTTTTTTTTGTTTGTTTGTTTTTAGCGAGGCAATTGAGGTCAAGTAACTTACCCAGGGTCATACAGCTTGTTAGTATCACGTTTGAGGCCAGATTTGAACTCAGATCCTCTTAACTGTAGGGCTCCTTCCTAATTTTTAAGGAATTTTCTTCCTCAATGAGCTTTTGGACCTCCTTTTCTATTTGGCCAATTCTGCTTTTTAAGGCATTCTTCTCCTCATTGGCTTTTTGGACTTCTTTTACCATTTGGTCTGGTGTATTTTTAAAATGTTATTTTCTTCATCATTTTTTGGGTCTCCTTCAGCAAGCTGTTGACTCATTTTTCATGATTTTCTTGAATTACTCTCATTTCACTTCCCGATTCTTCCTCTGCTTCTCTTACTTGATTTGCAAAATGCTTTTTGAGATCTCCTGTGACCTGAGACCAATTCATATTTTTCTTGGGGGCTTTGGATGTAGGAGCTTTGGTTTTGTTGTCTTCTTTTGGTTGTATATTTTGATCTTCCTTGTCCCAAAGTAAGTTCCTATAGTCTGAGTTTTTTTTTTTTTCCTCTGTTTGCTCATCTTTCCAGCCAGTTACTTGACTTTTTAACTTTTTGTTAAGGTAGTGCTATGCTTCCAGTATGGAAGGTAGACTGTCCCAAGGTTCAGGGGTTTTGTGCAGATGTTTTCAGATATACTTCTAGGGACCTGTAAATTTTCAGTTCTTCCAAGGTGGTATGATCAAGGGTGAGGTGTTTACTCCTTTCCTGGCCTGTGCTCCAGTCTATGAGGGACCACAGGCACTGTTTTCTGCCTTGGAACTGTAAGGAGAATTCCCTCTCCACCACTATTACAAGCTCCACCACACCAGTGCTCCTCCTTGCCCCAGAACCACGAACCAGAACTGTGACCCAGATCCAAGCACGGGCAACACAAGAGAATTCCACCTCAGCACCAGCAAAGAGATCCCTCCAATCCCCCTCTGATTAGCTGCTCAATCTCCCCACTGTCTATGGGATGAGAGCTCCAGAAGCAACAACTGTTTCTATGGTGGCCACCCTAGCTGACACCCCAGGCTGCATCAGGGCCAGTGCTAGATACCCCTGGAGTGCATTCCTCTCTCGCCCAGGTCTGACAGACCTTTCCTATTGACCTTCTAAGTTGTTTTTGGTGTTTGTGAGTTGAGAAGTCTGGAAACTGCCACAGCTCCCCTTGATTCAGCGCCCTAAGACCTGCTCCAAGTCTGTTGGGCTCCTTCTTTGCTGGTGTCACCCATGCTGAACTGGGCTTCTCTACCAGCCTAGTGCAATAAACCCTTCCTGTTGACCATCCAGGTTGTCTTGGGCTGGAAATTTATTTCACTCTGTCTTTTTGTGGGTTCTGCTGCTCCAGAATTTGTTTAGAGTCATTTTACAGGCATTTGGAGGGATTTGGGGGAGAGCTCAAGTGAGTCCCTGCTTTTACTCCACCATTTGGCTCTGCCCTCCAATTAGATCTGTTTTCAGTTTTGTTTTGTCTGAGAGCAGAATTACTACCTCTATTTTGTTTTATTTTGTTTTGTTTTGTTTTTAAACTTCAGCTAAAGCATAATAGGTTCTGCTCCAACCTTTTACCTTTAGTCTTTGTGTATCTCTCTGTTTCAGGTATATTTCTTGTAAACAGTATATTTAGGATTATGGTTTTGAATCCACTCTTCTATTGCTTCTGTTTCATGGGAGATTTCATCCTATTCCTTTCACTTATGATTACTAACTGTATTTCTATATTTCCCTCCGTCTTATTGTTTTCCCTGTTTATACGCTTCTCTCCTTTCAGCCTGTCCCTCCTCACCCATGTTTTGCTTCTGATCACCACTTCCCTCAACCTTCCCTCCTTTCTATCAACCCCTGCTTTTTTCTTTCCCCCATCCCCTCCTAAGTCTGCCCTCCTTTCTATCAGTCCCTCCCTTCCCTTTCTTTTCTCCTTTCCCCTCCTACTTCCCTATAGGGTAAGATAAATTTCTATACTCAACTGAGTGTGTATATTATTCACTCTTTGACCCAAATCCAAGGTTAAAACAACACTGAACTCCTCTCTTGTTTCCCCCTTAGTAATAGGTCTTTTGCACTTCTTCATGGGACATAATTTACCCTATTCTGTGTTCTCCTTTCCTCTTCTCCCAATATAATGTTTTTTTTCACCCATTTTTTTTTATCATCACATCAAAGTCAACTTATTCCCAGACTCTCAGTCTATATAAACCCCTTCAAACTGCTTTAATAGATATAGTTCTCAAGAGTTACAAGTAACAGGGCAGCTAGGTGGTGAAGTGGATAGAGCACTGGCCCTGAAATCAGAAGGACCCAAGTTCAAATCCAGTCTCAGACCAAACACTTGACACTTACCAGCTGTGTGACCCTGGGCAAGTCACTTAACCCCAATTGCCAAAAAAAAAAAAAAAGAGTTACAAGTACCATTTTCCTGTGCAGAGATA
Source organism: Vombatus ursinus (assembly GCF_900497805.2). Classification (NCBI taxonomy): domain Eukaryota; kingdom Metazoa; phylum Chordata; class Mammalia; order Diprotodontia; family Vombatidae; genus Vombatus; species Vombatus ursinus. Next base: position 19,086,810 of record NW_020940360.1, read on the forward strand.
CAAACAGTTTAACCTTATTTAACAACTTTTTTTGCTGTTTCCCTTTTTATGCTTCTCTTGAGTTTTATATTTGAAGACAGAATTTTCTGTTCAGCTCTGATACTCTGATCTTTTCATCAGGAAAGTTTGGAAGTCTCTTATTGCGTGGAATGTCTATTGTTTCCCCTGAAAGATTATGCTCAATTTTCCTGGGTGGTTGATTCTTGGTTGCAATTCAAGCTCCTTTGCCTTCTGGATTATCACGTTCCATGATTCTTTAATGTCAAAGTGTGAAGTCCTGTGTAATCTTGACTGTGACTCTTTGATAATTGGATTATTTCTTTGTGGCTACTTGCAGTATTTTCTATTTGACCTGATAATACTATAATCTGGCTACAATATTTCTTGGAAGTTACATTTTGGGATCTCTTTCAGGAAGTGATCAGTAGATTTTTTATTATTATTATTATTTTTAGGCAATTGGGGTTAAGTGACTTTCCCAGGGTCACACAGCTAGTAAGTGTCAAGTGTTTGGTCTGAGGCCAGAGTTGAACTCAAGTCCTCCTGACTTCATGGCCAATGCTCTATCCACTGCGCCACCTAGCTGCTCCACAGAAGATTTTTTTGATGATGATTTTACCCTCTGGGTCTAGAATATCAGGGCAGCTTTCCTTGATAGTTACTTGAAAGATGCTGTCCAGAATCGTTGGGGTTTTTTTTTTTTTTATTATGGCTTTCAGGTCGTTCAATATTTCTTAAATTATCTCTCCTGGATCCATTTTCCAGGTCATTGCTTTTCCAATAAGGTATTTTACATCTTCTATTTTTTCATTCTTTTGATTTTGTTTGCTGACTCTTGATGACTCATAGAATCATTAGCTTCCACTTTGCCAATTTTAATTTTTAAGGAATTATTTTCTTCACTTAGCTTTTGCATCTCCTTTTCCATTTGACCAATTCTACTTTTTAAGGAGTTGTTCTTTCAGTGATTTTTTTTTCATATTTGGCCAATTGTATTTTTTAAGAAATTGTTTTCTTCAGGCAATTTTTATCCTTTCTTTTCCCCGCTGTTGACTCTTTCTTGCATAACTCTCATTTCTTTTCCCAATTTTTCTTCTGCCTCTATTATTTGATTTTTAGAATTCTTCTTGAGCTCTTCCAAAAAAGTCTTTGTGGGCTTGAGCCCAATTCATGTTCCCCTTTGAGGCTTTTCACATAGGCATTTTGACACTGTTGTCCTCTTCTGAGTTTGTTTTTTGATCTTCCCTATCACCATAGTTACTTTCTCCGGTCAGTGTTGTTTTCTGTTTTTTTGTTTTGTTTTGTTTTGTTTTGTTTTTTGCTCATTTTCAGCTTATTTTATGACTTCTGCAGTTGAGCTCTGCTCCTGGGCCACAGTGGACACATCACAAGTTTCTTGTGCTGGGGGTCCAGGGCCTGGGGCATGGTCACTGACTTTCTATACTGGGGCCTCTGGTATTGGCAGTTTGCCCACTGTGCTGGGGTGGCCTGGCCTAGTTGCACCTGTTGTGTGCTGGGTTCCAGGACTGGCACTGGGGTTGGAGGCCTCACAGCTGGCCTGCTATACCACTGATCTGCTGAGCCAGGACAGATGTGCCTCAATTGCTGATGTGTGCTGTGGCTAAGAGCCTTTCACTGGCTTGCCTGAACACTATTTGTGCAGGGCCATGTTCCCCTTTTACCCAAATGAGATAGACCTTTCCTTAAGTCTTTCTAAGTTATCTTAAGCTAGAAAATTATCTCATCCTTCTGTTTGTAGGTTCTGTTGCTCCAGAATCTGTTTAGTGGCTTGATTTGATGTTGTTTCTGAGGAAAACTGGGGAGAGCTCAGGTAACTTCTTGGCTTTTCTCTTCCATCTTGGCTCTACCTTGTAATAACTAATTTGTGACGTTCTGAATTTGTGAAGCAGGTCAAGACCTCGCAGGAAATATCCATAAGTGATGAGCTATAATAATACTTCCATAAAGATCATTCATCTTAATTTTCCACTGAAGAAAAATAATGTTGCATGTGAGAGTATGTTAAAGTGACTGATGAGGATATTGTGAGAGTAATATTATTAGCCATAATGAAAATATATTGATATATTAGTAGCAAATTCTACAGTATTTCAAATATAGAAGTCCTATACTATAAAGGGAAGAAAGAAGAAACATTAACTTTGTAATTTTCCTTCCCAGTCCTCTTTGTCATCAGGAAATAGTGGCACCCATGAGGTGGGTCTTGTGGAAATTAACTAAACAGGGAATCAATTGGAGTAGACAGATCAAGGCAGGCTCAATGAAGAGCAAGGGAAGACTTTTCTAGGCTATTTTTAAAGGGATATGCTTCTTGGTCCCCTTTATAGTTTCTCTGTCTCTGTATATTTCAATTATACCATAAGTATTATTATCATCATCATCATTATTCTACCTTATATAGTCTATATATTTCAGCCAAACTAGTCTATTTTTTCTTCTCCTTAATTTTTTTCTATTTTTTAAAAAATTTCATTCTTCAAAAAATAATTACATAAATGTTTTGTGACCCTTTATAATTTAATTTCCTTTTTATTAAAAAAATACAATCTTCCTACAGAATGAAATTATAGTCTAGCTAGTATGGAAGGATGACTTTCCACATGTTTGATCTTGACTATTTCCTTTTGCTTCTAGTTGTTGTTATTCAGTCATTTCAGTCGTGTCTGACTCTTTGTGACCCCATTTGGAGTTATCTTGGCAAAGATACTGGAGTGGTTTGCTATTTCCTTCTCCAGCTCAGTTTACACAGGAGTAAACTGAGGCAAACAGGTTTAAGTGACTTGCCCGGGGCCACATAGCTAGTAAGCATCTGTGGCCAGATTTAAATTCAGGAAAATGAGTCTTCCTGACTTCATGCTCAGCTCTCTATCCACTGAGCCACCTCACTACTCTGTTTCAATTTAAGAGTGTAGTTTTTTTTTTTGTTTGTTTTTCCATGATACACTGGTACATTTCTAGGCTGAGTAATTGAGCTCAGTTAGCCTTTACTTACTGTTCCTACAACTTGTCTTACCATTTTCTCATTCTACATTGATGGAACCATGTTTAAGCAAATACTCATTTTAGCATGTATTAGCCCCCTTTCATGTAAATGCTAGTATTACAACCCCATGTGAGTATTTTTTGCAAGTTGAAATAGAACAGAGGAGTAGTGAAATGAAAGAAACCATTCCCTGAAAAGCAGTGGCAGAAGATGATTTATGTCTACATAACTAGAAATCCCTAAAAGAATGTCATGCATTTCTACTAGGTCCATTCCAATGATGGCAACATTTCTTTCAGCTACTTCATCTTGGTAGTGTGCTGCAGTAAATAGGGAGCTAGACTGAGAGACAAGAAGATCCCAGCTAAATTCCCACACAAACTAGAAATGTGACCCTAGGCAAATCTCTTAACCTCTCATTGATCTAGGCAATTCTGCATTATAAATTGCAGAGAAGGTACAGAACTGCATTGGTAGAGAAAATTTCCTCACTAGGACCTCCTTACACCAATGAAATCATAGGTCCAATATTTATACCTTGTTGATTCAAGCTCTTTTACCTATGAAGGATTTCTTGTTTTGAGGGGATGAGGTAGGGAAAGTGGAGCGCTGGGGAGGAGAGGGCAGCTTGGTGGCACAGTGGATAGAATGCTAGGTCTGGGGTCAGGAAGACTCATCTTTGTGAGTTCAAATCTTGCCTCAGACACTGACTAGCTTGTGACACTGGGCAAGTCATTTAATCCTGTTTGTCTCAGATTCCTCATCTATAAAATGAGCCGCAGAAGGAAATGGCAAACCACTCCAGTTGCCTACTGATGAAGTTAGTCATAGAAAGGTAAGTTACAGAGTTGACAAGGTAAAAGGGTTTGAATTTTGTGTGTGTGTGTGTGTGTGTGTGTGTGTGTGTGTGTGTGTGAGACAGTTGGGGTTAAATGACTTGCCCAGAGTCACACAGCTAGGAAGTATTATGTGTCTAAGGTCAGATTTGAACTCAGGTCCTCCTAACTCTAGGGCCGGTGCTCTATCCACTGGGCCACCTAGCTGCCCCTGAATCGTTTTTTACATTATCCTCTTCATCCTACTACATCAGGTATCATCATAATCATCATCCTTATTTCCTCCTTTCCTATCCTTCCTCTCCCCTTCCTTTTCTTTCTCTCTATTGTCCCCCAAATCCTTCTACCAACGTTCTCCTCCTTCCCTTTCCTTCTACTCCTTTGCTACAACTGAAAACATCCAACTAAATTAAGTCTATATTTACAAAAATGAAATGTCAAATAAATTAATTCAACCATCCAGATGTTCTTATGGCCTAGAGTACTTTCCTTTCAAAATAATAAAAAAGAATGAAGGAGAAGTCCTCTGAACATTGATGTTCTTGATAGTTTTTATGTTTTAAGTAATTGCAATTAAGCATCCTTACTTGGGTTTGAGTTGTATTAGTCAATATTCTCATCTATTTTCCTTATCAATTTGATTGGGGGAAAAAGAAATTCTGTGCTGTTAAATAGTTCTTTGTTGAACTAGAAACCATCTTGAATAACACATCATTCATGCCACCACAGCAAATTCACCAGACCAATTTAAAAACCTTTATTTGCCTGTCCTGTGCAGAATAGACGAAAAGCTTTGTTATACTCATTCCTAAAGTTCCTTGGAGTTTCTTTAAGAAAGAAATGAAGGCTTTTAATTCTGACTGACTTTTGTTGTCTATGGAGACAAGAAGTTTTCTTTTACTTTTTACAGTTGCTTCAAAAAAAGATTAAGCATTAAAAAAGCAACAAAATTCAGTGGATGTACTATTTTTTTCTGTTCATTTCATCTTTTTATTAGATTGAAAATATGTTCTCATTATTGAAAAAAGTTGGCTAAAAGGAAAACTTTTAATCAATAACATTAATATAGAGACCGAAAGAGAAAGTGAGCAAGAGAGAAAATATAAATGCAAAGAATATAAACCAGAAAAGTGCAAATAGGTTTTAAAAATACAGTTTTAAATAGCTATCAAATGCAGTGCACGCTTCATAAACTGCAGACCAGCTTCCTGAATAAAATATGAGGCCATGTAGCTCCATGACTATCTATCTCAGTTAGTTAAAAAAAAAAAAAAGATTCTGAAGAAAATTTCTAAATAGGCCATATACTTACTATCTGCAAAGGCATAAACAAAATAGCCGGCAGTGACAGTGTTTGCCTTTCATGTGCTGGAGCTGTGTGCAAATACACGGCCTAACAAATGTCAGCCCCTCATTTGCAAATGAAGATGTAAAGGCGATGCCTGTGACAGTACATGCAACAGTTCCTATTTGAAGTTTGGCACCAGCAACTGACAGGCACCGAGATGCTGCAGTGGCCTAATCCTCCTTCCTTTCTGCCTTCCAGCTACTGGGGTGGGGAGGGGCGGGGGAGGGGGGATTTAATAAATATGTGATGAGGGAAAACTGGGAAAGACTGGCATCTCTGCTCTGCTGCAAGAACTCATCTTCAGAGATAATTAACTAGGTGACAATATACAATGTGCCATTAACAACAGCATTCAAATCATTTCTGGACTTAAGTACAATTTTAAGCCGCTTATCAGATTCTCATTTCTGAATCCATTCAGCTGTCGGGCTTACATCCCGGCTCCTTATTGAAGCTCACATGGGAATCCAAACCTTCTAATTTTCTATACAGATTCATTTCAGAATCAATTAGAGTTGGTGGCAGCCTTGTCCCTGTGTGCAAAAGGGGATTAACTGGGCACTTGCTCAGCTGAAGCTACCTCTGAATGTACATCCATTGAGAGTGAGCCTTTTTTTTCCCCTCTCTCTTCTTCTTCCTCTCCTTTCTAGAGAACTCCAGCAATCAAAACACTGGAAACAACAGATGGCAAATAATCAGTGGAACTATCTCCAGTTTTGTGGGGAAAGAAAAAATGATAGTCCAACTCGCTTACAGTAGGTAAGGGACTTGTATGCTATTTGAAGCATGTCCAACATCTGAAACCAGGAAATCAAGGGCACTTGCCCCACCAGTCCTCTATTAATCTCCTAACAATAACTCATCCTTGAGTTAACCTTTCCAACTCTCTCCTTTCTACTATCAGCAAAAAGATACAACTTTATTACTTTTTCCCCATTCAACTTCTTACCATGAGTTTTGCTGAGTGAATGAATGAATGGCATAAGGTATATAAGAAATGACATTTATTAAGAATATACTGCATGTTATAATACTATTCACCAAAAGTTAGATAAAGCATGGGACTTACCTTCAATGTGCTTACACTCTAGTAAGGACAATAATATATAGATACTCATAGCTTTCTATATCTATAGATAGATATAGAGATATAGATATAAGTAGATAGATATAGTCATATATCTATGTGTAAAATATGTATATAATATATACTTATATATTATATATGTGTACTATATGTATAAAATACATACTTATATATTATAAATTAGACTATTACAAATATATAAGAGAAGTAAAACAAAGGGCTATGTGTTCAAAAAAGGGAAATTTCACTAATTCTGGAGATTAGATTAGTTTTAAACAAATCTAGGAGGGCTGAACAATAAAACACATGACATTTTTCTTTTGGAAAGCATTTCTGAAAGTCAAATCACATGCAGAAGTTAATTATACTATTTACTTTTAGGATAAATCATTGTAGCCAAGAGATGGTTATTTTGGGTTCCATGGATTTCTTGAGAGTACTTGGGTAGATTCCAGGTGATCTATGATCTTAGGGAAGAAAAAATAAATACTTTGTTTTTACTAAATTCCAACTTAAATTTATAATTTCCAAGATTATATTGGGGTTTATAAGCTTTACCAGATTGCCAAAGGTGTCTATGGAAAAAAATGTTAAGAAACCCTGCATTAGTTAGTGATTCTTAGATCACTCTAAAAAATTTGTCATAGAAAGTCGGTTGTGTTTAAAATCTGGAAATTTTAGATATTTTGTACGTGAGGTGCGGGGGAGGGAAGAAAGACACCAGTTAAATATAAAATATGTTTTATCTGATCTCTAGAGATTTATCTTCCCCCCCCATACCTTTCAGTTCTTTAAAAAATCTAATTAGTTTTTATTCCTTGTATTATCTCCTCATATGGCTTAGAAATTTTGCATTATGGCACAACAGATTATTTGAATTACCTTTTATATTATTAATTTTACTTTTAACTTCCTAAGTTAGAGCTAAAGTGGTGAACAGGAATGTTTTGAAAACTCTTCTATTAATATTTTGTTATTTTTCTTCCAGAAATAGGATACATAGATCTTGGAGTTTCAACATAAAGTAGCATTCACTGTAAGGGATTAAAAAAAGAGACATTACCTAAAACATTTTCATTTGGAAGAGGATTTAACTGTAAGTCATTCCGAAAGAATCCATTTATAATCAATATTTTAAAATGGGTAGACACCAAATCTAAGCATGCTCTGTAAATTGACTTCTCCAGTTACTAGGGATATGCATTTGGCTAAAGTCCTAATTCACTTTATTCCTAAAATAATTTATTAAAAAGTGGCAGACTTGTTCAATAGAGGTCATGTTGTCTGGAAATCATAAGCCAATGGCAGTATAGCACCATAAAGGCCATCTAGTTCAAACTCAACGTTTTATATTCAGGGAGACTGATATCCAGGGAGCTTAAGATATTTTCCTGGAGTCACACAGGTAGTAAGCAGAGGAAGGATTTGAACCAGTGTAGTTGAGATGCTAACCTGCATATTTCCAATGGGGAAAGAAAGTAAGAAAGATAAATCTTTTGGGACCTGTTATCCTGTATATTTCAGGGGAAATACAGTTTTTTTTGACCCGAGCAATTTTATATTATTGTCTGATCTTCATGTGTATGCAACTGAATCATTCTCAAAGGCAATGTATAATTAGGTCCTGGTAGATATTCCTGAGTTGAAGAATGTAGGAGGTAGATGCAAAGTCAATGTCCTCCTTTCAGTTCCTGGAAGAGAATATAGCTAATATTCTAACTTTGAAAGGGAGAAAAGAACATTGGCTTTTCCATTTCAAAAGGTGCATTAGCTTTAGACTTAAAAATGAAGTAATGTGAAAAGTATTTCATTTCAAATTCTTCAGCATTGAAGTTTATTGGCTTCTTACCAAGATTTCATTTAACTTTGGTATGAAATCTTCTCAAAATATTCTCTGGACACCATAGCATTTATCCTTAACAGCCTGATCATCAAACCATGATATTCTCTAATCACCTTATGTTATACTTCCAGTTTATCACAAGTACTTTGGTAAAGCAAAATCCTGTCAAATAAATGGAACCATTTTTGAGACAAATTAAAGAACAAATGTAATGCAACAGATGTCTCAGAGGAAATCTGAATTTTTGGAAAAATGCTTCTTAACAATTTTCATAAAAGCTTACTGGTTCAAGCTGTCTGGAATGGAAATATCAATAGGTGTTTTAAAAAATCAGTTCTGTAACTCTAGCCACCAAGATGATAGGAGAATGTCAAGGTAGAAGAGATCTTAGAAATAATTTGATCCAATCCCTTAATTATTTGTAGATAAGGGAAAAATACATTCAGGTAATTTGCTCCAGGTCACAGAGGAAGTAAGTTATAGATTCAAGATGTAAACCTAGGTCTTCAGACACCAAGTTCAGCCTTCTCTTTATTATGGTACTATGGGAAATTTAGCAAAAGGAACCTGGTTCTCCCAGTAAGTGTGTAAGATCTACTTTGAGAAAGCGTGAACTCAATAGTATGAGTCTTATACAATGACTGAAAAGCGGGGGAGGGGAGAAGGATCAAATAACCAATTCTTTAGAGTACATGGCACAGAATAGCTAATAGAATTGATGTCCTCCCGGAATGTAGATCTCTCAAGTGTTGGAGTGTTGGTGATAGGTAGCTTGGTGGCACAGTAGATAAAGCATTGAACTTGGAGGTAAGAAAAATAGAAATCAAATCCTGCCTCACAATTATTAGCTGTGGGACTTCAGGTAAACTATTTAACTCCTGTCTGCCTCAGTTTCCTCATCTGTAAAATGAGAATACTATTAGCATCTGTCTCCCAGGGTTCTTGTGAGGATCAAGTGAGATAACATCTGTAAAGTGCTTTACAAACCTTAAAGTACTATATAAATGCTAGCCAGCTTGGAGGAAAAGGAAGAGGAGGAGGAGGAAGAAGAGGAGGGGAGGAAGTAGTTCTAGTGCCTAGAGCTATCTGATAAATTATTTTTTTTCCCATTTAATAGGTTTATTTACAAAGACATATACTATGGTAAATAGTTTGCTTACTCCATTCTTCAAAACTGCTTTTATAAGGGATTGTTGTTCTTCAAGTCTGATTTCTCTATAGGAGAATCTTATTTCTTAAGCAGCTGATGTCTTACTATAAGGAAAGTTGCAATAAATCCAGATCAAAAGAATACAGTCATCATTGCCAGCAACCGCCATTTGTTTTCCACTGAAAAGGGCAGGTTCTTCCCTGGGCCTCCTCATAGCGGCTCCTGAGAACCAAGGAGGTGGAGAACCGGCCCAAGCTGTGCCCCAACATGGCGCTGTGAGGGTTCTGTGATGACTGCAGAGGAAGCCGCAACAGAGGAGGAAGAGATGGCTACTGAGTCGCCTTCTCTCTACTGACCTTCCATAGATTTTTTTTTTTTTGGTGAGGCAATCAGGGTTAAGTGACTTGCCTAGGGTCACACAGCTAGTAGATGCCAAGTGTCTGAGGTCACATTTGAACTCAGGTCTTCCTGACTCCAAGGCCAGAGCTTTACCCACTGCGCCACCTACCTGCCCCTAAATTCTTGATGAAATGATGATTAAAAGTAAATAAATTAGCTGGTCTTAGAATCAGCTCCAGTTTAGAAATGGGTTGGATTTTATACAAGGTCATCCAAATGTCTTGGTGTAATTTAAGCTATTAGGGATCTTTAAAAAAAATTATAACTATTTTTGCTGTGAGATTAAAACTGTACTAAGACTTTAGGAAAACTCCATATTTATAACTCTGAACACATTTTTTTTTTGCATAGAAACAATGCTAGAAACAATGGTCTTCTTCCCCAATTAATGAATGAGCTTATTTGATCCATAATGCAGTTGAACCAAAGAATAAATATTTCTAACCTAAGTTGTGTCTACCCTGGATCAATAGATGTCAGAATATCTGGAAATCATAGATCCACAGTGGGAAAAGACCTTAGAGGCCATATAGCTCAATTCCAATATTTTACAAAGTGAATAATGAATGATGAAGTTTAGAAAAGAGAAACAGTCCCCTCCTTTTTTACCCACACATATAACTGGCTCAAGTTAAAATTTGCCTTTGATGTCATCTAACTTTAATTTTTGAACTTCTGCCTGCAGAACAACAGTGCCATCATTGTAGCTTGAACTTTGTCCTCTAATACTGTTTCTCCCTACTTCCCCTCTATCCTGCCCACTCCCCCCCAACCCTAAAGGTTTAATGTTTTCAAATTACCTACATTTCCATTTGAAATCCCAGTTCTCCAAGCTTAGAAGACCTCAACTAGAGTTAGTTAAGTCAGATGGCTTTTCTTCTAATTCATTTTCCCATGGATTTCTTCTCTGAGTTATATAAATGACTTTCAGAAGATGCAACAAATCAAAGGAAAAACAAATGAGAAGTTATTAGGGGAGATATTTTTGAAGATGTTATGTATTCACATCTAGACAAGCCCAGACTGAGGTTCTTTTCCAATTAAGCAATAAGCATTCATTAAGCACCATATATTTACCATTGTGTTAGGTATTGGTGATTCAAAGGAAAACTAATAACCTAGTCCTTATAAGTTTGCATTTTATTAACTGATGATATAACTTATAAATGTAGGCATATACAAATATATGCAATGAATTTTTATGGGGAAAAGCATTAGTAGTTTCTAGGATCATGTATGAGTCACTTAACTTCAATTGGCCTCTTGGTTACTTTCCTTATCTGCAAAATTAGGAGGTTGGCCTAGCTCTACAGCTATGAAGCTTGTCAATAATGTCCTATGTCCTTGAACCTCAAAAAGCACTTTATTTTGCACATTTTTAATGTATGTATCACAAGATCTTTATATTATGTGTATCTTATTACCTCACTAGATTGTAAACTAATGACAGGTACAATTTTAGCACCAAGCATAGTGTTCTGTATACAGTGTATACTCAATAAATGTTGAGTTACAGTGAAATGGAATGTTTCAGATTCTACCAGGAATTGAAAGAATCCTCAAATTTCTTAGTAACTGTTAAAACAACTCAGAGATAGAACAATCCATCTAATCTGAGAGAAAAATTCTATTAAACTATTTCAGACTTAGGACTGGTCAAGTTAGATGCTTTCATTATTTCTGTATGGCAAAATTACTGTATGTATTATATATAAGGAACAAAAAGCAGAAAATGTGCCAAATTATGTTTAATAAAGAGTGAATTATCAATAAAGTTATATTTCTTATTTACATTGATGCTTCATCAACTTTACTTCATATCTTCATTAGGGATTTAAATTAAGGGAAAATTCAGACCATCTAATTCTCATCCACCTTACAAGACAACCATTATATCCATTGACTTCAAAGGAAATTTTATTCACATTATATATATGTTTCTTTATAAAGGAATGAAACAGGTGGGTATTATTTGTAGCTGTCACTAGAGTGGTAGGTATTGGGAACATCAATGAAGACACAAGTAGCATAAAGTAGGGATTTTAGAAAAATTGGGGGGGGAAGATTCTTCAAGGGGAGGAAATATAGAAGAAAGATTTGGGAAAAATAGTTCAAAAACAAAAATACTAATGTTAAATAAATGTAAAATAATAAAAAGGAAGCAATCTGAAAAATTTAGAAAGATATACGTTCATCTGCACATTTCTTCAAATTTACTTTTCAAATTACCACATTTTAAAGAGGGAATAATTAAATAAATCATTTCAAAACTAATCATAGACTTTTAAGATGTTATTAGCTTAATCTTTGTGCATATAGTAAACATAACCCATATTTATTATGACAGTTAATGGTATATTTTTATTTATACTTTAATATTTCAAAATAAACAAAATTTTGGCATTCATCTATTCTAATTGAGGGATTTATTGTTCTGCTACCGTCAAACTGAAAACTTAAAAGACTTCAGTGGAAATATGTACACATATTTGTGTATATATATGTATGGGGAGAGAGTGAGAGAGAGAGAGAGAGAGAGAAGCTATTATTTAGAGAGCCAGTACTATGGTTTAGTATATGAAGAACTAGCCAGGACTTCCCGGGTTAAAAGTACCACCTCTGACATATACTGGTTGTCAGATTGTAGGCAAGTCTCTTAATCTCATAGTGCTCTAGGCAGCTCTCTAAGATTATAAATTGTAGAGAAGGAACTGAATTGTGTTGGTAGAGAGTGTTTTCTTAGCTGGGAAACTCATATGCCAATAAAATCATAGGCCCAGTCTGTATTCTCTTGTTCAGCAAAATTTAGCATGTTTTGGTAGGCAATTGCAAAAATCTAGAAAACTGTCACCATGACCTTAACCAGACTAGGTCTGATCACATCCTAGCTCAGGGCTATCCATATTGCTATGGGAAGTACACTTTCTATTAGATAAACTTTATCGGACAACCAGTGTTCACTGCACTCGCTGGCTCATGTTCAATCTCAACACATAAAAAGTGATATCATCATGTCTCCCTCCCCTCCCATCTGCAATGGATTTAATCAGAGCCTTACTACTTTCCTTTGAAAGGCAAAAGAGCCATAATAACAGACTCATTGACTATGATGTTAGTAAATATTGGAAGCTAGTGTATTTTTTCTCTTAGAGATAGCCCTTTTGGCACAATTTGAGTGCCCTTATCATTTTAGGTATAACAACAACATCATGATAGACATTTATAATAGTATTTTGCATACATTAGATAATTTTATTACCATAATAGCTCTATGATGAAGTTGAATGCCACAGGTTATTTTCCCATTTTATGAATGAAGGAACTGGACCTTGTTGTTGTACTTAAATATCTGAGGCAGTATTTGAACCCAGGTTTTTCTGGACTCCAAGCTCAGAACTTCTACCTTAGTACTATACTATCTTTCATTTACAAGTTGGTAACCCTATGTTCTAGGCTCAGTTTTGCCAATTGTACCAGTATGGAGGATAAGGAAGTTATTTTTCCCTCTATATCTGTTTCAGGCCATTAACAGTCTAAAATGCCAAAAAAAAATCCATGCTATCTGCCAAAAGATTCTATATTTGTCTCTCACAGTTAGGGATTTCATTGTAATTTCATATGCTCTTCTTGAGCATATGGTCCATCACACTTTATGAGATTATGTTAGTTTTGTATAATTAATTATGATGATTATTATGATAATTAATACTAATAAATAATACCTAGTATTTATATGGTACTTTCAGGTTTTCAAAAGGTTTTACAAATATTGCCTCATTTTTTTCATTACGTTCACCCTGTGAAGTACATGCTACTATTATTCCCATTTTTCAGATAAAGAAACTGAGGCAGGGCTTAAATGGCTTGCTCAGAGTCATAGAACCAATAAGTGTTTGAAGCCAAATCTGACCTTAGATCTTCCTGATTCCATGTTCAGTGCTATATCTACTGATCATCTAGCTACCTATAATTGATCACAAATTCAGGATCTCACCCAGATTTATAAATCTCAATGTTAAAAGTGACTTCAAGATCTCCTAACATTAATCCTTTCTCCATCCATCATCATACAGGTAAGGTGTCATTAGCATCAACATTTTCATCCTCACAATCAAGGTTATTGTTTAATTATTATTATTATAAATGAAGCACTTGACGTCCAGATACAAGGCTTGTGCAAGGTTACATAGGAAGTACACAGGAAGGAACAGGTGGCTAGATTATAAAGCAGTAAAAAATTCTAGAAAAGAAGAAAGAATGTTAATTACTCAATAAACAGTTAATTCTATTTTAAATATGAGGTAATATAGAGTAGCGGATAGAATATTGTACAGGGACTCAGGAATTTCCAATCCTGGTTTCTAATCCTGCTTTAGGCACTTAATAGCTATGCCAAAATATCTTTATTTGTGAAAATTAGATGGTTGAGTGAGCTATCTGTTCAAGAGCTTTTTATTTCTTGTACATAGGAAACAAGGAATAAAAGGACTTGAATTCAAATACTCTCCTAATACAGTGTTCTGTTCACCAAATGTGGAGTCAGAAGACATGGATTCTTTTTTGGGTTTTGTCACTTACAAGTCATTTAAACTTTACTAATCAAAGGACTGGGAGAGGGAATGGACTTAGTATTTTCATTTGTATAGGGAACTCTCAGGTGAAGAAATTCCATCTACAATCAGAGTTTGGCCTCCTCTCTGCACCTTAATCTACCTGAGTCTCAGGCTCCTTATTTATAAAATAGGGACAGTCACTATTTTCTTTCATGATTGCCAGTATTCAAATGAATGTTTAAAAAAAACACAATTTTAAAATACAGTATTTGATTTTATTTCAGGAATGAAGGAAAATAAGAAAAAAGGTATAGTTTCATATTTCATGATGTTCAAAAGGTAATGTTGGATAAAGTATGAAACTGAACTAAACTACAAATGCATAATGTCTTCTTTTTGGTAGGAAGAGGAAGTCCTGAACTGACATAATGTTTGTATAGGGAAGTTTTTATGTGTAAATTCCCAGATTAGCAACTGAACTGAAATTTATAAGGTAGTCTTCCAAAGTTGCCTGGAACAATTATAGGTTAAGAGAGTTGCCCATAGTCACACAGCTAATTTGTGCCAGAGATAGGACTTGAATTCAAGTCTAACTGAACTCATCTTCCTCCACGACTACCACCATGATCATCTTCATCACTGAATAGGTCTGGGTTAGTCCCATTACTGCAGGTTCCAGTTTTATTCTGGCTAGTCCTGAGGCACTAATAGCCCATTTAGAATATCCTAAATCAAGTCTTAAAGAGTTGCAAACTTAGTATGTGGCCAAGAATAGTGCTAATGTCTATTCAGTTAATGTTGAAGACATTATACCAAACACCATATCATCATCATCTTAATATAATAATACCTACCATTTCAACATGTTTTATAGCTTGCAAAATATTATATATATATATATATATATAAATATATATATATATTATATCATTCAGTCAAGACAATTCTCCAAATTACCTAGAATGGTTTTTAAGCTGTTTAGATTTGTTCCTAACTTCTCTCCCTCAGCATTTACAATCTTTTTTTTTTTTTTTTTTTTTTTAGTGAGGCAATCAAGGTTAAGTGACTCGCCCAGAGTCACGTAGCTAGTAAGTGTCTGAGGTTGGATTTGAACTCAGGTTCTCCTGACTCCAAGGCCAGAGCTCTGTCTACTGCACTACCTAGCTGCCCCCTTATTTACAATCTTAAAAATAGTATTTTAGAGTTAAAAGATCCAATTTTGTACTTCTACGTAGCTTAATTTACCATGTTGTTGTTGTTCAGTCATTTCAGTCTTCTCCAACTCTTTATGACCCCATTTAGGGTTTTCTTCTCAAAGACATTGAAGTAATTTGCCATTTCCTTCTCTAGCCCATTTTTACAGATGAGAAAACTGAGCCAAACAGGTTAAGTGACTTGCCCAGGGCCACACAGTTTGTAAGTGTCTGAGGCCAGATTTGAACTCAGGAAGATGAATCTTACTGACTTCAGACCTGGCACTTTATCCACTGTGTAATGTATGTTTAAAGATATACTAAAAATGGCAATTTCTTGCATTTAAACCATAATTTAAACATTGAACCATCTTATTTTACAAATGAAGAAATTTTGGCACAGAGATGTTAAGTGACAGGATAACTAGCTATTAAGTGTCAGAGGCAGACTTTGAACTCGGGTCTTCCTGAGACCAAGCTCTATTCACTACTTCTTGTTGCCTCTAATATTTAAAATATGTTTAGTTATCTATTGAGAAAGCATCAACTTTTTTTCTATTTTTCCAGATATTTTTTGTTACCATTTTAGAATTTATCTACCTATTCCTTAAGCAAACAATAACACCAAAAATAAAGATTATTCCAAAATTATTTTAAGTTAAAATTGAGCATTTTAAGCTATAATAACTAAAAACCAAAGTATTGCCCCCCTTCTGTGCATCTTTGGATGTACATATGGTCAATTAGGTCAAAAAGAAGACTGATTAGCTTTAAGCTCTTCCATGTTGACAGAACAAATGCCTGCTTAGGTAAATATATACAATTAGTCACAAAGGGACCCCAATGAGAGGCTATGTGGATGGATTAACTTCATCATCACTAGCGAAAAATACATTCAAAGTATGTTTCACAGGCAGTAAGCCAGTAGTATTATTTTTGTTTGCACAGACTAGCACAGTAAAGAACATTTTAAAAAGTAACCATTCAAGTAAATTTTATTCTTTGAATAATCTCCTGAATTTCAGGAAAGTGAAAAAGGAAAAGAAAGTCAAGAGCTTTTTGTACACATTAATTATAAACTCTTTAAAATAGTTCATTTATCAAATTCTCATTTACATCGAGGCAAAGTGAGAGTTCATGGACATAAAAGCCATACAATTGACTCCTTAGTACTATGAAATTAGCTATGCTATACTACCTAGACAGTTTGGTCATAGCTGCATTTATAAATAGTAGATTTGCAATGTATGCAGATGTTGCTGATATAAAAAAGGGAGATATAAATTTATTTTAATACTTTTATGAAAGTCTCAACTTGAAATCCCCTGAAAATGATGTCTTAAAATACATACCCAAATGAAACTACTTACTGATGGATGTATGTTTAAATTATTCTTCTTATGGAAGTGCAGTGTGAGCAGATTCAACCAAACCTAAGCATTATAATAAAATTTCTAACAGCAGCCTGATTTTATTTCTTGATGATATGATGAACTTACCTCTTCTAGCTTTATCTTGCATTTTTCCTTCCTTTCCCCAGGTACTCAGCCAAATTAGAATACTCACTGCCCTTTCTATATTTGTTTTCTGCCTCCATTCTTTTGCTTATGCCATTATTCTTCCCCTAATAGAATACAAGCTACTTGAAAACAGTGATTTTTTTTTCTTTTTATCCCAGTACCTACCTGGGTACATAGTAGGTTCTTCATCTGTCAACTGATGGAATAATTGGAATGTCCCCATCTCTACCTGTTTAAATCATAACCTCAGGATTTAAAACTCAGGTAAGTTCAAAGCTAAAGTCAATCGCTACCTCCTTCATGAAGCTTTCTTTGATTCTTCCTGTAGGAAATTAACCTGCTTTTGTGGGCTTCAAATTGAACTTTGTTGGCACTTCTCTTTTCCACTCATCATGTTATATTTTATATTAACTTCATTTATCTTTGCCTCTCTCATAGAACATGTCTTCTGAACTATCTAAATAGAATCATTTCCTATGTATGGAAACTCTTGCTTACTATAAATGCCAGTCCCTGTAGCATTTGGATCTTAGGCTCTCTTCAATCACATCAGTGATCTTTAGAAGAGATTGCCTTTCCATTCTATTCCAATCAGATCCAAGTTAGGCCAGTCTAGTCATCCAGACTGGAAGGTTATAGTACAATCAGGTATTTCTTATTCATCAAATGTAGTAGAACAATGTACAGGTAAGACAGAGATTAGACCTGTAATTTTATTGATACTAGGAAGAGGAATCTCTATACCAATTCAGGTCAGAGATTTTTATGCAACATTTGGTCTCCAAGTGTTGCCTAAAATGCTGATAGTTTAGGGGACACCTGAAGGAGTCACACAGTAAGCACAATCAAAGCAAGACATATCCAGGTTTTCCTGCCTTTGAGGAAAGCTTCTCACACTTAATGCCAGTTTGTTTCTACAACTTTACTGATAAAAGATTAAAAGAACCAGTTCAAAAGTATTCTAATTCAAATAAAATAAGGCTCTCCTCCATCTCCAAAGTTACTATGACAATCAGTTAGTGAAGTACTGGAAAGATGATAGATGGAGAGAGGATGAGATAAAGACAATTTCTCATAAAACTACAACTTGAGTAGGTCTTTTCCTACTTCAGAAGACAAGGCATTCAAACGGCCTCCCCTTAGAAGTCCAGTTCAATGTGCAGGGAATAGGATAGGGGCTTAGAGGAAGAAGTGGAAGGGGAAGTGAAATGGAGGAAGTGGAGGGAAAAGGTAAAGAAGAGAATGGATGGACGTCAGTGATTCACAGCAACGACAGGCCATACATTTTTTTCCCCAGCAGAAGCTTCTTCACTCATTTTCAGACCCCCAAACAAGCATTACCAAAGTAAGAGGAGAAAGAAAACAAACCTTTCTACTATATCATCTATACCGGAAGAATAATTTGAATTAACAACTCATATTGTTCAGATTTATCTGGATAACCCATTGAGTCATTCCAACAATTTTTAATTCTTAGTCACCACCAAAAGAGTTACTATAAATATTTTTGTACAAATAGGGTCTTTTACCTTTTTTTAAATGTTTTTGAGATACAAACCTAGCAGTGGTATCCATGGATTAAAGGGTATACATAATTTCATAGCCCTTTGGGCATAGTTCCAAATCACTCTCTAGAATGTTAGGATCAGTTCATAACTCAACCAACGGTGCATTAGTGTCTCAGTTTTCCCACATCCCCTCCAACATGAAACATTTTCCTTTTTTGTCGTATCAGTCACTTTGATATGTGTGAGGTGGTATCTCAGAGCTTTTAAATTAGCATTTCTCTGATCAATAGTGACTTAGAGCATTTTTTTCATGTGAATATGGATAGCTTTGATTTCTATGTCTGAAAACTGCCCGTTCATATCCTTTGACTATCGATTGGGAAAGGGTTTGCATTTTTTATAAATTTGACTCAGTTCTCTATATATTTGAGAAATGAGGCCTTTCTCAGAGACATTTTTGTAAATTCTCCCTCTCCCCTAGTTTTTCATTTTCTTCATAATTTTGGTTGCATTACTTTTGTTCCTGGAAGCTTTTTTTTTTAATATTATATAATAAAAATTATCTATTTTATAGTTTGTAATGCTCTCTATATCTTCTTTAGTCCTAAATTCTTCCCTTATCCATACATCTGAGAGATAAACTATTCCATACCCTCCTAATTGCTTATAGTATTACCTTTTATGTGTAAATCATGTACCTATTTTGACCATATCCTGGTATAAGGTGTAAGAAATTAGTCTATACATACTTTATGCTATACTGTTTTATAGTTTTCCCAACAATTTTTGTCAAACAATTTTTTGTTTGAATTTTTGTTCCCAAAGCTTGGATCTTTGGGATCATCATATACTAGATTGCTATGGTCATTCACTATAATGTCGCTTCCATCTAATCCATTCCACTGATCAACTACTCTATTTCTTAGCCAGTACCAGGTTGTTTTGATAATTAACTCTTTATAATACAGTTTGAGATCTGCTATGATTAGATCACCTCCTTTTGCAATTTTTTTATTCCCTTGATCTTCTTGAGCTTTTTTTCCCTCCCATATGTTATTATTCTTTCTAGCTCTAAAGAATAATTTTTTGATAGTTTGATTGGCATGGCGCTGAATAGATTAATTTAGGTAGAATTGTTATATTTATTATATTGGCTTAGTCTACCCATAAGTAATTAATATTTTTCCAATTATTTAGATATTGCTTTATTTGTGTGAAAAGATTTTTTTTAATAGTTGTGTTCATGTAGTTCCTTGGCAGGTGGACTCCTAAATATTTTATATTTGTCTGCAGTGATTTTAAATGGAATTTCTCTTTCCGGCTCTTGCTGCTGGACTTTGTTGGTAACATATAGAAACACTGATGATTTATGTGGGTTTATTTTGTATCCTGCAACTTTGCTAAGGTTGTTAATAATTTCAAGTGTTTTTTTAGTTGATTCTCTAGGATTGTCTAAGTATAACATCATATCATCTGCCAAGAGTGATAGTTTTGTTTCCATATTGACTATCATAATTCCTTCAATTTCTTTTTCTTCTCTTATTGCTATAGTTAACATCTCCAGTACAATTTTGAATAATAGTAGTGATAATGGATATCCTTGATTCATCCCTGATCTTATTGGGGAGGCTTCTAGCTTATCCCCATTACAGATAGTGCTTGTAGATGATATTAGAGAGACACTGCTTATCATTTTAAGGAATGCTCCCTTTATTTCTGTGTTCTGTAATGTCTTTAATAGGAATGGGTGTTGTATTTTGTCAAAGACTTTTTCTGCATCTGTTGAGATAATCATATGATTTCTGTTGATATGGTCAATTATGCTAACACTTATTCTGATATTGAACCAATACTGCATTCCTGATATAAATTCCACCTGGATCTAGTGTATGATCATTGTGATATATTGCTGTAATCTCTTCTAGAATGTTATTTAAAATTTGTGCATCAATATTCATTAGGGAAGTTGGTCTATAATTTTCTTTCTCTGTTTTGGCTCTTCCTGGTTTGGGTATCAGCTTCATATTTATGTTGTGAAAGGATTTGGTAGGACTCCCTCTTTGACTATTTTTCAAATGTTTGATAAAATTTGCTTGTGAATCCACCTGGTCTTGGGGATTTTTTCTTAGGAAGTTTATTGATGGCTTTTTCAATTTCTTTTTCTATAATTGGGTTATTTAAGTATTTTATTTCTTTTGTTAACCTGGGTAATTTATATATTGGTAGTATTCATCCATTTCATTTACATTATCAAATTTATTGGCATATAATTGGGCAAAGTAGCTTCTAACAATTGTCTTAATTTCCTCTTCATGGGTGATGAATTCACTCCTTTCCTTTTTGATACTAATAATTTAGTTTTCTTCTTTCTTTTTTTAATCAAATTAACCAATGTCTTATTTATTTTATTATTTTTTTGTTCTCATAAAACCAGCTTCTGTTTTATTTATTAGTTCAATGGTTTTCTTAACTTTCAATTTTATTAATTTCTCTTTTGATTCTCAGGATTTTTAAATTGATGTCTAATTGTTTTTTATAGTTTTGTTCTTTTTGTTTGTTTTCTAGTTTTATTTTTTGGTTGCATGCCTGATTCAATGATCTGCTTTTTTTTTATTTTATTGATGTAAGCAATTAGAGATGAACATTTTCCCCAAAATCCCACTTTGGTTGCATCTCATACATTTTGATATGTTGTCTCATTGTTCTAATTTTCTTTAATGAAAGTATCATTTCTATGATTTGTTCTTTGACCCACTTGTCTTTTAGGATTAGATTATTTAATTTCCAATTAATTTTTATCTTTCTTTCTATTGTCCATTATATAATGCAATTTTTATTTCATTATGGTCTGAAAACAATGTGTTCACTATTTCTACTTTTGTCCATTTGGTAATGAGATTTTTTATGTCCTAATAATTGTTGCACAAGTATTGCTGAGAAAAAAGGTATATTCCTTTCTATTCTCATTCAATTTCCTCCACAGATTTATCATATCTAACTTTTCCAAAATTTTATTCAACTCCTTATCTTCCTTCTTGTTTATTTTTTGGTTAGATTTATCCAGTTCTGAGAGGATAAAGTTGAAGTTCACCACTGTTATACTTTTTTTTAATCTATTTCCTCCTGTAAATCATCCAACTTCTCCTTCAAAATTTAGATGCTATACCAATTGGTGCATATATATGTTTAGTATTGATATGACTTCATTGTCTATGGTACCTTTCAGCAAGATATAGTTTACATCTTTATCTCTTTTAATTAAATGTATTTTTGTCTTTGCTTTGTCTGAGACCATGATTGCTACCCCTGCTTTCTTTGCTTTAGCTGAAGCATAGTAGATTCTGCTCTAGCCCCTTACCTTTACTCTGTGTGTATCTCTCTGTTTAAATGTGTTTCTTGTAAACAACATATTGTAAGATGTTGGTTTTTAATCCATTCTGCTATGTGCTTCCATTTTATGGGTGAGTTCATCCCATTCACAATTACAGTTATGATAACTAACTGTGTATTCCCCCCCATGCTATTTTTCCACTTGTTTATCCCTCTATCTCTCTTATTCCCCACCCTTCCCCTCCTCACAAGTGTTTTACTTCTGATCACTATCTTCCCCAATATACCATCCATTTTATCAGTCTCTGCTCCTCCTTCTATTTCCCTCTCTCTCTTTTTACTTCCTTATAGGGTGAGATAGATTTCTATATCCAACTGAATGTGTATATTATTCCCTCTTTGAGCCAATTTTGATGAGAGTAAAGTTTAAGCTTTGTCTGCCACCACCACCCATTTTCCCCTCCACTATAATAGCTCTTTCATGCCTTTTTTATATGGGATAATTTACCCCATTCAATTCCCCCCTCCTTCTTCTTGAAGTGCAATTTTCTTTCTAACCCCTTTATTTTGTTTTTTGGAGATATCTTCCTATCAAAGTCACCTTATATTCACACTCTTTTATATATGTATATTACTTCTAATTATTCTCATAGTAATAAAGTCGTTAAGAGTTACAAATATTATCTTGCCATATATAAATATAAACACTTTAACCTTATTGAATTTCTTATGTTTTTCTCTTTTTTTCCTTTTTACCTTTTCATGTTTCCCTTGAGTCTTGTATTTGGAAGTCAGCTTTTTTATTCAGCTCTGGTCTTTTTGTTAGAAATGCTTGAAAGTTCTTTATTTCATTAAATATCCATTTCCTCCCTGAAAGATTATATTCAATTTTGCTGGGCAGGTGATTCTTGGTTGTAACCCTAACTCCTTTGCCTTCTGATATATCATATTCCAATCCCTCCAGTTCTTTAATGTAGAAGTTGCCAAATCCTCTAATCCTGAGTGTAGTTCCACAATATTTGAATTGCTTCTTTTTGACTTCTTGCAATATCTGGTTCTTGATCTGTGGGCTCTAGAATTTGGCTATGATGTTTCTGGGAGTATTTATTTTGGGACCTCTTTCAGGTGGTGATTGATGTATTCTTTCAATTTCTATTTTTCCCTCTGGTTCTAATATAACAGGACAGTTTTCTTTGTTAATTTCTTGAAAGATGTTACCCAGGCTTTTTAAACTTATTTTTTAAAATTATGGCTTTTAGATAGTCCAATAATTTTTATATTAATCTCTATTGGTTCTATTTTCTAGGTCAATTGCCTTATCAGTGAGAAATTGCACATTTTATTCTATTTTCTTTTTACTTTTTTGATTTTGTTTTATCATATGTTGATGTCTCATCCAGTCATTAGTTTCCACTTGTTCAGTTCTAATTTTTAAGGAATTATTTTCTTCAGTGAGCTTTTGTACTTATTTTTCCACTTGACCAATTCTATTTTGTAAGAAGTTATTTTCCTCAGTAAATTTTTTATATATCTTTTTCCATGAATTGCCTTTTTCGTTTTTTCCTGGCCAAAGACAAGGTTTATTAGCACATCTGTCACATGGGGCAGACTCTTAAGGAGTCTGAAGATGGATAAGCAGTGGCTAGATTATAAGAATCTGAGCATCTTAATGGAGACAAGATGGACCTTATATACAGAAAGACTGTGGTAGGTATCTAGGAGTGGCCAAGTATTCCATGAGGTACCAAGGGTGGGAAGTGACCTGGGGCCATAGGGAGGCAAGACAATGGAGGGGAGATTGGGTGTAGCCACAGTGAAAGGCCAGTTGATGGGAAATGCCAGAGATTTGGCCATGTGGGAAAGCCCAGGGTTTTTCCTTTCTGGGGCCCAGATCTCAACCCCATCGTTCCCCCCTCAAACAAACGGGACCTAAATTCTTTTGGAGTAAGGGGCAAAGGTCTTGGTTTCTGAAACTGCATCCTGCTGGCAAGGGGCATAGAGCTGTCCCTGCCTCGAGGGGGTTCCAAAGAGGAGGTTGACTGGAACCGAGCACAGGCTGCATCCAAGGAGCCATGGGGGGACATTGACGGGTACCTGCTGTTTGCTACCAACTGTAGGTGAATGGCACATAGTCTGGAAGACATAATTCTGACAGAAAAACTGCAGGGCCCAGATATAAAGCAGGGAATAGATTTAGGGCCCAACTTTGAGAGGATAAAACATCCTTAGCTCTGTTTGGATTCAGACAATTCAGTTTTCCAACCATGCAGTATCAAATCCACCTCATAGCCAGACTCAGGAATAGCCAAGTGGGTAATATTCCCTTTCAAAGCAATATAATGGGGAAACTGAGGCAGGAGGATCCCATTTTAGACTGAGGCTAACATTGTCCTCTCAGCTTTTCCCGATGCTGACTTCCCACCAGTATCACATTCTCTGAGTAGCTTGTGGCATTTCTCTCAGATGGTGAATTATTGATTATCGATGGATTATTATGATCCATCAGACAACTCAAAATAAAATCCCATGAGCTTTTATCTCAAACAGCAAGTTTCACTAATCACAGCTTAGGAAAAAACTTCTCCAGGATTTACATCTCAAACTTAAATTTGTCCTGGTGTAAAAAGCTAATCATTAGAGATTTCTATACACTTGCAAATTCTCAGCAAGCCATACATAACCCAAACAAACTTTTTTGCTAGTTTACACATTAAAACATACCAACAATAGCTAAACTATTTTAGTGGTAATCAAATTATGAAAAGTTATTTGACATAACTGATACAAAAAAGTTCACCAATTTGACACGTGAAATAAACCCATTACCAATCAGATGACTTCAGTTTTGTTACATGCACTTCCAAATTACTTTACGCAGAGAATCCATATCTCATCGTTAACAGTTAAAACTACAAATTAAAAGAGTGTGCTTACCTAAGTTTGGAGGCTACCTTCATTACCTTGAGCAGGATGTGCTGAACCTGGATGATGCTTCCAGGCAAAGGTTCCCCTATGGCACAAGGCCATTGCCAGGGGGGCCCATGCTGTAGCTGCTGCCCCTCCTCTCCTCCTTCATTTCCCAGGTGGGGGATGGTGAAATCAAAGGTGAGGGGTGAAGGGTGAAACTCTCTTCTCCTATGAGAGGGGTTAACAGATACCCTCTTGACTCAAGGGAAGGAAGTGACCAGGTTGTACAGGTGTTTCAAAACTCCTTAATGATCAATCACAAAACCTCCAGAATCTGCCAAGATATTTTCAGCTATTCTAACTTTCCCTGTAACCTCCATGAAGGAGGATTCAGAGATGCAGAAGGAAGGGAATAAGCAAGTCTCAGGGAACCAAATAGCAACTGCAATTTTCCCCAATTCCCTAGCACCGAGGGAATTAACAGAGCATACACTTCTAGATAGGGCTTTCCTCCTTGTCCTCTATGCTGCAGAATGTACCCAGATCCATTGCCTTCAACCGACCCAGTGGACCGAGAACCTGAGAGCATCAGGCTGAGCATGAGACAGTCTCGTAGATGTCTGCCAGAAAAGCACCTCCAAGCCTTGGTGCTTGGAGAGCGACCCCAACTGCAGAGCAAGAAAGGGAGGGAGAGGAGGCTTACATACCTTCCAGTCTTGGCTGGAGAAGAACTTGGGGTTAGGCAGTGTCCCCATATGGGTTAACAAAATAATGTGGTTTAGGGGTTCAGGGATCCTGGGAGCCCAAAATCACAAGATGCAGGTCATGCCTGAAAGAATTCTACCCAAGCCTTCTTTCAGCCAAAGACAAGGTTTGTTATAACATCCATCATATTGGGCAGACTCTTAAGGAGTCTGAACATGGGTAAGCAATGGCTAGATTCTAAGAATTTGAGCCTTATTGCCTCTTTTTTTTCATGATTCTCTTGCATTACTCTCATTTCTTTTCCCAACTTTTTTTTTCTCCTTCTCTAATTTTGCTTTTTAAAATCCTTTTTAAGCACTTCCAGTAATTCTTTTTGGTCCTGAGGCCAAATTACATTGTTCTTTGAGGTTTCACATATAGCCATTTTGACACTATTGTGCTCTTCTAAGTTTATGCCTTGATCCTCCCTTTCACCATAGTAACTTTCTAAAGTCATGCTCTTTTCCTTTCTTGTTCTTTGCTCACTTTTGCTGCCTTTTTTGTGACTTGGTATTTTTAATGTGAGAGTTGGGCTCTGGTCCTATAATGTCCCCAGTTTTTTTGTGCTAGAGCTCTGGGTCTTATTGCTGGCTTTCACTGGACTTCAGGGCTTAGCTGCTTGCTTTTTTCTGGATAGTAGGATTCCCTTCTGGTTTGTATTGGGAATGGGGCCTACCGGTTGGCCTTCCCTGGCTGTGGAGTTTAGTAGCTGTCCTGCTCCAGGGTGAGGGCTTACTTCTCGGTTGCTATGGTAACAGGGCCTCTTTACTAGCAGGCCCTGAAGGAGTAAATTTATTGCTGATCTGCTTGAGGGGCGAGGCCCTGGGTTGCTATGGAAACAGGGTCTCTTTCCTGGCAGACATGAGAGGTTGGGTCTAGCTGTTGGCCAGTCTGAGGAGTGGCTTTACTATTGTTCAGCAATGGGGTCAAGGCCTTACTAGTAGCTTGTGCTGGGGGTGGGGTCTCTAGGGTAGGGCTTTGCTATGCTGCACTGAGTGATTCCTTGTCTAGGGGGCTGCTGGTTTTCAGGAGGGTGGAGCCTCACTGGTGGATTGCCCCAGGCTCATTTCCCTGCTGCAGGCCCCCCTGCTATGAGGCTAGCTACTGCTGCTGCTGCTTTTGGACCTTGCCCCCCTCCCACCTCAGTAAGAAAGACCTTTCCTGCCTGGCTGTTAACCTGCTTCCCTGCTCCTAGACCAATTCTGAGGTGGCTTTCTAGTTGTTTGGAGGAGAATTTGGGAGGACTTCAGAGTGTTTCTTCCTCACTCTGGCCCTGGAAACCAAGGTAAATTCTTTTATCTGCTACTACATGACGTTTCTCATGTAGTACACACTTAATAAATGCGTGTTTCATGATCATAGTTTTGTGTTCCAAATGTCATGGAAAGCAGAATCAAGAAAGCATACTACTAAAGGAAATTTGTATAGCACTTTATATCTGTAAGGGGTAATAATGGAGGTGTATGCTGCTCATGAAGCTTATGTGTGTCCACAGCATTCCCTAAAGGAGACTTGGATTTCTGCCCAGAGAATACGAGGGGCCAGAGACTGGTCAGTCTTTCTCTTTAATGAAAGAATACTGGGTTAGATATATATCTATTCCTCTGTTCATAAATACTGTTAGTTTGCAATATACTTTTTTTAACATTCAAGCTGCCCTTCTGATTGCTATCATTTAATGAGGAAGGAGTGACCCAAGGCTTGAACTCTCTTCCCACCAAATGATGGTTTGCCAAAATGTATTCTTCTGAGAGGGCTCTCTGAAGGGAGAGAAAACTCTGGGAAGAAGGTGATACTTAGAGGAGCTGACACTTTGATCACAGTGCTATCCTCAGCCTACAGACTTTGGGGAATTTCCACTTGAGAGAGACCTAGAATTCTTTTTCTCGGTTTAGCAGATATATGCTGCTCACAGTTAGAGAGCTCATTCATTCTGTGATTTGTCTGTTATATTTCCCATTTGTATACCTTTCTTAATTTCAATTGTGATTGGTGATTTATAGCTACTCACTATTACTACTTCTATTACTATTACTGCTCAATAACTACAATGATGAGAATGATGATGATGACAATGATGATGATAACAATGATCCCACAATGACTATTACTACTTTACAATAAACTCTGGAAGTTCAGGGGGTGAAGTTCTTTTTATAGTGGAAAGAGGCATTTCACTAGTTGTGATAAAGTTCCATTCCTGTGAAATGCCTTTTGACCCATGGCAATGCCAATATAGTTTGGGAAAAATTCTTTGAACTTTTCTGAAAAAAAAAAACAAAAAATACCAAGTGAGGATCTGTTTGTGTGGTTCTAACTATATATTTGGGCCACAAATGAGGTACAATTGATGTTAATCCATTTAATGTATGTGGCCAAAACCGATCCTTTAGGCCTTGATGAGTGTGACTAGACTAAATTTCTTTGTTTGGTTTTCAATATTAATTTCATGACCTATGTTCAAACAAGAAAATGAAGAAGAAATAAAAAAGATTTCTTAGAGAGGAGGTTATAATGTTCACATGGGAGAGGGAAAGAAGTAAGTAGAATTATTTTGATACACTCTCTCTAGCTAAAAGAATAGCCCCATTTGTACAAACACCTATAGGAAAGAGTGCCTAAAAGATTCTGCTTTGTGTTTTATGTCTGCCTTTTAAGTGTCCAAAATGTGGTGGGTTCATGGATGCCCACAGTATGACCTTAAACTCTGTTTCATATTTTACTCTGGACACTGCTGAAAAAAGATGTGATGGGGAAGAGCTGATAAAGTCAAAGTTTTTTTATGTAAAATATTTGCTATATTTCCCCCCTCTCAAACTCACATTTATTCTCTCCTTTATACTATGTCATTCTTATTTTGATTAACATCCTTCTCTAGTCAGTAATGGGGAGGTCATTATATTTAGGAAAACATATATGTATACACATACACACACATATATACATATATATCTATTCGTACACACATATATGTATTGTGTGTATGGGAATGATTATTCCATCTATATACAGAAGAATTACATTCATGAAAAATCAGCTTAAATTATATGGACTCACAATACTTCACATGTTTAAAAAAATATGACCAAAGTTTGAACTTTGTTTTATTTTTCCATTTGATAGTTCTAAAAAAAAAAACCAAAAAACAGACAAACAACAACAACAACAAAAACAACCAAAAAAGTGTTTTCATTCTCAGCTGGAATCCATGTAGTTCAGTATGTTTAAGTGATTATAATCAGGCTAAAATAATAATAATTCCCTCCTTATTTTGAAGCTTCTTAAATTCATATTAATAGAATCATAGGGTACAAACTGTCATAATTTAGAAAACAGGTTATACACACATATTTATACCAGCTCTTAAAAGTCTAATATTATGGTCCTGAAATTAGAAGCCTGAAAAAAGATGGGACTCAACAGAATATCGTGGCACCTAGGTGTCACAATGGATAGAACTTGGAGTCAGGAGGACTCATCTTCCGGAGTTCAAATCCAGTCTCAGATACTTACTAGCTTTGTGACCCTGAGCAAGTTACTTTACCCTATTTGCCTCAGTTTCCTCATCTGTAAAATGAGCTGGAGAAGGAAATGGCAAACCACTCCAGAATTTTTGTCAAGAAAACCCAAAATACGATCACAAAGAGTTGGACATGACTGAAAAACACTGAACAAGAACAACAGAATATTGTGATTTATTGAGGTTTGAAGTTAGCAGGCCTGGGTTCAAATACCATCTTCATCACTTACTATCTTTATGACCCTGGGCAACTCACTTAACCTCCATAAACTTAAGACAACTCTGTAGGTCTTCTTCAATAAGTCTTAGTGAATTGGAGGCTATATTATGAACCAGATAATATCTACATCGCAAAATGTATGTGGAGGCTTTTTAAAATCATATTTTCTTTTATTTTTCCATCCTGTGAATTATTTTTCATAAAAATGAATAAAAATTTGATCATAAATAGAAACACCTCAAAGTAAAATCAAATGCTGCAGAAGATAGTGTGTCTCCCTTCGTTGGTGGATTACAAAGGCTAAATGACCCTTTTTCAAAACATGCTGGAGAATGACTTTGTTTCTATGTGTGGGTTTGATTGGATAATTACTGAATTCTTTTTATTGCTAAAGTTGTGTAGTTCTGTTATACCCCAGTATACTGCTCTATACTGATAGTACATTATAAGTTGCAGGATCATATATTTAGATACAGAAGGAATCACAGATGTCATCTCATCCAACCTTGTCATTTTAGAGATGAGGAAACTGGAACATAAAGAAGTTAAGTGACTTGACTATGGTCATACAGTGAGAAAATAGTAGGGATGGGATTTGAACTCAGTTTCTACAACTCCCAATTCAGTATGTTTTCTCCTCAGATAAAATAGGTCACAACATGATAACTTTAAAGCATAATGAATTTTTATTTCATTAGGGAGAATAAAGGAATGTTTTTGCTTGTTGTTTTCTGCTCCAGGCTATAAATTTCCTGTGCTCTGCACATGATTCAGATTTTCAAGCTAAGAATATGCAGTTTCATAAAAATGTGTCACTGTTATCATCATCTTATTTCCCTTGCAATATCCACTAACAGATAAATCATTCTTTTGCTTATTGACACAGTACTGAAAATTGATGGTGATCATGTCTGCAAACATCTTTTCTTCCTTTATAAAAAGACTTTGACCAGAAAAGAAAATATCATTGAGTAATGACAAACAGTCACACTGGGTTTGGCAAGAGGCCTATGGAGTTCTAACACTGCCTTTCTACTTGACTTGCTGTGTGAATTTAGACAGATCACTTAATCTCTAAATACCTTGGTTTCTTTATTTGTATAACCAGGATAATGATACTGAACTCCCTGACAAGAGGGTAGTAGGTAATAATTAAGCCTAGTTTCCAATTGTCAGTGCTTAATAATATGTGAATGAAGGGAGATTCATTCACATTTTGGAATTGTCAAGTTGTATGTACTGACAGTCACACATTGTTTCATCTTTTACCAACCAGAGGAGGCTGTGTGCATAGAATAATACATTAAGAAAACAGTACACTAACTCCAAATGGAGGTCTGACTATGTTGTCAGCTCCAAGAGTTCAGAATTGAAGAAAATAAAGTATCTTTTTCCTATGTAGGGAAGCCAAGGACACATTGTCTAGCCCTTGCTCTGAAACCTCCTCTGAACAGTATTGGTTATAAGATCTAGTTTGGTCCCCTACTGTTTTAAACTCTGCAAGTATCTATCGCTATATGGCCTTTAGGGTTTGAAAGTATAATTTTCCAATTTCTTCTTTTTTCTTTTTCTTGCTCTGTAATAATTTAAGAAAAATGTCAGAGATCCTGCTGACCAAAACTAAAAATGACATACCATGCCATGGACTTGGAAAATCAGAAAACATATACTGGGTACTTATGGTTTCACAATATGAAATTAGTTTGGGTTCCTGACAAGAAATTATTGCCTCCCTAGTTCTTACATTCCTAATTATCTCTACAACTGGATTATTAAACACTATTAATACAATTCAGTTGGACATCGCTGAGGGGAGAAATAAGAATAACCTTTAATGCACACACAAAAAACTAAAAAAATTAGGAAGCATAGAATATCATCTCAAAGAATATTATTTAAGATATTTTGCATTCTAATATTTTATAAAATTTTAATGATTACTTTAAAATAAGGTGTAGAAAATTTATCTCAGAATTATTTTACTTTTTTTTTTTTTTGCAAAGGGAGATATCTCCCCAGAAAGTCAGGTATGGTGAGTAGAAATAGCACAAAGGTAAACTTAGGCAATTTTCCTGGTGGATAACAGTTTATTAACAGTAATGTGTATAATCATTAATAAAATGGGTTGAACTGTCTCTCATTCTGTTATGTCAGTGACCAAAATGGGACTGAAAAGATCATATTTATTGAGACCCCACAGGAGGAGTGGGATGTCAGGTAGTCTAAAAGTCTTATGATTAGCTGCAACTGGAGAAAGTGGGCAGGCCTTTAGGGGTGATTGATCATGCCCCTTTCTAATAATTAAGGAAAGGTATTTGCTTTATGAGTCTCAGTTGACTCCAGTAATTTTGGCTAGAAAAACAGAACTACCTCAGTCAGGATACCCCCAGGTAGCATTACCCTTGGAAAACAAATTACTCCCAACTTTGAGGAGGAGAATCAAAGACAGAATAGCTGTCCCCTGGGGAAGGCCTCTGACCAAGCTGGTTCTTCTGTTTAAACAGGTTAGCCAGGCACTGCCTTCGGGGTTAGGAGTGATCACATTCCTCAGTCATGCTTTCCTTCGGACTAGGGAAATTTGTATTTTGAGCTAGACTTAGAAATGGGGTTTGACAAAATGGGGGATAGGATAGGTTGCAGAGTAATATTGGCTATTAAATAATACAGTATAATATTAATTTTCCTCACAAAAAGAGTACATTTCCTGGTCCAAGATTTTCTAAATTGTGGGATGAACCCCCTTGAGTGGCAGAAAGAACAGGAACCATAAAGGTATCAGGGTCAAAGCAACAACATAATTATTGAATATTTTTGAGACTATCTCCCACAAAATGAAAACAAAATTTAAATCAGTTGCAAGAGAAGTGAGAGTTAAGGTCCGATTTGAGTTAACTTTTGTTGAATTCTCCATGCATGTGATCGGCAACCAACATTGTCAGTCAGGCTCATGACAGATTATTTCATAGTTCCTAGATTTATACCTTTAAGGAACATGAATCAATATAATCCAACCTCTACACTTAGCAAATGAGGAAACTGATACTTAGGGAACTTAAGTGAATTTTTTTTATTTTGAAAATTGATTATTGAAAATTTGCCAAAAGGTTTGTATTCATAATCTGATCTTGCAAATATCCCTATGAAGTAGTTACTACAGGTATCATTGTCCCCATTTGGCAAATGGAGATGCTGGGGCTCAGAGAGCTTGGATGACTTACTTGTCCAGGGTCACAAAGCTAGTAAGTGTTCAAGGTGTAATTTTTTTTAAATTAATAAATTTATTTATTTTTAGTTTCCAACATTTACTTCCACAAGATTTTGAGTTCCAAAATTTCACCCCATCTCTCCCCTCCCCCCAAGATGGCATGCATTCTGAATACCCCTTTCCCTAGTCTGCCTTCCCTTCTATTTCTTCCCTCCTTCTCTTATCCCTTTCTCCTTCTGTTTTCCTGTAGGGCAGGATAGATTTGTGAAACCCATTTCCTGTATTTCTTATTTCCCAGTTGCATGTGAAAACATTTTTTTTTAAACATGTGTTTTTAAAACTATGGGTTCCAAGTTTTCTCCCTTCCTCCCTCCCTACCAATCCCTCATTGAAAAGGCAAACAACTCAATATAGGCTATACATGTGCAGTTATGCAAAACACTTTCATAGTAGACATGCTGTGAAAAACTAACTCTATCTCCTTTAATCCTATCCCACCCCCCAATTTATTCTATTTCTTTTGACCCTGTCCCTCCTCAGAAGTATTTGCTTCTGATTATCCCCCTTTCCTGATCTGCCCTTCTCTGTATCATCCCCCTACTCTCTTGTCCCCTTCCCCTCCTATTTTCCTGTAGGGTAAGACAGATTTCCATACCCAATTGAGTGTGTATGTTATTCCCTCCTTAAGTCAAATCCTATGAGAAGAAGATTCACTCATTCCCTCTCACCTTCCCCCATTTCCCCTCCACTGTAAGAGCCTTTTCTGTTTTTTTTTGTGAGATAATTTACCCCGTTCCACCTCTCCCTTTCTCCTTCTCGTAGTACAATTCTCTCTCACCCCTTAATTTTATTCTCCAGATATGACCCCTTCATCTTCAACTCACCCTGTGCCCTCTATCTATCTACCTATCTATCTATCTATTTATCTATCTATCTATCTATACATACATATAATTTTTTCCCTCCAACTACTCTAATACTGACAAAAGTTTCATGAGTTACAAATATCATCTTTCCATGTAGGAATGTAAACAGTTCAACCTTAATAAGTCTCTTATGAGTTCTCTTTCCTGTTTACCTCTTCATGTTCCACTTGAGTCTTGTATTGGAAAGTCAAATTTTCTATTCAGCTCTGGTCTTTTCATCAAGAATGCTTGAAAGTCCCCTATTTCACTGAATGACCATTTTTTTCCCCTGAAGAATTATACTCAGTTTTGCTGGGTAGGTGATTCTTGGTTGTAATCCTATCTCCTTTGCCCTCCAGAATATTATATTCCATGCCCTGCGGTCCTTTAATGTAGAAGCTGCTAAATCTTGTGTTATCTTGATTGTGTTTCCACAATACTTGAATTGTTTCTTTCTGGCTGCTTGTAATATTTTCTCCTTGACCTGGGAACTCTGGAATTTGGCTACAATATTCCTACGAGTTTTCCTTTGGGGATCTCTTTCAGGAGGTGATCGGAGGATTCTTTCAATTTTTATTTTGCCCTCTGGTTCTAAAATACCAGGGCAGTTTTCCTTGATCATTTCTTGAAAGATGATGTCTAGGCTCTTTTTTTGATCATGGCTTTCAGATAGTCCAATAATTTTTAAATTCTCTCTCCTGGATTTATTTTCCAGGTCAGTTGTTTTTCCAATGAGATATTGTTTTCTAATTTTTCATTCTTTTGGATTTGTTTTACAGTGTCTTGATTTCTCATAAAGTCACTAGCTTCCAATTGTTGTATTCTAATTTTTAAGGAAGCATTTTCTTCAATAATCTTTTGGACTTCCTTTTCCATTTGGCCAATTTTGTTTTTTAGGGCATTCTTCTCCTCATTGGCTTTTTGGACCTCTTTTGCCATTTGGGTTAGGCTATTTTTTAAGGTGTTATTTTCTTCAGTATTTTTTTGCATCTCCTTTAGCAAGCTGTTAACTCGCTTTTCATGATTTTCTTGCATCACTCTCATTTCTCTTCCCAGTTTTTCCTCTACTTCTCTTACTGGCTTCTCAAAATCCCTTTTGAGTTCTTCCAAGGCCTGGGACTGGTTCACATTTTTCTTGAAGGTTTTGGATGTAGGAGCTTTGACTTTGTTGTCTTCTTCTGTTTATATGTTTTGATCTTCTTTGTCACCAAAGTAAGATAATATAGTCTGACTCTTTTTGCACTGCTTGTTCATGATCCCAACCAATTACTTGAGTTTTAAACTCTTTGTTAAGGTAAGAGTCTGCTTCCAATGTGGAGAATGTACTGTGCCAAGCTTCGGGGGTTTGTACAGCTGTTTTCAGAGATACTTCTAGGGACCTGAAAATTTTCAGTTCTTCCAAGGTGGTATGATAAGGAGTGAGGTGTTTCCCCTCCACCACCACAACAAGCTCCACCGCACCAGCACTCCTCCTCACCCCAGGACCATCCCTCAGAACTGTGACCCAGATCCAAGCATGGGCAAAGCAAGAGATTCTTGCCTCAGCACTGGCAAAGAGATCATTGTAATCCCCCTCTGATCAGTCACTCGATTCACCCTCAGTCTGTGGGCTAGAAGCTCAGGAGGCAGCTGCTGCCCTGGGGGTGGCTGAGACCTAGCTTCTTCTCTCACCGCAGTCACAGACTTTTCCCACTGACCTTCTAAGTTGTCTTTGGCCTTCGTGGGTTGAGAAGTCTGGAAACCACCACAGCTGCCAGCGATTCAGTCCTCTGAGGCCTGCTCCAGGTTCACTGCAGCCTGTGCTCCCATGCCAAACTGTGCTTCTCTCCCTGACTGGTGCGATATACCTTTCTGATCAGTCATCCAGGTTGTCTTGGGCTGGAAATTTGTTTTATTCTGTTTTTTGTGGGTTCTGCTGCTTTAGAATTTGTTTAGAGCCATTTTTATAGGTATTTGGAGGGGTTTGAGGGAGAGTTCAAGCAAGTCACTGCTTTCACTCTGCCATCTTGGCTCTGCCCCTCTTAAGTGAATTTTTAAAGGTCACACATATGGCTGAGCTGGGATCAAACCTAAGCTCTCTGACTCCAGACAGCTTGGTTTCTGTTGATCTTGATGTTCAACTTGGAAGCAAAGTTTAATTCAAACTAATAATATGGGGGCATGGTTGTCAAAGCAGAATTGGTTCAAAGGGTACATTTCAATTTTAAGCTGTGCTGTGAAAAATTGCTTTCCAGATTACTTAAAGACATAGAAATTTTTCATATAACCAGATGAGATCTTTTGTATTAGAACAAAACAGCAGAGTGAAATTTAATATTTGGCTTCTGAATTTTATACATTCATCCTGTATTAAACACCATTGTTGTAGACTAGGTTGTTACCAAAGGAGGGCTTTTTCTTTAGACTCTTCCTTTATCCTATGCAAGTTCTCCACCATTTCCATCTCCTAGGATAGGCAAGATTATATATAACTAGTAATAATTAAATTTTTTACATCTTATTTACTGTACTAGATTGTAAACTTCCCAAAAGCAAGAAATTAACATTTTAAAATTCAATTGGTCATTTATGTGTTTTATTTTTTTATAAAAACTTTATAGTTTCATTTATTAATTTAATTTTTATTTTAAATTTTATCTATTTCCTTTGATTTTTATGATTTCTATTTTTTGCTCATTTGGGGATTTCTAATTTGTCATTTTTCCTAATGTTTCTAGTTCTTTTTTTTAAAGTTCCGTACTCAAATTGTGATTCTGCTCTTTCTCTCTCTTATTGGTGTGAGTGTTTCGAGTTATAGTATTTCCACACAATGCACCTTTGGCTGTACTTCACAAATTTTGGTATGTTTTCATTTTGTTGTGGTTATCTTTGATCAAATGATTATTTCTATGATTTGCTCGTTGACACTAATTCTTTATGATTAAATTATTTAGTTCTTCAATGAATTTTAATTTTTATGTCAAAGGAACTTTATTAAATATAATTTCATTGTATTTTGGTGGCAAAATGGTGCTTTTAATATTTTTTCCTTTTTGCATTTGTTTATGAGTTTTTATGCCCCCATGTATGGACAGTTTTTGTACAGGTGCAATGTACCACTGAGAAAAAGCATAATACTCCTTTCTGTTCTCAGGCAATATTTTCCAGAGGTCTATCATATCTAATATTCTAAAAATTATTGATCTTCTTAATTTCTTTTTTATTTTACAGCTAGATTTATCAAGGACTGGGATGGGAAAATTAAAGTACCCTACTGGTATAGTTTTACTATTTTCTCCTATAACTCATTTAACTTTTCTTTAAGAATTTGAATTTTATGCCATTTGATACATACACACACACACACACACACACGCGTATATATATTATATATATACATATATATATGTATATATATATATATATATATATATAATATTGAAGATAATTCATTTTCTATGATACCTTTTAGCAAAATGTAGCTTCCCTGGACACCTCTTTTAATTATGTCTGTTTTTGCTTTTGCTTTGTTTAACACCATGTTTTCTATCCCCACCTTTTTTTCTCCCTCAGCATAATATTTAAAGCATAATAAATTTTGTGCCAGCCCCTTGTTTTAACTCTGTGTGTGTCATTCTGTTTCTCAAATTTATTTCTTGTAAACAATATATTGCTGAATTCTGGTTTCTAATCCATTCTTCTGTCTTCTTCCATTTTATGGGTTAGTTCATCCTAGTCACACTCACAGTTATGATTACTAATTGTAATTCCCTCCATCACATCATCTTCTGTTTTTTTGGCCTCTCTTTTTTATACTGTCTTTCCTCAGAAGTCCATTTTGCTTCTAACCACTGCCTTCCTTAATCTGCCCTTTCTTTTATCACTCCCCCTATCACTCATCCTCTCTCTTTTATCCCATTTACCCTTTTATTTCCCTATTTGGTAAGTTACACTTCTATACACTATTGAGTGTGTACGTGTGTGTGTGTGTGTGTATTCTTATTTCTTTGAACCAATTCCTGTGAAAGTGAGGTTCGAACATTGTGTACCAGATATCCATTCTCTCCTCCATTATAAAAGTTCTCCCTTGTATAGCTCCTTCATGTGAGAAAATGTTCCCCATACTACATTTTCTTTTTCCCTTCTCTATCCATTCCTCTTTCTCCCTCTTTCATTTTTTTAGATCCTTCCAATATAAGCAACCCACGCCTGTGTACTCTGTCTGTGTAAACTTCTTTTAACTGCCCCAATGATGATAAAGCCCTTGTTCCTCTGCAGAAAGAAGCACTAGTGCTCCTCTTGACACAAGAATGATAACCATGTCCCCTGATTTCCTGTAGCTTCATTCTCTAGTGTTCTTCTTTACCCTGGAACTATGACTTGGGCCTCTACTCCCTTGTGACTGACCACAAGGACTCCTTTCCACCTTGGAACTGCCACTCAGAACTATGCATCAACAATAGAGTCTAGTAAGTGACTGCTGCACCCAAGGCTAGCAAAAGGTCTCCTGTAATATTTTTCTGGTCAGTTGTTCAACCCCCTTGTCACTTCTGAACTGAGGGATTTCAAAGCTGTTGGCTGCTGCCACTGTCACAACTGCTTCTAAGGCACACCATTGGTGCACCCACCACATGTGTTCCAGGTCTATCCCCACTCAGGTGTCACAGACCTCCACTGTTAACTTTCTAAGTTGTCTTAACATCTTGACCTTTTGTTGGCTCTGCTGCTCCAAAATTAGTTTTGAAATATTATTTTAAAGTTGTTTGGAGGGAAATTTTGAGATAATGCAGCTGGGTTCTTGCCTCTATTTTGCTATCTTCAGAAGTCAGTCCTAATCTAATAATTATCTCTCCTTTATTTTGAATGTTAGTTATTTTTTCCTATAAGATAATTCACATTTTCTTCTATTTTTCAAGTCTTCAAAATTCTTTTATTATTTCTTAATGTTTTATAGACACATTAGCTTACACTTAAGTCATTTTATTGCTAAGGAGTCATTTTCTTCAGTATTTTTGTGTCTCTTTTACTAAGTTGTTAATTTTTTTTATGATATTTTCTCTATTTTCTCTCATTTTTTCTAATTCTTTCCTCTACTGTTCTTATTTTATTTCTAAATCTTTTATTTTGCTCTTTTTGTCTCTTTATCTCTTCTAGGAATTCTGCGTTTTTCTCTGAGGGTTTGCTTGTAAATGTTTTCAAGTTATTATCTTTTGAGTTTTTGTCTTAAGCTTACCTGTCACCAAAATAGCTTTTTCTTATAAGGTTCTTTGGATAATTTTTTATATTTCTTCTACCTCTCTCATTTGACTTTTAAGAATCCTTCTTGAGCTCTACTAAGAAGGCTTTTTGGGCTTCAGACCAGTTTATATTCCCTTTTGAGGTTCCAGATGTGGTTTTGTTGACAATGTTGTCCTCTTCAGAATTTCTGCCTAAATCTTCACTGTTCCCATCATAAGAATCTATCATACATTTCCTTTTGCTCATGGTGTTTTCTTATTTCCTGGCCTTTAAAGAGATTTAGCTCTCCTCCTGGAGAGCAGAGGGCACTGCCCCAAAGTTCTTGTGTTGTGAACCTAGGGCTTGGTCACTGGCTTTGTGTGCTGGGGCCTCTGATGCTGGCAGTTGGAAGCTGTAGGGTTCTGGGAGCTTACTTGGTGGTTGGGCCAGAATCAGCAACACTGGAACTCTAGGGGTAGGATTGGGTAGTGTGGCCCCTGGAGATTTCCTGCTCACTGGGGCCTTTCCTTCCTTTCCCTTTCTTCAGCTCCTTTCAGATGGATGTTGCAGGATGTTAATCCACCTGGGACTCCTTGAAGTGCTGCTTCCCAGAGTTTTGCTGAGGCACCGGGAGACCCAGTTGCTGTAGAATGCTGAGGCACTTGGTGATTTTCCAAGCTGGTTTCTACCAGTTCCCCTGCCCTCACTGAGGCACTTGGGGGTCCAGGTGTTTGTGTTTGCCAGCTCTACCACCTGGTTTTCAGGATCTCCTCCTGGTATGAGGTGGGGTTTTCCATTGCTTACTGCAATGCCTCCTGT
Organism: Vombatus ursinus; assembly: GCF_900497805.2. Taxonomy (NCBI): domain Eukaryota; kingdom Metazoa; phylum Chordata; class Mammalia; order Diprotodontia; family Vombatidae; genus Vombatus; species Vombatus ursinus. Next base: position 19,126,097 of record NW_020940360.1, read on the forward strand.
TCTGTACTGCTCCCTTCCCCCAGAGCAAGAGGGGCCTTTACCATTAATCCCTCAAGCTACCTGGACTGCTGCACCCTATCTTTCTTCTGGTTCAGCTGTTCCAAGGTTTTTCCTGGGGCAATATTTTCTGGGCTTTCAGAGGTTAATAAAGGAGGGTAAGAGCAACTTACTTCTTACTCTGCCATCTTGGCTCCAGGAAAAAGAGCTTAATTTTTATATTTCTTCTGTTTGATTATTTTTTTCCAGCCTATTTCTTTACTTTAGACTTTATGTTACAGTTGGGCCCTGCTCATCTTCTGGGGAATGGGAGGGGATGACTGCCCTAAGCATCAGTTTTTTATGTCCATTTGTTGCCTTCAACCCTAGGTCTGTGGGCCTGTAAGTTTTTGTTGCTTCTATAGGGGTATGATGTGTGCCGTCATCGCATTGCTGCCCTACTGGTCTATGTTCTGACCTTTTCCTAGGGCCCTTTGTACCTCATGACCACAACTACTCCTCTTCAACATTGCACTGCTACCTAAAACTGGGTAACGGGTGACAAAACTGCCAAGTGTTTTCTTTTTTTTTATTTTTAGGCAATTGGGGTTAAGTGACTTACCCAGGGTCACACAGCTAGCAAGTGTCAAGGGTTTGGTCTGAGGCCGGATTTGAACTCAGCTCTTCCTGACTTCAGGGTCGGTACTCTATCTACTGTGTCACCTAGCCGCCCCTGCCAATTGTTTTCTGATCCTGCATTTAGTGATAATATAGGGGTCCACTAGATTCACTTTCTAACACCTGGTGAATCCCCTTATGGTTCCTGTGCACTGAGTCCCACTACCACCACTACTTCTATTTCCAAGATACATAGCAGGTGCCAATTCTTGTGCCACTCCCTCCACACTATGCTCCAGGCCAAATCTTCCCCCACCCCAGCCCCTTCCCAATTTCTACACATCTCTCTTTCTTTTTTTCCCAGCTGGCCTGGGCTGGAACAAAATGACTCATTGTGACCTTTTATTGGCTATTCTATTCAAACTAACATGCTTCTTTAATTTGTTTAGAGAGTTGTATTAGGACAGTTCAGAAACATTTCTCATTTTATTCCACTATCTTGACTCTGCCCTTCTAGGAACTTTATCTTAGTCATCTTTGCTCTCCTCTACCTAACTTCCACCCCATCCCCACCTCCATCCATTGCCAATAGTCACTGTACATAGTAGCCACTCAATATATTTTCATTAAATGAGTGGTGGAATGAATGAATAATAGACATTAAATAAATTCATTTTGCAATGACTGATTTTGCTAAAAGAGCTTATCACTGCCAGGCTCCTGAGGAATTTCCAAACTCTTAGAAACAAAACTAGGCCAGAGAAAGTACTTGAATGCAGCTCGAGTGAACTAGTGCTGCAGACATTGATGAAACATTTCTATCAGAGGTTATACTGCCCAGTAGAGAATAATGAAGGAGACTTTGACAGTGTAAGTACACTATCCCAGACCTAATGTCTTTCTGGTAAGCTTGTATATGAACCAAGATTTCATTCTTCTTGCACTGTAAGCAACGTTTAAGCATTTTCCCTGTTAGATATTGTGAGAATTTGGACTGCTGTGATTTGTCTGCTACAGAATTTCTAATGTCTGTTGGTTGATAGGGTCACCAGTTTCTTTTTCTTTAATAAAAAAGAATTTATGATACATTGTGGTCATGGACCTTCCAAAACCAAGGGAATTGGTGCCAGTCTATTGGCTTGCCTTGAAGAGTGTTTTTCAAGTTTCTGGGTGAACACACAAGACATTAGGAATATGTCACCCTGAAAAGGTAATTCAGGGTTTTTGTGCCCTGAGCATCTCTGACGCAAGGGTCATAGTTTATTTTTTCATAGTATTGTCTTTGTTATTAAAGGACATCCAGTTTGTAAGCTATTTCTCTATAGCTATTTCTCTATTGTATTTACAATAATATGCTTGTTACAAGAGTCTTTTTAGTGCATTTAGCTAGAATTACTTTAAATACTATAGAATAAGATGGACTTATTCACAAACCATGTCCCATTCCCAACATGTCTTCCTTTTATTTATTTATTTCTCTTTTGGATATGAATGCATTTGAAAAATGAGGAAAGGGAAAAAAAACAAACAAAACTAAATCTGTAGATGAAAGGAAGGATGCAAATTCATAACTGATAAGATTACAAAACACGTACGGTGAAGTCCCAATTGATATTACAATTTAGCAAAGTCTGTTTGGATTTTTGTTATTGTTTTTATCGACAACATGACAAGTATAAGAAAATGAAAGCACAGCTGTCAAGAATTTTTGTGAAAAGGATATAGGAGTTTTAATTCAAGTTCATTAATAGTAACTAATAATTATATAATGTTTTAAGAAGGTTTCCAAAGGACTTGCTCTATACCATTTGACCCTCAGGAGACCCCATATGAAGTAGATGAGGAAAGGGAGGTTGAGAAAATAGAGTGATTTGCCCAGATCGCGTATCTAATGAATACCTACTGAGCTAGGATTTGAACTCACAGGTTTCTAACTCCAAGTGCAAAGCTCTAGCTACTGGTCTACCAAGCCGCCTCAACTCGAGGTAACAATGTGACATGACAGAAAAAAAAATATCCTTGCTCAGAATGAGGAAGGATGTAGTTTAATTGAACATGAAACTATTCCATGTATTAATCGGTCAATAAGTAGCTTTTATTAATCATCTATTATGTCCTATCCAGCTCCAGGACAAGGATTTTTTTTTAAATGTAAGAGCACAGTTTTTACTAGCTACATGGTAGAAAGCAATATGACAGAAGATTTCTGAACAAAAGAAATATTCTCATGAATATTTCATTTAGAAAATCTAGTTTGGCCCTCGAGAACCCAAGTCTCTTGACTTCAAATCCAAAATTCCTTCCAATGTGCCATACAGCTGCAGGCAAATTTCACTAATTCTGTGTTTTATCCTTTTTGTGCACAGTATGAATTTAGTTATTAACCATGTAGCATAATGGATTGTATATAAATTATAATAATTATTACTATCAATATCACCATCATCATCTTTGTCTTCATCATTATCATCATCAACATGATCACCCATGTAATCTTAGCTACATTACTTGAACTCTCTTAATCCTTACTTTGATTATCTACAAAATGAGAGGGTTGGATTGTGATCTCTAAGTTTCCTCCTACCTTTAACATTGCTTGATTCCATGATACATGTTAGTCAGTTTTCTCCTGTAATATATGACAATTGTATTTTGTGAATTTATCTTTTTTGTTTGTCTTTTTTATCTTGAGATATAAAATCATTTTGTCATCATGCATTTATTAAGCACCTACTATGTTACAGTTTCCATAATAATCACTGGGGATATAAATAAAGGTGAAAACCATTTTCTGTTCATAGGATTTCACAGTCTAATCAGGAAAACAGAGAAACAGAGAGACAGAGACAGAGAGACAAAGAGAGAAATTTTGTCCCTAAGGATCTCTACTGGATAATTTCTTCAATTTCCTTCAATTTTCCTCCTCAATAAAAATATTTACATAGTTCAATATAAGGAAATGATCTTTTCATGTACTATATGGACACTAGAAAATAACAACAACAATAACAACATCACATTATTATGATATCATTGGCTTGATGGAAAGTCCTAGGTGATTGCCATTCACACAGACCAGTAAGGATAGTTAGGTCATTGTTCTGATTTATAGTACTGAGGAATTATATTTTTAGTCTTCATGGTCATTGGAACTTAGACATAAAGATGGTTGGATGATAAGGTCATATAATTTGAATTGAAAGGGTACTCAGAAGTCATTTAGTACAAACATTTGAATTTATCTGTGATAAATGTGAGCTTCTCTTTCCAATATACTACTTTGACTCTCTGATTTACTATATTCATAGAATTTTGGGATTCTTACATCTGTATATGTGGCATATGCATGTGTGCACATATGTGTGTCAATACACACATGTGTATATACATATATTTGTATGCATATCTCCACAACTATATCAATGAGGTATATAATATATTAATAAGATCCATGTGGTGAACCAACTATATATAATCAGGTCTTTCTGGTAAATTATGTGTTCCCCCATTATAAAATAATTAAAAGAAAGAGAAGATAGAAAAATACCAAAAGAAACACTTTGACATATTTTACTTTTTTCCCTCAACAGAGTGACAAAGATTGGACTTTAAACACATTCTTATTACATGAAAATAATTATTCACATTTATATGCTAATTTTCAGTTTTGCAAAATTGTTTTCCTCATAAAAGTCTTTGAGGTAGACAACACTAATAATGATGATGATGATGATGATGATGATGATGATGATGATGATGATAATGATACTACTACTACCATTTAATGGATGAGGTCATCAAGGCTCCTGAGGTTACGTGCCATAATCATAGTTCCTAGATGTAGGCAGAACTAAAGATGGTTCTTGACCCCAGTATTTTCATTAGGAGCCCTGTACTCTTCACAGCACACAATCCTGGTGTATTTTAATAGATCACTTTTTCATATTGCCCCTAGATTAATTAAAATGGGGCACAATCTTTTTGAAAACCTTAAAAATCACATGTTCTCCTATTATAGGATTCCAATTTTCAGTATCCCACTTGAAGACCAAAATCCTAGCTTCCATTTTAGATTAATTTCTCTTAGGGACATATCCCTGCAACTGTTTTCAAGTTTAAACCTTCTTATTGCTACAGCCTATTTGACTGTAGCCTGTGGGGAGTATTTCCATGCTTCAATACAATAGAATGTTTAAATTGAAAATGAAACTTTTAAAGCTTAAAAGATGTGATGGGGACTTGCTTGTGACCACCATCTTGAATTAGATATTCTGACAGAATCCCCATTACTTCTTTTCAAGCCTCATTTTCCATTAAAATACAATCTGAGCAATTCAAATGTGTCCAGAATCTCCTACCTCTCAGAAACCCAGTTTATCTGTTCCAAGCACAAAGCTCCCATTTACTTCAAAGGCATTTCCTTACAAAGAAGCTATATCTACAAGGGTGGCAAGTTAAAATCTTTAAAACAAAAGGGACTGGATGAAATGATGGATAGCTTAAAATGGAATGCTCAGCATTTTCCTTTCAGAGAGATGGCTGCTTTACTATACATTCTATTTTGGTATGGTTATAATTACCATGTGCTATGTAGATGCTATTAGCTCATTCTCATATCCTGGTGAGAGAGGTCAATGTAATTATTATCTTACAACTAAGGACACAGTGTCATAAAGATATCTGTTGACTTTCCCCATCTCTCCTAACAGGTCCATTGCTCACTTGGGAACTGGTCCCAAGATTTCCATTTCTTAATTTAGTATACTAGACACTTAGCACTGGTCACCTGCAATATGACCAAGATGTATTTAGGTATTATAGCAGAATGCTAGAATCTCACACCCAGGGACAAAATAATAGCATTTCTATAGTGCTTTAAAGTTTGGAAAGCAGTTTACATATGTTATCTCATTTGATTCTAACAATAACCCATTAAGGTACATTGTCTTATTATTCCCATTTTACAGAGGAGGAATCAGAAGCTAGGAAAAATTAGTTGACTTGCTCAGGGTTATACAACTTATAATTGTGTGAGGAAGGTTAGACTCAGCTCTTTCTGGCTCTTCATCCTTCTGTCTGCTCTGCCACCTAGTTTCATCTAGTTCAATATATATTTGAACAGGAATTCCCTCTACGTCCTGCTCAAAAAGAGATCATTTTATCTATGCTTGAAGACATCCAATAAAGGAAAGTAGGCTCCCTTACATAGCAGCCCATTCTACTTTGGGATAGCTTTAATTGATAAGAAGCTCCCCATCCCCACCTCCGGATTGTATTAAGCCCTAATTTGTTCATTTACAGCTTTCACTTACCACCTTGTTCTTCCCTCTTTGCATGAGCAGAACAAGAATAAACCCCCTGCCATGAGACATCCTTCCAAATACTATCATATTGCCCTGGAATCTTTTCTTTTCCAGACTGGACATCCCTACTTTCCTCAACTTGATCTCAACTTTTGGCAGTCATTTGAAGGAATATTTTAGGAATCGTTCAGTAGAGGGGAAAAATGATTTTTACTAAGACATGAAAATGTATAACTTCTTTTATGCTTATCCAAAATTTCACCAAGTTAAACTAAGACCCCTTAGGAAAAATAATATTCATTTAGTCAACTAAATGGAATCATAGATAAAGTACTGGGCCTTTAGTAAGGAAAACCTGAGTTCAAATCCAGCCTCAGACACTTACTAACCCTGTGATCCTAGGCAAGTCACTTAACCTCCTCTATCTGGTTGAGTTTCTTTAACTATAAAATGGTGATATTAATAGCACTTACCTCACAGGGCTTGATGGAAGGATAAAATAAAATAATGTTTATAAAGCTATTAGTGTCTGGAATAAGGTAGGTGCTTAATGAATGCTTATTCTTTCCCATTACATTCCAAATATTAATGGATATGCCAATTATAAGAAAGGACTGATTTGGAAAATAGATTATCTAAAAATTCTTGGAGAAGTAGAATTGATATTTTTAAAAATTAATTTATTTTTCAATTAAGTATTTGGGATACTCATGATAATATTAGGCAGTGTAGAGTTTAGAGTTATTAAGGGTCAATTGACCTAGGAAATAGCTGAGTTGCTGATCTCTAACTACCCAGACACCTGTTTGAATATGAAGGTTAAGTAGCAGTAGGGCATCATAGTGTTTTAGTTAATTAGGTGGTAGAAAACTTTCCATCTGTATTTAATCCAATCCAATCCAAGAAAAGAAAAAAAATTGTGAGAAGATAGCATCTAGAGAAATGGTTTTTATGAAATGTTTCAATTGGGAAATCTAGTTTAGTTCTGACACTAAACAGTTACCATATTCCACTGTCTACCCTGACCCCTCCCACCCAGATCCAAAAATCATAGAAGAAATGTTCAACATTTACCAAACACATTTATGCTACACTTACCACAAAGACGAGTTCAGATAGATTATGCTGACGTGCATCTGAGTCAGCAATGGACTCAGAAGCTGGTCTTTGTATAATTAATGAAGTCTCTCTCTCTCTCTCTCTCTCTCTCTCTCTCTCTCTCTCTGTCTCTCTCCCTCTCTCTCTCTCTTTCTCTATCTTTCTCTCTCCATATCGAGTGTGTGTGTGTGTGTGTGTGTGTGTGTTTTAATTTTCTGGATTATCTGTCAGGAAAGGAAAGTATGATGGAAAGTTATACTCAAGCTCCAAAGTGCTGTGTGTTTGTCATTTCTGCTACATATGTAGCACTTATCACATGCTAATTTCTGAATATAAGGTAGGTGGGAACGGAGGGATGGGAAATAAAAATGTATTAGTTACAAACACAAGGCTACAGAAAAATTCAAACGTCTGCTTTCTGTCTTGGGGGAAAAAAATCTTTGCTTATGCTTCTATCTGCTATTTTTTCCCTTTTCCATCATGCTCCAGCATGGTGTTGAATGCTAATGAGATGCTTTAAGTAATCTCTGTTTCTCAAGGAAATCATTTTAGGCTATCCTTTCATTTTTGGCACCATACATCCAAATCACACTTTTTCGAGAACCAAGAAGGTAAGTTTCCCTATATAATTTTTAGTAGGGTAACGGATAAGGAAAATACACTTTAGGTTAGGCACATTCCAAATACGATTTAATTACATTTGGGACATGAAGTTCTTAAAGGGTTGCATTAAGACCCAAAGTGTTTTGCACAGAACTTTTTTGATCTCTGAAACATGTTAGTGTATGGTATCTCAATGGATAGATTTACTGTCACTGGGACCAGGAAAGCTTTCTTTTATGGTGATATTGCCTACAGTTATCAGAATTCAGGCTAATATTTATAAATACCAACAAATATTCTGCATCTTCACCTCACAGTAGAACTACAGATACCTAGCACAGCTGACTTCATAACTTTCTTTAGTTTTCTTATTTAAAAAAGTTTGACTTTAACGTCACGTTTCGGGCTATTTATAGCAATGAAGAAATTCTCAGCAGCTTAAATTAAAACATTACCTACCTCTTGGGTAGAATCCATTTTGAGCTGAAATTAGCAATTGCTCCACTTATCACAGCAAGGAATCCACTTTGCTAAAAATAATAGAAAGGGCTATGCTGTATGCCAACAATGCATATTGGTTCATTTGAGACAAATGGATTTAAAACATCTGCAGTGCTGTATTGTACTAATTGTATTCTCTCCTCTCCTCATAGATCATTGTTTTCTCATATTTTTAACCAAAGACTCAGAATGTATGCAGGGATAAGCTGTCATTCTTGACACAATGTCCCACTGAGTCTCCAGCAATTATTTTTAAAAAGAAAAGTACAATTAAAATGATTTACAGTGAAACTTCTTTATGGGTGAAGGTCATTTTGAAAAGTACACGTGGAAAATGTTACATATATGCAAAACATAAAATGTAAGATGTATTAGTATAGTGACATACATTGGAATAAAAGCATATATAGTTAAATCTAAGATTTTTTTCCCCCAGGTTATAGGTATTTTTAGAGTTCGTTAAACTATAACTTTTTTGACTAGAGTTAAATAATTTGTACAAGTGCCCAGCTCAATTCATTCATTCAACAAATATTTATAGAAAACATACTTTATGTGAGGCACTAAGCTCCCCTTCCAGCTGTGCAGAGAAAGGAAAATCCTCCTTCATCTTCCCTCTAAGATTTCTTGCTCTAATTAAGGCTTATGCCAGGTTGGGGAGAAGTTTGGTACAATTGAACTTTACATTGAGGAACAGCTGTATTTCTAATTTTCTGAAATGCAGTGGTTAAAATGAGTTCCTAAAAATTGAACATCTCCCTACTGACTCATATTATTTCAAAGATGCTTTATTTTAATTTCTAACTGACCTTCAGTTGGCACTGTTTCCTAACATTTTAGCTTTGAGCAGCTCCCTTTCTCTTTCAGCTTCCCTGGTAAGTCCTTAGTGACCTGAACACACACCCATAAGCAATATGTTTGCCTCACTTGATTGAAAGTAAAGAATTTCATGTAATGGGAATAACCATCCCTAAGTTATCTATTATTGCTCTAGGGTTTAATCAAGGGTTATATTATTGACATAGGCTAAATGTGATTTTTTTGCATCAATCAGAATACTTTAAAAAAGATACTTAGAATTATGCAAGTATAAATAATAGGACAAAGAAGATAGTCAGAAAATGAGCAAAGGAAAGGGTTTTTTTGGCCAATATTTCTAACGAGGCATTTCAGGAGTGACTCTTTTTTTAAGATCTATTTAAATGAAGGGTATATCTAATTAGATCCTTGTTTCCAATCAGTCAACATTTTGTTGTTCAGTTGTTCAGTTGTGTCCAACTCCTCATGACTCCATGGACCATGTCAACCCAGGATCTTTCATCACTCCACTATCTCTTGAAATCTGTTCAAGTTCACATCTGTTGTTTCTGTGACACTATCAGTTGTCCCCAACCAGACTTCCCATCTGTATTGCTCATCTATCTTTCTAAGTCACAACACAAAATAGGAGATGGTATTAAAGGTATACAGTGTCAATCTGACTACAAAGTCAGGGCCTAAATTGCAAAATCATAACAGAAAGAACTATTGTCATATGCTTCATTCTTTTCATATTCTTCACATTATTTCAAGTGGGGAGATAGCTTTCTAAGCCAGATACTTTGCAACTGGAGCAGGGAGAAAGGGCCCTGCATAAGGCATCCATGCATTCACTCTCCTTCTAAGGATGGAAGTTATTTCCTTCTCCAAAGATGGCACTTGGCCTCACGTATAAACTAAGCATCGATTCCGTACATTCAGTGTCAATTCAACATGGTGTAGTACAAAAAACTATGGACTAGAAATCAAGAGATATGAGTTATAGTCCTCAATCAGTAACCAAATAATTATATGGCTTTGAGTAAGTCATTTAATTAGTATGGACCGTATTTCCTCATCTGTAAAATGGGGTAAGTGGTTTAGATTATTTCCAAAGACCATTTGAACTTAAAAAAAAAAAAAACAACAACAACAAATTATTCTACCCTGTCTCTTGGGCACTCCCATTGTACCAGCTCAGTTCCTTACAACAGCTTACTAATTGATCTCCTGGTCTCAAACCTCGCACTACTCTAATTCATCTAAATACTGTTGCCCAAGTAATTTGTAAACACAGATCTGATCATGTCACCCCCCTACTCAATCAACTCTAGTCTCTCCCTGTTGCCTCTATAATAAAATATAAGCTTTACTTTTTAGCTTTTAAAAAGCTTTATCATCTGAATAATACTTTTCCAGCCTCATTGAGCATTGCTTTTACCCCAACTAGCCCACCCCCTTACTCTGTGATTTAGCAATTCTGACTTTCTCCATTTTTCACACAAAACACTCTTATCTCCTGTCTCCTGGTCTTGGAAGTCAAAACTGGAATTCCTGCCTTACTGATCTCTGCCTCAAAGAGTCCCCTCTCTGCCTTTTAACATCAGCTCAAGGTCCATCTTCTGTATAAAAATGTTTCATGATTCTCCTGAGACTCAAGTACCTTCCCTCACAAACTATTGTTATTTCTATTTTTATGTATATGATTGCATATGTACATGTTATCACCCCCATTAAAATTTAAGCTACATGTGAATCGGAATTATTTGCATCTGTATCCCCAAAAGCCTAGCACAGTGCCTAGAATATGTACATGCTTTAAAAAGTTTATTGATTGATCCATTTGCTACTCACCAACAATTCAGTTAGATCTAAAGGGGAAAAGAAATGTAGACACATTTTTGAGGAAATGTTGGCAGCCTCTGCTATAAAGAAACTCATGTTAACATAATCATAAAAATGAATCATTAATTTTCTTAAACTTGATTATAAATATTCAGAAATGGATTATCCATTACCAGATTACCCATGTCATTTTCACACTGATACCTGCTTTTGTGGTTATTTTGCTACTTATAAACTTGACTGATCCTAAAGAATGGAAGGAATCAGTCAATCAACATTTATTCAACAAACATTTATTAAATTTCTTCTATAAGTTAAGCATTAAGTTTGGTGCTACATATATAAATCAAAGATTGATATATTTGAGGCAGTAAGATACCTTCAAGGTCATTGAGCCCAATATCCTTAATTTACAGATGATGAAAGAGACTGATAGGTCAAATTTCCTATGAATAACTACACAGATAATTAGTGTCCAAAATAGGATTGAACTTCTCTTTCCTGACTCTAAACCCATGTTCTATCTTTTGTCCCCAAAGAACTTGAATTCTATAGGAGACAAGATATACTACACATATAAGTATATAGAGAATGTACTTAAAAATAAATGCAAGGTATTATGGGGGTGGGGTACTGACCACTAGAGGAATCAGGGTTATCCTTATGTAGGAAGTAACATTTGAGTTGAGCTCTGAAAAAAAATATAGAGATTCTGAGATATCGTGAAAGAGAGCATTCCATTTATAATGGACAGCCTGTGTGAATTCATGGAGAGGAGAGGTGGAATATTGTGTTTGAATAACTACAGAAATGTCAGTTTGGCTAGACCAATGTGTCTGTGAAACAGAATAATGTATGCTAAGTCTGGGCATATAGGTTGGAGCCAGGTTGTATAAGATTTAAATTCCAGAGCAGTTTGTATTTAATCCTATAGTTAATAGAGAGCCACTGGTGTTTATTAAGTAGGAGGATTACATGGTCAGACCTGAAAACTTATTAAACAATGATACTTAGTTCTTAGTTTCCAGTTGAGTTGGAAAAGAAGTTAAAAGTGAGTTAAAATAAAATTGGACTATATCTCTGAATTGTATTTGTCCATGTTAACTTTATCTACAAACTATTGTGGAACAAAGAGAGTTGATTATGTTACTTAAAGAAAAACAAGAAACAGGTACATTAAAAAGGAATATTCAGTATTTTCTCCCACAAGTCCAGTTTCTATTGTATTGTAATAAGGCTTTTATCAGTCAGATAAAGACCAGCTGCTTTTAATTGTCCTTGGGTTCACCTTGACTGCACCAGATGGTTCTTATCAGCCTGATAAAGGACAGTTTTGGAGAACTGTGCTGCTTAATTTAATTAACATTTTTATTACAAAATTCAGAGGGAATTTAGTACATCACAACACTAGATTTAAAAACAAAATCTACTATTGCACTTCCCATCAATAATTTTTAACATTTACAGAATTTTAAACTAATTTCTGGATATCATTACATACACATACACATACACACATACATACATATGTGTATGTATGTGTATTATGTGTATATATGCATATATATGCCTCTAATTTTTTCTTATCCAAAAAAATTGATTATTCTAGACAATAAAGAAAAAAAGAGCTTTCTTCCTAGTTCCCTAAATTATTCTTTGTCAGTTCAGTAACTTCATGTCTTTTTGTGGGCCCCATAGGGAATACAATGGAGTCAGTAATTAATCCATGGGTCAATTAATAATGCTTGAGAAAGAGGGGAGGAGAACAATCATTTATTAAGTGCCTACTATGCTCAGACCCCTTATAGATATTATCTCATTTGATCCTCACAATTACTCTTTGAGGTTGGTGCTCCCTCATTAGCCCCATTTTACAATTGAGGAAACTGAGGCAGTTAGTGATTTGCCCAGGCTCACATAGCTAATAAGTATCAGAGGCCACATTTGAACTCAGGCCTTCTTGATTTCAGGCTCATTGCTCTGTCCACTGAATAACCTCTTAAATGTGGTGCAACGGTAGGTCCTGCCTGCTACATGTTGTTTCTACTAGCATAACTTTTCTTTGTTATTGCTCACAAATATGTTCCATCACCCCAAATTTTACTTCATAGGTTTTTGAAACAGTGGAAATGAAGCCAAACAAAGTACTGAGATCATTTGCTAGAGTGTGGTGCAAATGCCAGGGTTGTGTATTTGATAACTTTTTTATGCAAACTTCTTTATGAAAAGCATGGGAAGTCAAGTGATTTGGGAGTCAGGACACCTGGGTTCTATCCCCCAGTTCAGTCATTATCTAGCTTTGGACCTTGTAAAAATTGCTTATTTTCCTAGAACATCAGTGTCCACACCTATAAAATGACAACATCATAGTAGATGACTTCTAGGTTACTTTCAGCTCCTGAAAATTATGATTATTTATTTACCACAAAGAAAATTTAGTATATTTTGATAGATCCTAGCCCTTGTATGATATAATTTTTTAGCTCAATTTTATCCTTGGTTACAGAAAATAGAATATCATCTCAAGTAAACAGATAACAAATCTATTTCTTTTTGCATTCATTTTTGTTTGTTTATTAAGCACTTAAAACCTCCGGTAACTAAAAATGAAAAATGGTCCTACAAGTGGCAGAAAAACCAAAAACTATAAATAGTATTGGTGACAAAAAGAGAAACAATAATCTTCCTAAATGTGGAAAACTATTGAACTGCAAACAAATATTGTTGGAAGAGAGATATGAGTTAGGGGGTGGGTAGAATTCAACTTAAATCATGTAATTGGAGATTTTTGGCAATATTTTTTGTCCAGAGTATGATAACTCCAGTGTCTCCACTGCTTATTTAAAGGTTAAATTAAAGGAGAATGTGAATGGGTAGGAAACCTGATCGAATCTTTGGCAGGATATCATGCATGGTTGCAAGACTAAAGAATTAAAAATGAATAATCAACCAGAATTCAATAAAAAGACATAAGATAGATGTGAATAGGCTACAAATCATTACTAACAAGGACTTAGGAATTTGAACAGGACTCAAAGATGTCATTTTCAAAATGTATGAGGCAAAGATTGATAGTCATTTGATAAGAGTAATGGATACACTATAGCCAGTCAGTGTCTTCCACTCTTACCTTCTTGGTATCAACAAAAAGAGGTGGAAATCCTGTTGGTAAACCTTTGGTAAATGTGCTTGTGCTGATTCTCTTCAATTGGTATGATTCAGAGATCTGTGTACCTGAATGTGGATCAATCAGACTAGAAAGAAAACAAAATCTGTCCATTGGATTTACTCTAGCACTTCTGGATTACCAAACTGCATGGTGGAGGAGTGGGTATGACAAATCCTATTGTAACAGAAAAAACAAACAAACAAACAAAAACAAACCCCTCTCTTTCAGAATGTGATTTCTGTCATGACTGTTCTTTGCTAACCTTGTTTCAACTTCAGTTGAATTTGCTGTTCACTGTATTATGAGATCACTTAGAAATGGACTATCCCAAAATTCCACGTAACTGATAATAACCAGAAATTAATATTTTAGTTTTTCTACTACATATGAAAAAATGGATGCTTTTCCTGTATCAGAATTCAGAATTTTTTAAAAATCAAGTACTACTTGTTATTTTTTTAAATGAGGGAAATATGTTTTAAGTAGTTAGTTCTGTCTCTATAATGATTTACTTAAACATTCTGACATAATTTTGTTCATCCATTCTAGTAAATCTGGCATGTATGCATTTGAAATGGGTTTTTAAAAAATACACGGATTATGATTGAGAAAGTATATACACAAACAAATTTGTACATATTTGTTCAGTTTTATTGAAAAAAATATTAAATACTATGTGCCATACACTGTCTTACACACAGCATATAAGAATAAAAAGAAAACAGTTCTTACCTTCAGGAGCTTACAGTCTACTCTCATGAATATGTTTTGGAATGTACGTAGATACATTTTATTGGCTGAAGATGGTGAAAGGATACAAATCTATTCCTGTGATTACAAATCTATTCCTGTGATTTCATCCATGTGTTTAATTCCCAGTGTAGAAACTCCCTGCAATTGATATAGAAATGAAAAAAAATCCTCTAATTGGGAAAATTAATAACTTCAGTAAGATTGTTGCTGTTTTTATAGTTCAGTCATTTCAATCAGGTCTGTTTCTTCATGACCTCATTTAGGATTTTCTTTGCAAAGATACTGCAATGATTTGCTTTTTCCTTCTACAACTCATTTTACAGAGCAGGAAACTGAAGCAAACGGGGTTAAGTGAATTGCCCAGGGTCACATAGCTAGAAGATATTTAAGGCTGCATTTGAACTCAGGTCTTCTTGCTCCCAGGCCCAGTGCTCTATCCACTGTACCACCTAGTTGCCCTTCAGTAAGATGGTACACAAAAATAATCAGTGTTCCTATATATAAATATAACAAAAGTCAGAAAGAAATAATATAAAAAGAAATAAAACTTCAAGTTTGGTACAAAATAAAATGTCGAGGAGTCAATATATAAAAATATTCTAGTCATATATATGTTTATATATATATTTATATATAAAGATTTATGTCATGCATCCATATGTACAAATATATACATGTAAACATGTACACATACACATGCATATATGCACATACATATGTGTGTGTACACACATACATATATATTTGAAATTATACTCTTTGACCTAGTGATCCCACTGGCATGTGCCTGAAGGATGTCTAAGGTAGGAAAATGTCCCAAAATTTGTCATAACATGACTGAAGAATTCAGAAAAAAAAAAGAAAATACATGTGAACTGATGCCATATGAATTAAATCAGAAAGAAAGCAGTATCCTAAACTGCTGTAATCATACTGCAAGAAAAAAAGTAAAATAATATGAAAACTCAGAGTATTGAAATTATAGTTAAATGAATCTGGTGAAAAAATAAGCAAATGTACCCCATTCCTTTGGTTGGAAAGGGGAAGATTGTGGTGTAAAATATTGGATAGACTTCAGACTCAATATGTCAGTTGGTTTTATATATATATTTTTCTTTATTACAGGGGAAGCATGGGAGTAGGGTAAAGGGAGAGGGAAAGGGAAGGTAATAAACATTTTTGTATAGCACCTACTATGTGTCAGGCACTATGTCAAGCTCTTTTACAGATATTGTCTCATTTGATCCTCAAAACAAGCTTGTAAGAGAGATGCTGTTATCACCCCCATTTTACAGTTGAGGAAACTGAAGCAAAGAGAGATTAATTTACTCATCTAAAGTCACACAGTTTTTAAATATCTGAGGTCAGATTTGACTCTAGGACTAGTGCACTATTTATTGTGCCTCCAGCTGCCCCTGAGAATCTTTAGAAATGCTTAAGATAATATATGTATATATATAGAGAGATACAGATATAGGTATAGATATAGATATATGTGTGTACTTTTATATGTATACGTATGCATATATAGATATAGATATGGATATATGTGTGTGTACTTATATATGTGTATGTATGCATATATTATAGAAACTTAAGAAAAAGCAAGGGAAAAAAAGTAAAATTTATGTAGTGGGGTACAGCTGTATGTCATTCTATCCCTGTACAATCAGTAAAGTCTTTGATCAATGTAAATCAAAGCTTTTGTAAACCTGTGATTTGGAATGTTTTTATTAATACTGTTTTAGTGACTAATAATATCTTTGTGAGTGCAAAATATTTTCTTTTTGGATTTTATTCATTCATTTTAACATGGATTTATTTTCTGCTCCTTCCATTTCCCTCCCCACAATTGAAAATTCTAACAAAGAAAAGAAAAGAAAAAGGAAACCTTTGTAACTAATATGCACAGTCCAGCAAAACAAATTCCCACATTGGTCAAGTCCATAAATATAGGTATCATCTTTAATTTTAAGTCCATCACCTGACAGAAGGTGGGTATGCATTATATTTGTATCTCCCCCCTTTGATTGTGAACTCCCTGAGGGAAGGGACTTTCTTTTGTCTTTTTTTTGTATCTGTAGCACTTACAATGTCTGGCACATTGCAGGTACTTAATAAATGTTTATTGATTGTTTAATTGACAGTATTCCCCAACTAGCGAAAGGATAGTGCTCCCAAATGGAGGATGTAAAATCAACTGTAGTTAAGAAATTGGATGTAGAAATCATCATCAACTACATTCTATAAAAATCTCATTCTCAGGCATCAACATTTTTGGTAGTCATAATTAACAATGGTAATAAATAGCATTAGGCTTCACATGTGTTGGAGACATTGTTGATGATGAAATGTGGAATTGCTATTTCAGTGTCAGTCTTCCATTTGTGAAACATTTTCAGAGAGACTCCTCAATGTTAGAATATAAACAAAAAAAAGAATATTAAATAAAAGATTGAGTTACTTATACACGGGTACTTGATATCCTAATATTGAGAACAAATCTTTTACATTATTGACTCATCTTCTTTTTTAGTTATATATTTTTTATGATTCCCTTTACACTAATTGTCCTGCATAATTTGTCATTAGAAATTAAGTTTATGGAAGGTAGGAACTGTTTCACTTTTATATTTGTATTCCCTGAACTTGGCATAGTGCTTGATCTATGATAGGAGTGCTAATCAATAAATGCTTTTTGATTGACTTTCATTTTAAGTTGGGGATATAAATTCCAAAATATAAATTAGAAAATTTAATTTTAGGGTGATGATATTGACTACATTTGTTGTATTTTAAAAAAGTTTAATATCAATCATTTAATATGGGAATACAAATGATTCTCTCTCTCTCTCTCTCTCTCTCTCTCTCTCTCTCTCTCTCTCTCTCCCTTCTTCCCTCCCCCCTCCCTTGGAAAGCCCTGGATTTGAAGTCAAAGACCATGGTTTGAACCCTAGCTCTGTTTGAGATTACTGACAAGTCACCACACTTTTCTGTCCCTTACTTTTCCTTATCTGAAAAATGAGTCTGTTGGTTTGGATGATTTCTAAGGTCCCTCCCACCTCTAAATCCTCTACTCTTATGAAAACAATGGTATATAAATAAGAGTTATTGATGTACTGGTAGGGAGGGAGGAGTGGTAGCAATAGGAAGTAGTTATCTGTATTTTGCATAATTTTGAAATGTACTATGGATCTTTGACTTTTTTAGGTTACTCAGATTAATATTCTGCACAATTCCTTATTTACATAGTTGTAGTTCACACTTTCCTTATTTACATCATCACATTTATACAACATACACTATGTTCTGGACTCATATCCCATATGTTTTTAATATATTGGACTATCCCAATTTGTACCACAACATACACAAATTCCTTGGAAAGTGTCAGATAAACACCCCCATTATTTCCTTTTCAATTAGTCCTGAATGTCAGAGTATTCTTACAACGTCGCTAAAGACCATGTTAGTCCTAAAGTTTTCAGATTCTTCAAAAATGGTTAGTAATCCTATTCATTGGATCTGTGTATTGTCTAGCATGGAAAAGATTCATCCAATAGGGGTTAATAAAGACTCAGTACCTTCAAAAAATTCACATAAACTAATAGTTAAATTAAGATTGAGAGTAAAGTTATAATAACAAACTGATTAGATCATAGAGTAAATAAAATAACTCAGTATTTTTTTCAAATGCCTTCCCTAATTTGCTTTTGTCTGCTTTTTTTAGGCTTATTAATTATGCAATATTCTTCTCCGTATACTCTTCTTTCTAGTCCTTTGGCCTGCTTTCTATTTCTCATTTTTGCTATTTCATCTCCCATCCTCATACCTTAGCATGGGCTGACCCTTCAATCTGGCTGACAGTAACAAATTAAAATGCTTTTATGATGGCCTGATGGCTATTTATGGACCAAAGACCTATGATGCATCTCAACTACTCAGTGCTGATGTAGCTGCATTGATTAGTGATAAGGCCATGATCCTGGAGAGATAGGCTGAACACTTCCATAGTGTTCTTAACAGACCATCATCAGACAATGCTGAAGTCACTGACCTTATACCTCAGGTTGAAGTCAGTCTCTCTCTAGTTGAACTTTCAACTGAAGAAGAGATTTTGAATGCCATTACGCTCCTTTCATGTTGCAAAATGCTTATTCTATTCCACCTGAGATTTACAAAGCAGGCAGTCCACCGCTCATATAATAGCTGACTGAAATTTTCCAGATTATGTGGGAAGAGGTTATCCCCTAGAAATTCATGGATGTTTCCACTGTCCATCTCCCTAAAGGTAAAGTAAATAGGTGACAATCACAGGGATGTCTCTTTCTTAGTCATTGCTGACAAGATTCTTGCCAGAGTTCTCCTTAGTAGGCTGCAATTCACCTGGAAGATGGTCATCTACTTGAGAGCCAGTGTAGCTTCAGAAAGGGCCACAGAACTGTTTGTTTCCCAACAACTCCAGAAAATATGCTGTGACCTGAACAGAGGTCTATGTACAATGTTCATCAATCTGACTGAGGCTTTTGCTACTGCCATTTGTGAAGACTGTGGAAAATTATGGCAAAATTTGATTGACTGGAGATGTTCATCAGCATGTCAGTTTCTAGATGACATCCTTGCACAGGTTCTGGATAATGCTCTTGAGCTTTCCTCGTCGCCAACAGAGTGAAGCAAAGGTGGGTGTTTGGTCCCGTGTTTTTTAGCATGATGTTTTCAGTAATGTTGTCAGACTCCTTTAATGTGAAGGAAAATGGCATCAATGTCAGCTACCATACTGACTGTAAATTATTTAACTTGAAAAAGCTATAAGTCAAGACTAAAATGGAGGGAGAGTTGGTGCATGACTTTTTGTTTGCAGATGATAATGCATTCACTGCAGCCTCTGATGCTGAGATGCAATAAAGTATGGATCCATTCTCTGCTGCTTTGCTAATTTTGGCTAAATAATAATGCCAAGAAAACACAAATTGTCTACCTGCCAGCATCATAGCATCTATATGTGAAACCATAGGTTGCAGCAAATAGAGAAATATTGAATGCTGTGAATAAGTTCACTTATCTTGTCAGTATACTTTCCAAGTATGTAAGTATAGATGATGAGGTTTATGCACACATTACCCAAGCTAACTCAGTGTTTAGGAGGCTCCAAAGGAAAGTGTGGGAGAGAAGAGGTATTAGACTGCCTACCAAACTAAATGTCTACAAAGCTATTATGCTGACCTCATTGTTGTATGCATGTGAAACCTGGGCAGTATACCAGCACCATGCCATGAAACTGATTTGATTCCATTTGAAGTGTCTTAGGAAGATTCTGAATACCATCTGGCAATATAAGTTACTGGACATTGAAGTTCTTTCTCAAGCTAAACTGCCAAGCATTCAAAATCTTCTGCAGAAAGCATAACTCTGATGGACTGGCCACATTGTTTGATTGTTAAATGTACATTTTCCTAAAAGACTATTTTATGGAGAACTCACATAAGGCAACAGCTCCTATGGAAGTCAGAAGAAGTGATACAAGGACACTCTCATGCTCTTGCTTAAGAACTTTGGAATCAATTGTGAGACATGGGAAATACTGGCAAAGAATTGCCGAGCATGATGTGCTCACATCGAAGAAGGTGCTGTGTTCTGCGAGTAAAGCAGGATTGTAGTAATTCAAAAGATGTGTTAGATGTACAAATTTAGAGACATCTCCACTCCAGTTGTTCATGTGGATTATTTGTGCCTCATCTGTGGTAGAGTCTTCTAAGTTTGTATTGGTCTGGTCAGCCACAAACAGACACACTATTCCTCGATTTCAGAAGTCATTTTAGTCCTTGTTGAGAACTCAGGACAACAACCAATCTCCTCACCTCCAAGAATCCTAATCTATTTGAGTCCCTCTCTCTACTTACTTGGGCCCTCTTCCTTGGAATTACTGATATATATTTTGCAAGGTATATGGCATGTTCAAAAAGGACTAGCATTTCTGGTGTGAGGACTTGCTGAGATCTTCACAGGGCTGCTCATCCACCATTGGTGTCCACTTGCCACCCAACTCTCACCTGGGGCTCCAAGAAGTTGTTTCATGCATTGTGACCATATTCTAGTCAAACCCATCTTAACAGTTTGGCTAAACTGGATTGAGGGTAAACAACAGGCCTCAAACCTGTCAGTGAGTTAAGGGGATGTCTAACCCAGGCATTGGAAGATTTCCCCACTGGAATGGGCAGATGAAAACAATTTGTTCCAAGGGCCATGAAGGTGGCTGAAGCAGGCACTGTGAGGAGCTTGGTCAGACATCTTTGTTGTCAAGATAATCCACTCTAACTGGGGCTGTTGCCAGTCATCCTGACTTTTGTCTTGCCATTGGACTTTGATGACTCTGGAAGAGAGTGAGACTGATGACTTTGTGCAGCTCTGCCTCACTTAAATCCAATTCATAACAAGTCAAGATATCACCATGTGATGTCATTGACCCTTTTAGAAAATGAAACATGCACAACAACAACGATATAGGTTGCATTTTATTTTATATGTATGTGCCATTGTCTCCTGCAACCTCCTTGAAGCAGGGACTATTTCATTTCTATCTTTGGATCTCCAGTGCCTTGCATTGTGTCTGGGCTATAACAGGTGATATACATACATACATATATACAATTTACATATATACATATAAATACACATGTATGTATATATGTATGTGTATATGTATAACACAGTCACATACACACACATGCACACACACTATATATATACATGCATACATACATACAGACATACATATATATGTACATAAACTGGAAGGAACCTTAATGGTCATGGAGCCCATCCCATTTTCTAATTAAGAGCAATGAGTCTTTGAAGGAGTGTGAAAAAAAATGCCACATGATCACACACCTAGAAAGCAGAAAAGGCAGAATTTAAACCTATGTCTATTTAACTTTGAGTTCAGTACTTTTTCCAATATACCATAGCTAATTAACCCTTGGTCATTGCCAGAGATAATGAAGTACACAGTGATCCTTTTATTCAGGGTTTTAGCTATATCTTTTTGTAGTTGGTATTAAGACATACAAGAAAACAATTAAACTAATTTATTTCTCTCCTTCTCAATATGCCCTCTCCCACTATGTGACTAATTCTCATCAGCTCTAAGAAGAATATAAAACAAAATAGATTGGTGAATAACATTATTTGTTCATTTTACATTATTTTAACATTAGGTTTCTTTTTTTATGCAACTCTGCTAATGGAGATTATCCCATAGGCCCATAGATTTAGAGTTGATAGGTATTTTAGAAGTTATCACTTTCAACTTCCTCATTTTATATGGAAGAGAAAGACCCACACAAGCTCAGTGACATTCCCAAAATTAAACAGACAGTAAAGATCAGAGCTAGAATTTGAATACAAGGCTTCTGAAGTCAAATACTATTTTTTTTTCCTTACGACCATACCCAGTTTTTGATGCTTATAATTGAACAGTTTAATGCGCAATGGTGGAATCTCAAACAAGAAAAGTTTACAATTTCCATTTCTTCACAATAATTACTTCATTTTCCAAGAATCATACACTATAATCACTCCATGCTCACTTAAATGAAACTCAAATGTTCCTGAAAATCCTCATATTTTGGGGGGGAAAAGATTTTCATAACACAAGCTTCATTTTTTACTATTATGGAATTGCAGTGTTTTTACCCTTCTTTGACCTGTATTCATGTTCAGAGAAGTCATGTCACAAAGAACAGTCCATGTCATAAAGAAGGCTTCACAAAACAGATTTACTCATTTGAGAAAAAAAAAACTATGTGCAAATGGGGAGTTATCAAAGTAGATGTTATTATGTATATGTGAAACTCATTTTAATTTTAATACACAATGCACTTGTGACTTTTTAGCTAAGCATTTGAAATCATCACTTTAGGGAAAATGACTGAATTGTTATTGTTGGCTTACTGTAAGGGTAACTTTTTGGTTAAAAAGAAAATAATGAAAAGTTATAAAATAGGAAACATCAAAGGTATTGTTTCTTTTTAGATACCTTGGCTACAAATTTCACCTTGTTTATGTTAATACTTATACATTCTATACTTATGCATTTATACGTGGTTCATTACTGCTTTGAAAAACTATCTAGTATCTCATCCCTAGGGATGAATTCAAATGATATTGTGCAGGCAATATTCTCTAGTGGAAACGGCAATGAACCTAAACTAGTTTCCAGTCTAGACTTCACTGTTTATTACTTGAATGACCTTAATCATGACATTTTTGGATTATAAGTTTCTTCCCCTGTAAAGTAAGGTAATACACTACCAGATTTCACAGGGTTATTGGAGGGATCAACTAGTTAATAATGAGCAACATGCTTTTTTATGCAAAATAATACAAAGCCTATTATGTAAATTAAATGATTTAATAGTCATAAAATTTATTATTAATTATATCTACATAAAATTGCATTTTTCTTCAAATTAAAATTGTTAACCTGTTCTCTCATATTTTGCTAACTGATACAAGAAAGAGGTGAGCTAAAATCAGAAAGTATAATTGTATTTTCATTTCTGGAAAATTAATTTCAATTCAACACAACAAACATTTATTAAATTCCTATTATGTATAAGGAAACAATTTATATGTACCAAACTGAAATGTTTTTTATTTTTTTAGTTAAAAATTTTTTCCAACATGTAAAGCAGTTAAAGAGAGCATGCCAGTTTCTTAGTCCTAATTGTTTAATAATTCAGTCAAACTTTTTCATATGTTCTGAAATGTTGCATGCATGTTGGCTCTTTAACAGAAAACACTTTTTCTTTTCATATAATTAATACTAATATTAACAATCTAAATAAGAAATAAATATGTACATGGAAAACTAATGCTCTGCAATGTAATTTTCATAATTTTGCATTTGCTTCAAACACAACACCTGTGGTAGCTCTTTAGAACTTTGGCACTTGGTTTCCTGAATATAAATAGTTGGGAATCTGAAAAGGTTTCAGCTACCATCCTTGATATTTATACAATTACCTGTTAAAATAAACTTATTTTTTCTTCTTTTATATTTAAATTATGTCTTATTCATAGGAAGAGACTTTTTACATCAGAGATGTCAAACTTCTGACATGCAAAACTCCCCAGTGAAGAGTCCAGAACCACATAAAAATGTGTTTGGCAATGCTTAACAAAATAAACAGAAATGTAATTGGACATGGATAGTTGTAATTTGTAGTTTTCTAAGTTAATATGCAGGCCACAGGAATCTTTTTCCATTTGAGTTTGCCACTACTAATATAGAATTGAGCTAGCCTATATGGTCATTGTATGTGTAATATGCTTAGAGTACTGGTAAGAAAATGTACAAACTTTGGACATCCCCTAGGTACAATTTCATTCTCAATAAATAACAAATACATGCAGTAAGTATTTATTTTTCACTAAGCAATACATTTTCTAATTTAGATAATTTTTTTTCCATAGTACTGAACACATAGTAAGCACTTAATAGTAGTACTTAATAATTCATTTTGTTTGATTGATTGATACCAAAGCCCTATTCCAGTTATTCTAGAAGATATGGAATTGCATGTTAGGATTTTTTTTCTAGGTTGTACTTCCTTTAAAATGTTGAAATTGTATTGTTTATTTATTTTTAATATTCATCTTTTAAAAATTTAAAATCCAAATTTTAGCCCTTTTTCCAGTCTAACCCTTACCACTGAGAAAGCAAGCAACTCAATAACAATTGCACATGTGAAATCATGGAAAAACATTTCTATATCAGCCATATTAAAGAAAAATATAGGAAGGGAAAAAATTACACTTCAATTCACACTCAGTGGTCATCGGTAATCATTCTGGAAGTGGATAGCATCCTTCATCGTAAGTCTTTTAGAATTGTCTTGTATTGTTGTATTGGTCAGAGTAGCTAAGTTTTTCAAAGCTGATCATTGTTACAATATTGCTTTTACTGTGTTCCATGATCTTCTGGTTATGCTGACTTCCTCCTAATCAATTCATATAGGTCTTCCCAGGTTTTTCTCTTCATTATTTCTTATAGGTCAAGAGTATACCATCATAATACCATCATACTTGTTCACCCATTCACCAATGGATGGGCAGCCCCTTGATTTCCAATTTCTTGCCACCACAAAAAGAGTTTCACTAATTACTTTTGTACATATTAGACTTTTTCTTTTTTATT
The DNA here is from genome assembly GCF_900497805.2 of Vombatus ursinus. Taxonomy (NCBI): domain Eukaryota; kingdom Metazoa; phylum Chordata; class Mammalia; order Diprotodontia; family Vombatidae; genus Vombatus; species Vombatus ursinus. The sequence goes on from NW_020940360.1 coordinate 19,150,959, forward strand.
TGGTGTACAGACCCACTAGAAATATTGCTGGGCCAAATAGTTTTATAACCCTTTGGGCATGGTTCCAAAGTGCTCTCCAGAATGGTTAGACCAGTTCACAACTCCACCAACAGTGCATTAGGTCCCTATTTTTCCCACATCAAACACTTGTCCTTTTTCTTTTCTGTCATCTTAGCCAATCTGATGTATGTAAATGATACTTCAGAATTTTTTTAATGTGCATTTATTTTTTCAGTACTGATTTAGAACATTTTTTCATATGACAAAAATAGCTTTGATTTTTTTTTTCTTCTGACAACTGCCCGTTAATATCCTTTGAACATTTATCAAATGAGGAATGAGTCTTATTTTTATAAAATTTTCTCAGTTTCCTGTATATTTGAGGCCTTTATCAGAGAAACTTACTGTAAAATATTTATCCCAGTTTCCTGGTTTTCCTTCCAATGTTGCCTGCATTGGTTTTGTTTGTGCAAAATCTTTTGCATTTCATATAATCAAAACTATGCATTATATTTTCTATAATATTCTATATTTCTTGTTTGGTCATAAACTCTTCTTTTATCTACATATCTGACAGATAAACTTTTCCATAATCATCTCATTTGATTATAATGTCAACTTTTATGTCAAAATTAAGTATTCATTTTGACATTAACTTGGTACATATATGAGATTTTGGTCTATGCCTAATTTTCTGCCAAACTGCTTTCTGGTGTTCAGCAATTTTTGTCAAAGTGAGTTCTTGTCCCAGAACTCGGATCTTTTGATTTATCAAAGTTGTGGATTGCTATGGCCGTTGACTACTGTGTATTGTGTACCTAATATATTCCACTCATCACCACTTTATTTCTTAGCCAGTACCAGATTCTTTCTGCTTCATAATTTAGTTTGAAATATGGTACTGCTACTTCCTTCACATTTTTTCATTGATTTCCTTGATATTCTTGTTCCTCTAAGTGAATTTTAAATTTTTTTCCAGTTAGTTTGATTGGTATAACACTGAATAAATAAGTTAATTTAGGCAGAATTTTCATTTTTATTATATTAGCTTGGTCTATCCATGAGAAATTAATATTTCTCCAGTAGTTTAGATCTCTCTTTATTTGTGTGAGAAGTGTTTTGTAAATGTGTTGATATAGTGCTTGGTTTGTCTTGACAGGTAGACTCCTCAGTATTTTGTATCATCTGCAGTTATTTTAAATGTAACTTCTCTTTTTATCTGTTGGTTGTAACTTAATTCTTAAAGTCAATGCCAGCAGTGACAATGATCTTACAAGTCTTACAAAGCTGGAGAGATTTTGAAAAATAGCCTAGTGGAAGAAAATATGTATCTTCTGAGGATCAAATCTACCTATGGTTGATCATGAGAAGTGGGACAAAATGAATGAAAATATTCAAGATATGGAAATTCATAAAACAGATTAAATTACATAATGCACCTCAGTACCATTTTGGTCTCTTTTACTTTCATGGTGATGATGACATTATTTTTATCAAAGAGTTTCTTTCAACATGGATTTATTGCCTCAAATCCTTAAATTGCAAAGCTTGCTAAATGAAATCAATAATCATTCAAAAGAGTTTAGCCTAACTATCCATACAAGACACAAACAAGTGGATGAAGAAGGTTTATTTTCCATACTATGATATGTAGTTGAATAAATGAACTAGATATTACTTGTGCTCTAGTATAAATTAATCTATACCTGTCTTTATATCCAATAAAAATAGAATTGAACAAGAAGATAATTGACTGGGTATTCTTGAGGGAAATTATTCAGTTCTTTAAAAAATTCTTTAAAATTTCCTTGGAACATGTCAGTCTTTTTTTTAACATCAAAATTATTTTTGTGATATATGAATCTAAGTAATGAAACACTGAAGAACTGAAAAGTGTCACCCAAAGTACAATGTGAGATGCACATGGTGCAAATGAATAGGCAGTGATCTATGACAAAGAAGGTTACATAGGAGAAGCAGTGTAAAGCATGACATTAAAGGAATGCATAAACATAAAAATATGGATAACTGAGAGAAAGGCTGTATATTCCTCTGCTATCCATGTTATGTAAAGAGATTGAGGGTAAGACTCCTAAGCATGTTGTGTGGATTACCTGAGGTAAACATCTGAGAAGATATTTGCAAGAACTGCACAGGAATGGATGGATATCACTTTCCTACTAAAAAGTCTTCAATTGTCCTCTGATTGCCCTTAGAATGAAATGTAAAATTCACAACCTAGCATTGAAATCCCTCTACAATCTGGCTTCTATTAACTTTCCCTTTGTTATTTTATATTATTCATCTTCACACACTGTGCATTCCAGTCAAATTGGGCTAATAGCTTCTTCCTTCATATGACTTTCCATTTCCTGCCTCCATTCTTGTGCATATATCCCTGTGTTTTGAATAAATTTCCTCTTTGCTGGAACATCTTAGAGTTCCTATCTTGTTTCAAAGTATCACTTAGGTGACACTTGCAGAATAGATAGATAGGTAGATAGAGATTTTTTTTTTCTCACAATAACCCTGTGAAGTAAATATATTATTATCCTCATTTTACAGATAAGGAAATTAAGGCTGAGAGGTAAAGTGACCAAGGTTATACAACTAATATGAGGGAGATTTTTATCCAAGTCTCCCTGCCTCCAGCACTATTATGCCAAATAAGGCAATCTTTTTTTATATCTGTCTAAAAGGAGTGGTAGTAGTGATTTGGTTACTGTTCTCAGAGGAAGGGTAGAAAAGGAAAGGAAAAGGAGAGGGAATATCAAAAGATGGCAACATGCTCAGGGTGTATGGTTAGATAGGATGTGGAACATTTTCTTTGGCCAGTAAGATCAATCAATCAACAAATATTTATTATGGATTGACTGTGTGTCAGACATCATTTACAGAGGTGAAAAAAATCCTTGTCCCTAATCCCTAAGGGACTTGTATTTTAAAAGGGGAGACAACATGTACGTGTGTGTATGGTAGTTTAGGGAGGAAATGCATTACAAGTTGGGAGTAATAGAGAAATATTTCATGGAGAAAGTGATGCCTCAGCCATATTTTAAAGGAAAACAAGAATTCCAAGTAGTAGAGTAAGGAAACAGAATATTCCTGGTATGGAAGAGAAGTAATATACAGACACAAAGGTATGAAATGGCATGTCACATGTACATGGAAGGGAGCAATGTGAAAGGAGACTGGAGAGGAAGGAAGCAACCAAATTATAAAGAGCTTTAAATGGCAAAGAAAAAAGTTCATATTTGATCCTATAGGCAATAGGGAACTAATGTTGTTTATTTAGTATGAGATGACATAATCCAAACTCTGCTTTAAGAAAATCATTTTGGCGGGTGTGTTGAAGATGGATTGGGGTGGAGAGAGACATGAAAGGAGGAGAACAAATATTCAGTCAGTCAATAAGCTTTTTTTAAGCATCTGCTATGTGCCAGGCATTGGGAATACAAAATGAGGCAAAAAAACCCCCAAAAAACAAAAAAAAAAACAGCCCCTGCCTTCAAGGAGCTACCAAGCCAGTGGGGGAGATAACAAACAAGAAAAGATTTGCAAAAAAACTATATACAGGATAAATAGGAAACAGTTAAGAGAGGGAAGGCACTAGAATGAAGAGGGATTGGGAAAGGCTTTCTGTAGAAAATGAGATTTTAGTTAGTAGTTGAAGGAAAGCAGGACAGTCAGGAGGCAGAAATGAGAAAGGAAAGTATTCCAGGCAGGTGAGACAGCCAGAGAAAATGCCCAGAAATGAGGGATGGAATAGCAAGGAGAACCATGTCACTGGATCAAAGAGTATGTGACAGGGAATAAATTATCAGAATACTGGTAAAGTAGAGGAGGAGCCTAGGTTATAAAGGCCTTGGAATGCCAAACAGGATTTTGTATTTGGTCCTGGGGGTGATAGGGAGTCCCTGAAATTTATTGAATAGGGAAGTGACATGGTCAGACCCGCCCTTTAGAGAAGTCACTTTGATGGCTGAATAAAGGATGGCTTGGAGTGGGGGAAGGAAGACTTGAACCAGGCAGATCCACAAATAGGCTATTGCTGTAATCTATGTATAAGGTGATAAGGATTTGCAGCGGAGTGGTAGCAGTATCAGAGCAGAAAAAGGTTGGGGGGTCATATTTGAGCGATGCTGCAAAAGTGAATGTCAGGCCTTGGCAACAGGTCAACTATGATGTTTAAGAGATAGTGAGAAGTCAAAGATGTCAACTAGGTTCAAGCCAGGGAGTTTGGGAGAATAGTGCTACCCTTAATAGTAACAGGGAAATTTGGAAGGGGAGAGGGTTGAGGGAGAAGGATAATGTGTACTATTTTGGCCATGTTGCATTTATAAAGTCTACTGACATACAGTTCAAGTTGTCTGAAAGTAGTTAGAGATGGAAGTTTGGAGGTCAGCAGAGAGGTTAGGATAGCATAGGTAGTAAATTTAAGAATCATCAGCAATTCATGGGGGCTGATGAACTCACTGGGTGAAGTAATAAGGAGAAGAGGAGGGCCCAAGACAGAGCCCCATAGGACACTTATGGGTAGTGGGCCTGATCTAGATGAGGATCCAGCAAAGGAGACTGAGAAGTGGTCTGAAAGGTAAGAGGAGAAACAAGCAAGAGTGGTTATTCTAAAAACCTAGAGAGAAGAGAGTATCAGGCAAAAGTGTGATCAACAATGTCAAAGGCCCCAGAGAGATCAAGAACAATAAGGATTAAGAGAAGGCAAATGGATTAAGCAATTAAGAGAGCATTGGAAACTTTGGAGAGAGCAATTTTGGTGGAATGATAAAATTGGAAGTTGGCTTGTAAGGAGTTAAGAGGAGAGTGAAAGGAAAGAAAATACAATCACCTAGTATAAGAGGTCTTCTTGAGGAGTTTAATCTAAAAGGGCAGAAGAGATAGAAGAATTATTTCATTAGTTCAAGAAAGAGGTGATTATGATATGGACAGGACAGGGTTGGGGGGGGTGGCTAAGCGAATAGAGAAAAGGGGACATATGTAAATGATGTTGGAGGGGACAAAGTACTCTTTGTTTCTGATTGAATATACCGAATGAATGAGTGAAGAGTGGAAGATGACACCAAGGTTGCAAAGGACTGTTGGACTTTCAGAAGTTTGGCTATGCTTTTGATGGTAATAGGGAAGTTTGAAAGATGATTCAGTTTAAGAAAAACATATCATGTGTTTTCTTTTGGATATGCCGAGTTTGAGACCAAGACTATTCATCCTTAAGATAGAATGGTCATGATGAGTATGCAGGAAATATTTCTCTGGTCTTTTAACCAGACCCAGCTATATCACTTCCTCAAGGGCACCCTTTAGGGGGCACCCTTTAGGGAAGGGGTATTTTTCTACTTTCAGTGATTTTTCAGTCATGTCCAACTCTTCATAACCACATTTGGGTTTTTCTTGGCAAAGATACTAAAGTCATTTACTATTTCCTTCTTTACCTCATTTTACAGAGGAGGAAATTAAGACAACCAAGGTTAAGTGACTTGCCCAGGTTCACATACCTAGTAAGTGTCTGAGGCCAGATTTAAACTTAGGAAGATGAGTCTTCCTGAATCCAGACTCTGCACTTTATCCACTGTGCCACTTAGCTACCTCAGTTTTCCACTAATACTATCAGTTTGAGCCCTACCCCATTCCAAAGTGGCTTCCCATACTGTTAGTCATCAGTAACTAATAATCTATTTCTTTTTAACCAGTTAACCTAAATTAGCTTTTAGGATGGAATATTTGCTTTGAAGATAATAGCAAGATCATGAGAACCAACATCCTGCTTGCACTACCCCCAGCCCTTTGGTCTATGGGAACATGAAGCTTAGATACCATGGTTTCAAGTTAGTCCTGGTACCACCAAAGTCATATCGAAATGAAGCGTTGCTACCATTTCTTTTGCTACCACTGGGCTGGGTCCCAAAAGTCACTCCTTTAGGCATAGACGTTTGGATGGCTGCAAAAGTAGGCATGGAATTAACTCTTGAACTCTCAGACTCTCAAACATTTGGACTCATGGGGACCAATATTATGCTTAGATAGGGAGAAGGCCTAAGGCTTCTCATCTTAACAGCCAGGAAGAAGTAAGACAAAGAAAAATGGCCAAACAAAGAGAAAGAGAATGAAGCAGAATAAGGTCTTTACAATCTCCCCCTCCAGTCCACTCACTTCTGCCTCCAAAGTTGCAGCCAATCAAAAAACACCCTTTTGTGATTAGCACTTACAGAATGTCTATTCATACTCCAAGGTCTCTGAGACACTTCCATTGCCCATCATCAATATTACCTGAAGCAGGTTCCTCAGCTTCTTTCATGTAAAGAATTATTAGCATTCTGCATATACATAGCACTGGAAACTGCCCCCTTCCACAGCCCCGATGCATTCCTCCAGTGGATTAACTCACGCAAGGAAGCAAGGGATGACTCTGAGGGCCTGGTCATGAGGATGCTGGTCCAAGTCAGTATCTATCAATTTATATAATTTGACTTCTCTAGAGTACCTTAATGAGAATGATCAGTAATGAGTAAAGTATGAGAAGGAATAGGCAGGCTGCTGCTAGTTATTTTCTATAACAAACTGTACTTAAGAGTCATATAACTGAATAAGCATTGTAGCTAATGTAAAATCCCACTATTGTTACTCTTTGTTAATTTTAAGAAAGCATTTGATTCCTTAGAGAAAAAATATGCCCTTGAAGGTTTTTTGTCAAAAAAGCTATCTGAAAGGAACATCATATGTACTCAAAGCAGCTAAGTAGCACAATAAATAGAGTGCTTGGCCTGGAGTCAGGAAGACTCAAATTCCTGAGTTCAAATAGGGTTTTGGACACTCACTAGCTGTGTGATCTTGACCAAGTCACTTAATCCTGTTTGCTGAGGTGCCTCATCTGTAAAATGAACTGGAGAAGGAAATGCCAAATCACTCCACTATCTTTGCCAAGATAAACCCATTTGGGGTCAGGAAAAGTTGGGCACGATTGAAAATGACTGAACAACAAAATCTGTTCAGAATTCCATGACAAAGACAACCAAAGAGGTCATTTTCTCCCACGGTCTTTAATATTGTCAATAAGTCAGGTGTTAAAGAGGGAGATATATCTATTCCAAGAATATTTATCATTGTTATGAAACATATCCTATTTCAAAACACAGAGTGAATTTATTATTGATGGTACTGCTCTTAAAATATTACTACTCTAATCAGCTATTCCAGAGTAACAAAGTAAATTGAAACTATGGTTTGGGCAGATTGTGGCATGCAAGCTGCTACATGAGCAAACTCTCAAATGATTATATTAATTATATTGTTATGATATTAATATCTGATATTAATATATTAATTATGATATATTAATATATAACATATTATAATGAAATATGTCATATATTTATAAATATATAACATATTTATAATATATATTAAATATGAGTGTCTTGGTCCAGTCTACCAGAGGGACAATGAGTCATTTCAGAGGTGACATAATTAAACATTAGAAAAATTAATTGGAGAACATCAGTATTATATGGAAGACATTCTAGTCCTTAACACTGTGCCATATAGATAATATAGCTACTTAGTAAATGCTTGTTAGATGAATAGATTGGTGAAAACATGGATGGCAATTGCAAAAGATAAGGTGTAGTCAGAATGATACAGCAGAATGAACATTGGCTCTCAAGTTGAAGTGCCTACGTTGAAATCCTGATTGACACTTTATTTGTGTGACCTTGGGTAAGATACTTAGTCTCTCACTCTCCTGAGCCTCAATTTCCTCAAAAGCAAAAGAAAGAGGTTGAACTAAATGGTTTCTGAAGTACCTCCCCATTCCACATTTGTGTGACTTATGGTTGTTTTGAGGATTTATGATTTGAATTGGTATAGTAAGTACTCACACAGATTGAATCATGTGACTTTCAATGTAATTTCAGATATGAGCACTGGTTTCTTAAGATAGTATGACTCTACTTGAAGTGAGAGGTTGTTTGTGTAAAGACAATAAAAAAAGGGCATCCCAGTCAGTCAATCAACATGCTTTTATTAAGCACCTACTATGCGGAAAGAACTGTGCTAAGTACTGGAGTTAAAGAGAAGAAGGAAACAAACAGTTCCTACTCCCTATGATCTTACTACAGTCTAATTGGGGAAACAACATGTAAACAACTGTGTACAAACAAGATCTACCTATCTATCTATCTATCTATATATTTATCTATCTATCTATCTATATGTTGGAGGGAAAACACTAGGATTAAGGAGTACTGGGGATGGCTTCTTAGAGAAGGTGCGAGTTTAGCAGAGTCTTGAGGGAAACCAGGGATTACTACAACAATACAATTTAATTCTCAGTAAACTGAAATAAGAATGGTAGAAGACAAAATCTGGAGGTTGAGATTACAGAAGATTGAATGGATTTGAGAGTGCCAAAAGGAACATACAAGCCTCAAAAAAAAATGTCATTAACATGAATCAAGTAAGCCCTAGGTTTTCTTGATTTTACCAGTTCTGATATCTAAGCTGAACTAGAAGTCCTGTACTTTCTCTTCACATCCCTTTACCCTTTTGACAGCTGTCTTTTCTCATTATTATATTTCAGATAGAAAACTATTCTGTTTACAATCTATGGTCTTAAAACTATCAGTTTAATACTTGGTCCTTCCACTGAAATAATTTCTGATTGAAATTATTAAATCTATAAAAATTGGTATAGTGATATCATTAAAGATATTCTGTCCTCTTAATCACATAAAAGAATAGAACCTCAGAAAGAGATGGGACCTCAGATATACTTTTGCCTCTGCTAAAAAAGAGCCCCATCTATATTATTCTTCCCAAGTAGTCCTACAGCATCTCTTTAAAGACATCCAGTTATGTGGCACTCACCTTCCCAAACACCTCATTCCTCTTCAAGACATTTCAGATGATTAGGTTTTTTCCTTATGTCAGCTGAAAACTGCTTTTCTGAAACATAGTCTATTCCTTCTACTATAAGAGGCAAGTAAAATCATGTCTAAACATGTGGGAGTGTTCTCTTCTATGGTCATTTAACCCATACTGCTTGTATGACATTGGTTCAAGTCCCCTCACCATCCTGGTCTCTGCCCTCAGGATTCAGCACAGTATATCATTATTATTGCTAAAAATGATTATCTAGAACTGAAAAGAGTCTGCATGTTTGTTTTAATTGTACTTTGTGCAATGGAAGGAATTATTATCTCCTTCATATTGGACACAATTCTTATTAACCAACAAGCTGTTGTAATAAGAATAACAATTATTAACATTAAATAAAATTTAAATTACATTGCATTTTTTACAATGTCACACTTTGAGCTAATATTGCTCTTTAAAGTACACGTAAGCCTGAGTTTTTTTTCTTCACAGAATCAGTTATCTAGCCATTTTTTCCTCATCGAGCAATCAAGTAATCAACAAGCATTTATCAAGCATATACTATATGTCAGGAATTGTGGATGCAAGTATAAAGAATGAAACAATCCATACTTGTAAGGAGCTTATATTCCAATATACAATGAGTACATATATAAATGTATATAGCATAATTAGACATGACAAAATACAAGTTATTACAAGGTAGTTTTGTGGGAAGGTACTAGCAATTGGAGGGACAAGGAGTGGCTTTATACAGAAGATGGTAGTTGGGATACTTCTTAAGGAAGAGAAACACACTGAAAATAAGCAAAAAGTCCATCTTAGGCAAAAGAGTGATGAGAGGAAAGGCTGAAGTTTGAGAGATGGTTTGTTGTGTATGAGGAACAGAGAAAAGGATAATTTGGTTAGATTGCACTGTGTGAGGGAGAGCAATGTAGAATAAACCTAGAAAGATAGGTTGGGGGCAGATTGGGAAGGGCTTTACAAGTGAAGTCACTAGGCAGCCTCTAGAGTGGATCAAGTAGAAAAGTAACAGTTAGATCTGAGCTTTAAGGAAAAATTACTTTGAAAATGGTGTGTAGGATGGACTGGAATGGGAAGGAATTTGAGAAAGGGAGATTAATTGGATAAATTTTGCAATAATCTAGATAAGGGGTGATGAGAGACTGAACTAAGGGGGTAGCTGTGTGAATACTGAGAAGATTTTTATGTGAGAGTTGTCAGGAAGATAGAAATGTCAAAATTGGGGAAGTAATAGGATATGTGAGATATAGGAGAGTGGGGATTGAAGAATATACTGAGGATACAAAGCTGGGAAACAGGAAGGATGATCTCACTGTAGACATATCGATATTTTTTGGAGAAATAGAGATGTTTTTAGAGGGAGAAGGTATTTGGGAGAAAGGTCATAGAGAATGCAAGAGATTGGAATAATCATTTCTGTAGTGCCTACTATGTCCCATGCACTGTGCTATAAAGACTTTCAACAAGTATTATCCAGTTTAAGAAAAGATAATGAGTACACTTTTGAAATATAGTTTATGATGTCTTTTGGACACCCACTTTAAAATGTCCAACAGCAAACTGGTGATGTATATATGTAGACACCTTTGTGTATGATATATGATGAGTTTCAAATAGAGTGGTCAATAAGCCTATTATCTCAAGTATCACTTAAAGCCACTTTAAGAGACAATGAGATTCAAGTAAGCTGGTCAATGAAATACTGAAGCTAACTGGACCCCTCTGCCCCTCTACCCTGGGGTGAACAATGGAATAGATAATGCCCAAACTCTGAAACTACTGTCCCTGATTACCTCATCTCCTCACTCTCTTTGCCTACATATCTTTGGTCACTTCATCTCCCCTACCACCTCAGGTTTTACTCTATAAGAATCCCTAGCCTCTCCTGGCTAGTGGGCTTCTTCTTTAAATGGAGGGTCTCCCTCAAACTGGGGTCTCCCTTGATGGGAGTCTCCCTTAAGAACTCATCTCCCTTAAGAGGCCCCTCTCCCTTTAGAGGGCAGAGGGCTGACCCCTCTCCTTAGCAAGATACAAGATAACCTTGTACCCCAACATATTGGGTGCCCCTGAACCTCATCAACATATAGCGTATATTATATTATATTACATTATATTACATTACATTATATGCTTATATACTATATATAATACACTATACATATTATATACACATATAAAAGGAATATATGAGCTATTATTGCTTAAAACTGAACTGAGAACCTTGAGATAGGGGCAGTGAGGTAGTACAGTAGATAGAGTACCGGCCCTGGATTCAGGAGGACCTGAGTTCAAATGTTACCTCAGACACATAACACTTACTAGCTGCTTGACCCTGGGCAAGTCACTTAACCCCATTGCGTAGCCCCCCCCCCAAAAAAAGAGAGAACCTTGAGATATCCTGTATGTACAAACATACTTATATATGTGTGCCCATGCATGTAAATGTGTATGAATCAAAACTGGATTCATACACACACATATATGCACTTAAGTGTGCATAAAGTATGTGTGTTTATGTGCATATAGATAGATAGAATATACTTTTGTGGAAATACAAATGCTTTATTAGTTTCGTAAATAACTATAAACATGTAGTTATTGACATGGTAAGAAATTGATATTATACACATTGATTTTATATATGTACATTTACATGCACATATTATATCTGCTTAATATCTCTGAAATCTGGTTTTGTCCATCTAAACATGACTTTTGAGATGTTAGACAGTTACAAAGAATTGATTAAGCATTTATTTTGTGCTAACCACTGTGCTAAGCACTGGTGACACAAAGAAAGGCAAAACCATGGTCACTGCTCTCAAAGAACTTGCATTCTAATAGGGGAGAAAAAAGATGATTGAATAAATTAAAACAACTACATAATTTCTTCTTTTTCTGCAGAATAAACATAACAGATACATCATTATTAACCTATATGTTACAGCTAATGATATTGACTATACTATGCCTGAAATGTTTCATTTCATCATAGAGGATTTATCGGATTGTCACATTCTTCTCAGACCCATCTGTCAAAAGAATTTGGACCAGATGCTTTGTAAAACTAAAATTATATGATTTTATGATTCTTTATTTGAAGTCAGAGAAGTAGCAATTGAAAAGAGCTCACCAGTTTCAATGAGCATGCTGTATTTTCTAGAAAGACATATCTATGTTGACATAAAAGAGAAATGACAGTTTCCCAAGAGGCCAAATGGTACTGGGTTGGAGGTGGTGGGCAGAAGGAAGTGGATTCTTCAAAGAGGAAAATCTATTATTAAAACTCCCAGGATGTTCATTAATAGCTTTTAACAGGCAAATTCCTGGAGTAGAGGTTTAAAGTTTCGTAGGCCACAGCAATGATTTTGGAAATGCTCTATTAACTGACTTTTACAACATTTATGCCAGAACAGGGAAACACTTAACAGCAACCTATATATTAGAAAGGAAGTTAGAAGAAAAAAAAATGAAGATAAAGAATTAAACCAGAAAAAAGTTTAAGATGGGAGAAGATAAGAGCAGGCAGATAACACACTCATTTTTCTCCAGTGCCACAGAAGGAAGAGGAGAAGTTGTTATAAACACCTACTTAAATCTTATTCCTGCCTCCAGGACATTACCACTACCTATGATCGGGTTGTAAATAAACACACCAATCAATGTTAAATGGATTTGTTTTTTATGCCATTGATCATTTAACAGAATGAAACAAATTGTTATTAATAGTCACGATTTGACTATTTTGAAAAATATGAAGGAATGGATTATTCAAAGGACCATATAAGCAATCTAACAATATCAAAACCCTAGCCTCAGGCACACTTCACTTATTAAGCAACACTTCCTCACTTTTTCTTCCATAATGCTATTGGATAGGCATGGATGGGACTTTCAGAATTGGGGAATTAATGCAGTGAAAATTACTAAGTGTGTTTACTGCTTATCTCTCCTGGCATATATAGATCTCATCAAATATTTAACGTAAGTATTCTAAAGCCAGATCTTCCATTGCTCTGATTCATGGTAACTTATGTAAAACAAAAGTTTACTGAAAGCAGGTAGTGCTGAATATAGTTTTAAATGTCCCTTTACTCACAGTTTCCAACATTTTAAAGCTCTTTTTGATAAGTCCAAATCAATAAGGTAATGAGGAATACTCCATATCTCCAAAGGAAGCAGCTATAGTGAGAAGCCATAAGAAATGAACTTAAGCCACAAGAAACAGCTTGAGAAATTGTTTAAAAAAACAAAACAAAATACTCTTATGTGGACAGGCCTAGCTAGCCACAGGCAAAATCATGAAGTATGCAGTTTGCCTTCAGGTCTCTGGTTTCTCCTTTCTGAGCTCTTCCCTTTCTTTCCGGGAATCCCCTACATTCTCCCTCCCATGGCATTCTTATTCTGATCTCTTGCTCTTAACACTTAATCGAAATTTGCTTTCTAGATAAAGCCTTCTCAACTCTTTCCCTATCATGCAGCTTCCCCTTAGGTCATAATGCTGAAAGAACAAAGCTGGGCTTTGAGAGATGAGCTTTGAAAGGCTAATCTTGCCCCAAGGAGTCCTTGATGCCACTTTCTGGCCATCTACACACAACACAACCAAGGGTGCACCCCTCCCCTTCCATCTCTCCTTTATGTGGCATTTTCCTTTATAAGCAAATAAATTCCTTGAGTATAAGAACTGTTCTGTCATTTGTATCTCTAATGCTCAGCAAAGTGCCTAGCATGTAAGTGCTAAATAAAAGTTCTATATAGTTATCCATTAATTTGTACCTCTATCTAGAAAGGACAAGTCATTTATACTTCAGTATGGATATAAATTCATGGGTAATCTGTCTCAGGGTTGTCAGGGAGAAGATGGAGGAAGGCTTTCCTGGTACCTTATTTTACAACATATTGGTGGTTGTCGAAGGTGGCCTTAGATGCAGATATGCCTTGACTTGGTAGCATGCAATTGATACTTGGATTAATTTTTTTGTAGTCAAGCAACTAGACGTTAATAAAAATCATCAATTTCTAGTCTTTTCATATTACTGTTGCTTAGAAGTATCCATTAGTCCCTGAAGGAGCCCCTAACTATAGATGCTGTTGTCAACTGAGTCACCATTATCAGCGAGATGAATTTTTGATATGTGGGAACTAAAGATACATCTTCTCATAAAAATCACAATTTGGCTATGAACATTCCAGGCCAATTCACAGAAGCCTATTCATGCCAACAAGCTCAGTACAGTGAAAAAAGCATTCATTCTCAAGTCATAGGACTGAGTTCAAATCTGGCCCCTGTCACCTGTGTGACCTTGGATAAGTCACAGCAACTCATTGGGTCTCAACTTTCCACATATGTAAAATGATGAGCTTGGGCTAGATGTTTTCTCACTTTTCTTTCAGCTCTAAACCAATAATTTCTTCTATAATTTCTGATGTAAACAGCACAGTATTGAGGATAGTGCCATTACATAGGTTTACTATAGTATGACCCTGAACAAGGAATTAAACCTTTCTGAGCAACAGTTTCCTCATCAGTAAAAGAAGGGTGAATAAAACTTGAACTACCGAAGTCCTTAGGCTGTTCTGGGAAAAGTGGTTTGCAAGCTTTAATATATTTTGCAAATGTCTTCTATTCTTATTATTAATTTTATTTGGACTGCCCTCAAGAAATTTAAAATATTGTCCCTGGGTGAAGGGAGGAAAGGGGAGTGAGTTGTAAACTATTGATTAATGTACAAACTTTTGGAACACAATACATGTGTTAGTTGGGATCCTTCTGTATCAAGGATCAACAATGATTGGCCATTAACAGATTCAGCTATTGCAATTGACAATAAATTGTGAAAATGGTGGGAAGGAATAGATTCGCTGTGTTTGACTCACTGCACTTAGACACAGCCTGAGGTTGTGCTCACATGGTGCAAAAAAAAGAATAAATAGTGATTGTACAAGGGAGCTTATCAATACTGATCCATTAATTTGATCAATAACCAGCTAGATCAATATTCATGAATCATCTCTGTTTTTAAGGGGCAGTGAAGTTGCTCTAAAACAATTAATCAGATAATTGCTAAGTATCACTAAAGCTAGGCCAAACCTAAGTATACAGAATTATTTAAACATTTAAGAAAAACAAACAAACAAAACCAAAACCTCCTGCTTCTAAATTAGAAATAATACAAGAGTAACAGTAAATCCACACTGTTAAAACTTTTGTAAGTTAGGAGAATCAGATTTGAAAAATCCAGAGCTCTAAAATTTCCGAAGGGACTTTCACTCAAACTTCAAATCTGGTACTTGTTTTCTTTTGTAGCTGCAGCTAGAAGAGGTCAGGAAATATTCCTCTGTTGTCCCACATTCACAACTATGTCAAGGGGAAAAATATATGCATGTGTGTATGCACATATATGTATGTGTTTGTACATATATTTACATACATGCATATGTACATATATATGCAAGATGAACTAGAGTTCCAAATTGTATGTATATATTTAAACTACATTTTTTACATCATTTGAAAACCAGGAATAGCTTTACAGATATAAATATATCTGTATCTTTATAAATAATCTATATTGAAAAAAATAGAAACCATTAACCAAATATTTTAAATATATGAAAACATAATAATAATGTTCAACCTATAATTCAGGAGACACTTATAAATGTACCAATTCATTGCACTGTCATTGAGTTCCTTTTCTCCAGAAATGTTTTGTTTTCTCCAATTTTTAGATACCTAGCAAATTCTGCGAATAGGGATTAAACACTAACAATTGTAGCAAATATTTCCAAGGAGAAACTAATCTCACCAATAAAGGCTTAGAGTGATTAAAAAAAAAAAAAGATAGAAAGAGAATAAAAATCCACTCGGGAAAATCAGTTACTGAAAGCAATTTATCCTAGGAGAAATGCTGTTTATAGTATGATCTCATCAAGGAACCTGGAATAGGAGCTACAAACTTTATGCTTCTAATCCAGACTTTGACTTTCAGAAAATCCTGAAGTGTTTCCTCTATTATCAATCAGAGAACTGGGTAGATTGAATCCAATAGTGAACAAGCTAATTATTGATTGTTGAACTAGCCATATGTGGTTATTTTTTTTTAAGATCCCAGAAGGAGATAGGGACTAGACCACTGATTTTATTTAATTTATTTATTTATTTATTTATTTTGGTAGAATGAACTCCTGGGTGAGGAAATTCTCCCTACCAAATGCAGGCCAGTACCTTCTCAACACATTCTCTGCAATTTACAGTCTGATTTGCCTAGAGTTATGGGAGGTTAAATAACTAGGGCTCAGGTAAATAGGCTGGATATGTCAGAGCGAGATCTTCCTCTTCTTCAATATGTCACATTGCTTCTTAGCTTCTCTGAAGTCAAACCTAAAATGCTTTTAAAAACGCACACACATACACACACACACACACACATATATACACACACTCACATACGCAGACACTCTCTCTCTATATATCTATATACATATGTGTACATGCAAATCCATATATGTATATATATATTTAAATATATGCTATAAAACAAATATGATTATATATTATATAACATATATAATATGTACGCCCAAATATGGTGTTAGAATAAGAGGGTTTTTTTTTTACTAATTATAATTTTTTTTTAAATGATGACCAATAGTTATACAAGATGAAACTATAAAGTAATTATATTTATTTTCCTATGCTATTATGAGAACTTGGGTATAGAGATGGAAAGACACTTAGAGGGAAAATAATGCCCAGAGGCTGTTACTTACCTAAGGTTACACAGGTAGTGATTATCAGATGTAGGAATGCTATACTACCTCTTTTTTCCTAGCAATAATGCAATATGAACTGGCTCTGAAGGTCAACTTGGTTAAGGCATTGGACTTAAGATCATAGGGCAGTATATCAGATGTTGATTTGAGCCCTAGGCCTAGTAAAGGAAACTGTTCCTTGAACAGGTTTTAGTTAGGTAGTTTAGCAATCAAAGACTGAATCTTTTTTTTTCCACTAGGCCATGCTGCCTCTTTTTATGACAACCACATAAATAACAAAATGATCCATATTTACATGGTGAATGCATATAAAAGAATTAAATGTTTTTCATTTTCTGAGTGAGGAAAGAATGTTTGTCAATGAGAAGATCAGAAAAGGCTTCATAGAATAAGAGATGTAAACACCAACTCCTAAAAGATGGGTAATATTTCAACAGTTAAATTTGGGAAAGGGAGAAGACATAGAAGGCATAGTGAAACAATGAAAACAAAAAGGCCAGAGTAAGCAAGATATAATATGGTGGTGCAGGAAAGAATAATGTCTTCTACCATATAAATGGAGCATGTAAGGAAGAATCAAATGACCTAAGACTGGGAAAGTCAGGTGCTACCAGCCTGAGGTAAGTATTTTATAGTGATGGTGTCAAACTAAAACAGAAACACAGGTCACTAACCTCTATGTAAGAATCTGTACAGGCTGGATATTGACAGCTTTAAAATGTAATATTATTTATGTTTTATTGCACTTTTATTTTGTTAAATATTTCCTAATTGTATATTAATCTTATTTGGGCCACATTTGGAAGTGTTATGGCCATCATGAGGCTTGTGGGACATGTGTTAGAATATATGTCTGATACTTATTAAAATTTCATTTAAAAACTTCCAAGTATGCTACTCAATTTTTGGAAGAGTCTTCAAAAGTAATTGGGAAGGTGGAAACAAGTTGGTGGAGTAGAGGTCCAACTCTCCCAACATTGCTTTCCAAAAAACTTAAAGTAATACCTCAAATCAATTTCTGGAGAGGCAGAACCAACAAAAGGTAAAGACAAGACATCTTTTCCAGCTGAAGACAACTTAGGAGGTGGGTGGGAGAGGTTTGTGACACTTGTGTGGGGTCCAGCCTGGAGTGTACATGGCAATAGCACCAACATATGATCTTGGAAGCAGCCACAACTGTAGAGCAGTAACATCTGGAGCTCTTAACTCAGAGAAGGTAAGAGGATGAGACACCTGGTCAGAAAGAGATCGTGTGGGACTTTTCGCTGTCACTGAGTGTACAACCTGGCATTATTTGACAACCTCTACTGCCCATAAGTAGTTCTAGGTCACAGTTCCTGGGCAGAGAGAAGTGCTTATGGTTGGTCATGTGGGGTCAGGGGACTTCCTGTCAGTTCCAAGGTAGAGAAGAGCACTAACACTTGCACCTATAAAAGAGCAGAAGACTTGGGCATAGTTCTAGGGTCAAAAGGAATGTTAGCACTTGTAGCTTCAGAGGAGCAGGGATTTTTCCTTGGTAAAGATGAGAGTGCAAACCAAGAAAGCACTGACCACACCTCACACCAAATCACATCGCCTTGGAAGAACTGAAATCTTGCAGATTCCCAGAAATAGCTCTGAAAACAGGAGCATGCAAAAGCCTTTGAAATGCCTCCCCACCTTCAGATAAGTAGAGCCTAATTTTAACAAAAAGTTCAAAGTCAAGAAATAGGATGAAAAAATGAGCAAACAATAACAAAAGAACTTTACCCCCCCAAAAAAGCTATTAAGGTGGCAGGAAAGATCAAGACATAAACTCAGAAGAAGACAGCAATGTGAAAACTGCTACAAGCAAAGCCTCAAAGAAAGAATCTGAATTAGATACACATCCAACAAGAATTCCTGGAAGAATTAATAAAATAAATGTGGTGGAGGAAAAATTGGGAAAGTGATAAAATAAAATTATGAAAAGAGAATTAGCAGCTTGGTAAAAAAAAAAAGGCACACAAAATACTAAAGAAAAAGCAGAGGCAAG
Organism: Vombatus ursinus; assembly: GCF_900497805.2. Lineage (NCBI taxonomy): Eukaryota > Metazoa > Chordata > Mammalia > Diprotodontia > Vombatidae > Vombatus > Vombatus ursinus. The sequence goes on from NW_020940360.1 coordinate 19,169,659, forward strand.
ATGGTGAAGTTTAGGCAAAAACATAGGAGAACTCTCTGAACATGTCTCTCCAAACAACTTTAAAATAACTCATCTAGGGGGCAGCTAGGTGGCACAGTGGTTAGAGCACTGGCCCTGGATTCAGAAGGACCTGAGTTCAAATCCAGCCTCAGACATATAACACTTACTGGCTGTGTGACCCTGGGCAACTCACTTAACCCCATTGCCTAACCAAAAAATAAAATAAAATAACTCATCAAATAAAATTTTAGTGTGGCAGAGCCAACAAAAGATCAGAGTAAGACGTTTTTCCAATCTTAGACAACTCAGGGGTTCAGCAGGAGAGGTCTGTGACACTGGGGTAGGGGCTAGCCTGGAGTACAGTGCATGAAGTAGATGTGTTAGGCTTTGGAAGTGGTTGGAACAGTTGCAGAAGCTGCAACACAGCAGCTTCAGGAGCTCTCAGTCCACATAAAGCAAGTGAATCAGACAACTGGTCAGAAAGAGATTACAGTAGGATCTTTGCTAGTAATGGATGCAGTTGTCACTAAATGGCAACTCTGTTGTTCATATGTATTACTAGGTTATAGTTCCAGGGGAGAGAGGAGCACCTGTGGTTAAGAACAAGGGATGAGGTCCCTGGTCATAGTTCCAAGGAAAAGACGAGCACTAGGGCTTGCAGATACAAGAGAGAAGACTTAGTCACAGTTCCAGGGCAGAGAGGAAGATTAGTACTTGTGGCTACAAGGAACAGGGAACCTGGTCACAGTTCCATGGCCATGAAGAACACTAGTGCTTGCAGTTGCGGGGGAGAGGGGCTCTTCTGTGTTAAAGACCAGAGCACAGACCAAGAGAACAGTGATCACAACTCTCCCCAGATCACAGAACTTTGGAAGCACTGAAAACTTGCAGACCTCAGAATTAGCTCTGAAAAATGCAGCACAGTGCCAGGAAAGACTAACACAAAAACTAGAAAGAAAGCAATAATTTGAAAGTGGCTGTAAGCAAAGCCTCAAAGAAAAAGGATAAATGGGCCAAAATTCAACAAGAATTCCTGAAAGAGTGAAAAAGTTAAGTGGAATAGGGGGAAAAATGAAAAAAAAAAGAAATGAGAGTAATGCAAGAAAATTATGAAAAGAGAATTAACAGCTTAGTAGTAGAGGCATAGGAACAACACTGAAGAAAATAACACCTTAAAAACAGAATGGCACAAAAGATCTCTGAAGAAAAGAAGTCCTTTAAAAGCAGAATAGACTAAATAGAAAAGGAGATACAAAAAATTAATAAAAGAACTCCTTAAATGAAAAAAAAAAGCTCACTGAGGAAAACAATTCCTTAAAATTAGAGTTAGGTATGTAGAAGTGAATGAATTCATGAAACTTCAAGAGATAATAAAAAAGTCAGATGAATGAAAAAAATGGAAGAAATGTGAACTATCTCATTGGAAAAATAACTGATCTGGAAAATAGATTGAGGAGAGAAAATATTATTTTCTGGAGTACATGAAGTCCATGATTAAAAAAAAAAGAGAGATCCTAGACATCATTTTTAAAGAAATTATCTGCAAAACTGCTCTGATATCTTAAAACTACACACTATAATAGAGATTAAAAGAATCCATTGAGCACATCTTGAGAGAGATCCCAAAATGAAAACTCCCAGGAATATTTTAGCTAAATACCAGACCTCCCAAGTCAAGGAGAAAATATTGCAAATATAGAGAAAGAAACCACCCAAATTCTATATAGCCATAGTCCAGATCACACAAGATTTAGCAGTTTCAACACAAGGACTATAGGGAGAGGAAAGGAGAGAGAGAGAGAGAGAGAGAGAGAGAGAGAGAGAGAGAGAGGTAGATAGATTTATATATGTTGGATATAAATACATACACACATATCTATCTGTCTGTCCATCTATATTATCTATCTATCCATCTTTCTATCACTTAAGAACTTCGTCATTATTAGGTCAGTTGGAAGAAGTCTACATAGACAGGGTTTGAATAGGAGTTGATTATGTTGGGATGATTTTTTTTTTAATTGAAGGGGCAAAGAGGGATGCACTGGAAGAAGGGGAAAAGGAGAGGTAGAATAGGAAAAAAATCACATAAAAGAGGAATGGAAGGAAGAGCTTTTGTAATGCAGGGGAAAATGGGGGGAAACAGTGGGCAAAGCTTGAACCTCATTATCACTGGTATTGGTTCAAAGAAGGAAGAATATATATGCACACTCAGTTGGGTATATAAATTTATCTTACTCAACGTGGAAATATGAGCAGAAGGGCATAACTGACATGGAGGGGGGTGTAAAAGGGAGGGTGAATTAAAGGAGACAGTGATCAGAAGTGAAAGAGAATTTTGAGGCAGGACAGGATAAAAATAGAGATAAACAGAAGAAAATAGGATATGGAGGGAAATACATGAAACTGTGAATGCGAATAAGATAAACTCACTCATAAAATGGAAGCATATAGCAAAATGGATTAGAAACTAAAATCGAGCAGTTTCTTGTGTAGGAGGCACATTTAAAATGGAAGACACACGTGCACAGAGTTAAAGTAATTGGCTGGAGCGGAATCTATTATGCTTCAACTGAAGTAAAAAAGGCAGAGGCAGCAATCATGATAATATACAAAGCAAAACAAAATGAGATCTAAGTAAAAGAGATCATCAGTGAAAATACATTTTGATAAAAAGCTACCATAGGCAATGAAATAATGTAAAAAAAATACTGTAATGAAGACTTCAATTCTCAGATAAATAGATAACTGAGTCAGATTTATAAAAATGAGAGCCATTCCTCAATTGATAAATGGTCAAAAGATATGAAAAGGCAGTTTTAAGAAGAAAAAAAATTCAAAACTATCTATAGTCATGTGAAAAAATCTAAATCACTATTGATTAAAGAAATGCAAATTAAAACAACTCTCAGGTACCACCTCACACCTATCAGAAATAAGAAATGCTGGAGGGGTAAAGGGAAAATATGTACACTGATAACTTTTGGTGGAATTTTGAACTGGTCCAAGCATTCTGGATAAAAATTTGGAACTATGTCAAAAGAAGTATAAAACTGTGCATACCCTTTGATCGAGCAATACCGCTACTAGGTCTATACCCCCAAAATAAGATCAAAGAAAAAGTTAAAGGACCTAGGTGTATAAAAATATTTTAGCAACTTTCTTTGTGGTGGCAAGTAATTGGAAATTGGGGAGAGGCTTATAAACTGGGGAATGCCTGAACAAGTTGTGGAATATGAATGTGATGGAGTACTATTGTGCTACAAGAAATGATGAGGGGAGCGGTTTCAGGGAGAAAAAAATCATAGCAAGACATATATGAACTGAAGCAAAGTGAAATAAAAAGAACCAGGAGGTCATTGTGCACTTTAACAGTAATGCTGGAATGATGATCAACTATAAAAGACTTGACTACTCTTATCAATATAACGATCCAATACAATTCTCAGGGACTCAATGATGAAAGAAATGCTTTCTACTTCCAGAGAGAGAATTGGTGAACTCTGAATACAAACTGAAATAACATTTTCACACTGTATTTATTTCTGCTTTTCTGTAATATTACTAATGGAAATATTTGCATGATTTCATAGATATAATTAATATCAATTGTTTACTTTCTCAGTGGGTGAGGGAGGAGTGGGAGAGAATTTAGAATGCACAATTTAAAAGATAAAAGGATGTTAAATAATTAAATAATAAATTTGTTGTTAAAAATTACTGAAGGAAAAACACCTTAAAATAATAAAAGCCAAATGGTAAAATTATTAAATAATAAATTTATTATTAAAAATTACTGAAGGAAATAAAACCTTAAAATAAGGCAAATAATAGAACACATAATTTAAAAAAAATAAAAGGATGCTAAAATAATTCAATAAATTCATTTTAAAAAATTACTGAAGGAATTAACACCTTAAAATAACATAAGCCATATGGGGGTACAAAACTTCACTGAATAAAAAAAATAAAAATTCCTTAAAAAGCAGGATTGGTCAAAGTTTGGGTTGGGAGAAGGTACAAAAACTCACTGAAGAAAATAATTCCTTAAAATTAAGAATTGGCAAGTGAAAGCTAGTGACTCCACAAAACTTCAAGAAACAGTAAAATAGACTCCAAAGAATTAAAAAAATAGAAAACATAAAAAATCTCATTAGAAAAACAGTATACCTTGAAAATAGATTGAGGATATATAATTTAAGAATTATTGGACTACCTGCATGACATGATAAAAGAGTCTAGATGTCATATTTCAAGAAATTATTAAGGAAAACTTCTGTAATATCCTAGAAGCAGACAGTTAAATAAAAATTGAAAGAATCCTTTTATCACCTCCAGAAAGAGATCCCAAAATGAAATCTCCCAGAAATGTTACAGCTAAATTACAAAGCTCCAAGATCAATGAAAAAATATGATAAGTAGCCAAAAATTAACAATTTAAATATTATAGAGCCCCAGTCCAGATCACACAAGTTTAAGAAACTTCCATGTTAAAGGAGCAGAAGACTTGGAATGTTATTCCAGAAGCAAAGGTACTAGGATTATAATCAAGAATAACCTACCTATGAGGGGAGCTAGGTAGCACAGTTGATAAAGCACTGGCCCTGGAGTCAAGAGGACCTGAGTTCATATCTGGTCTCAGACCAGACTCTTGACACTTACTAGCTGTGTGACCCTGGGCAAGTCACTTAACCCCATTGCCTAGCCAAAAAAAAAAAAAAAGAATAGCTTACCCAGTAAAAACTGAGTACAATCCTTCATAGGTTAAAAAAAATTAAAAAGATATTTTATGAAATAGAGGACTTTCAAGCCTTTCTGATGAAAATACCAGTGGTAAATAGAAAATGTGACATTCAGAAACAAGACATAGGAGAAGCATACAAAGGTTAACATGAAAGAGAAATCATAAGTGACATTCCTTTATGGAAAATTGTACCTTGTACATTGACTCCTAAGAACTTTATCACTGTAAGGAATGTTAGGAGTATGTATAGACTGTGTTGAATAAGATGAGATAATCTCCAAAAACAAATGAAGGAGTGTGAAAGAGGGATACCTTAGGAGAAGAGGGAAGGAAGAAGAATGGAGACACTTCTTAAATAAAAGAGCCATGCAAAGAAGAGCTTTTATACTGGAGAGGAAAATGAGAGGAAATTACTTAAACCTCATTCTCATCAGAATTTTTTCAAAGAAGAAACAACATACTTTGATATAGATATCTATTTTCCCCAACTGGGGAGTAGGAGTGGAAGAAAAGTAATGATAGAAGGTAGGGCAAATTAAGCCAAGCAAACTTTTGATGAAATACAGGGTAAAAAGAGAGAAAGATAAACAGAAAAAAATAAGATGGAGAGTAATACACAGCAATCATAACTGTTAAGGTGAACAGGATGAACTCACTCATAAAATGAAAGGATAGTCAAAAGAATTAGAAATCTAGCAATCTAGAATCTAGCAACATGTTGTTTATAAGAGATATACTTCCATACCAGATCTCAAACTATGTAATAAAGTGGCAATCATCCAAATAATCTGTTACTAAGAAACTGAGTGGTGGATCAGTGGAATAGATTAGGTACACAATACACAGAGGTAAAATACCATAGAAATCTAGTGTTTGATAAACCCAAAGATCCAAGCTTTTGAGAAAAAACTCGCTATTTAACAAAAACTTCTGGGAAAACTGGAAAACAAGATGGCAGAAACTAGTTATAGATCCAAAACCTTATAACATATTCCAAGATAAGGTCAAAATGGGTACATTATTTAGATATGAAGGGTGATACCATTAAAAAAATTATAGGCGTCAGAAATGGTTTATTTGTCAGATCTGTGGAGAACATGACTAAACAAGAGATAGAAAGCATTATGAGATGTAAAATGGATAATTTTAATTATATTAAAGTAAAAGTTTTTTTTCTCCCAAACAAAACCAATGCAATCAATATTAGAAGGAAAGCAGAAAGATGGGAGAAAAATGAGAGCAAATGACTCTGATAAAGGCTTCATTTCTCAAATATATAGAGAACTGAGTCAAATTTATAAGAACACAAGTCATTCTCCAAATGATAAAGGATTAAAGGATAAGAACAGGTAATTTTCAGAAGAAGAAATCAAAGTTATCTATAGTCATATGAAAAACTGCTCTAAATCATTATTGATTAGAAAAATACAAATTAAAACAAATCTGAGGTGCCCCTCACGCCTATCATATTGGATGTCAGAAAAGGAAAATGATTAATGTTGGAGAGAATATGGGAAAATTGGAACATTAATGCATTATTGGTGGAGTTGTGAACTGATCCAACCATTCAGGAGAGTAATTTGAAACTAAATTCAAAGGGCCATAAAACTGCATACCCTTAGTTCTAGCAATACCACTGCTAGATCTCTATCCTGAGGAGATTTGAAAAAAGGAGGTGAGTGGGAAGGACCTATTTGTACAAAAACTTTTCTGGCAGCTTCTGTTTGGTGCCAAAAAATTGAAAATTGAGGGGATGCTTATCATTTGGGAAATGGCTAAACAAGACACAGGATATTATTGTAATGGAATACAGTTGTGCAGTAAGATATGATGAACAGTGTGATTAAAAACAACAACAACAACAACCTGGAAAGTCTTATATGAACTGATATAAAGTGAAGTGAACAGAACCAGAGGAACATTGTACATAGTATCATCAATACTGTATGATGATCAAATGTGAAGGACTTAGTTTTTCTCAGCAATACAATGATCCAAGTTAATTCTAAAGGACTCATGATAAAAAATGCTATCCACCTCCTGAGAAAGAACTGATGGAATCTGAATGTAGATCAAAACATACTATTTTTCACTTTCTTCAATATTTTCATGTTTCTTTTTTTGGGGGCGGTGGGAGTCTTAGAAACAGGTTTTGCATGATGGTACATGTATAACCTGTATCAAATTGCCTGTCATCTCAGTGAAGGAGACAGAGAAGGAAGAACAGAATTTAAAACATTTTTTAAAAGAATGTTAAAATTGTTTTTACATGGAATTGGCAAAAATAAAATATTTCACAAAAAGAGATACAATTAAAACAGAAAAACACAAAGGTTTAAAATAAAGATCTAGAGCAAAATCTATTATGCTTCAGGTGAAGCAAAAAAGGCAGTGATAGCAACTATGACCTCAAATAAAGCAAAAGAAAAAATAGTGGTAATTTAAAGAGATAATAAGGGAAACCACATTTTGCTAAAAGATATAATAGACAATGAAGTGATATGAAAAAAACTAACCTGAAGTTTCCCTGATAAAAGACTCATTTTTCAAATATATAGGAAACAGTGAAATTTATTTAAAAAAATAAAGTGATTCTGTAATTGATAAGTGTTCAAAGATATGAAGAGAGTTTTCAGAAGAAGAAATCAAAGTTAGCTATAGTCATATAAAAAAGTGTTTTTAATTGTTATTGATTAAAGAAATTCAAATAAAATAAACTCTTAGGTACCACCTCACATATATTAGAAATGACAAAAATTAGAGGGGACATAGGAAAATATGCACTCTAAAGAACTGTTGGTGAAATTGTGGATTACTCCAACTATTTCAGAGGTAAATTTGGAACTATGCCAAAAGGGCTAACAAATTATGTATGTACTTTTACTCAACAATAGCATTACTAGGTCTATATCCAAAAGAGATTAAAAAATAAAAGTTAAAGGACCTATATATACAAAAAAATATTTATATTAGCTCTTTTTGGTTTGGTCAAAAATTGTAAATTTAGGGGATGCTCATTAATCGAGGCATAGTTGAACATGGAGTGTTATATAATTGTGATGCAATTCTATTGTGCTATAAGAAATGATGAGCAGGATGATTTCAAAAAAACTTGAGAAGAACTAAATGAAGTGATGCAAAGTGAAGTGAGCAAAACTAGGATATTATTGTACACAACAACTATATTGTAGTGATGATCAACAGTGAAAAACAGTAACTCTATTTCCCAAAGGATGTATCATGAAAAATTTTATCCACCTCCAGAGAAAGAACTGAAAAACTCTTGAATGCAAATTGAAGTATACTTTTCTCGTCTTTTTTTCTTTTCCTTTTTTGGTGACATGGCATGTGCATGTGTTGTGTATGTGTGTGTGATTGTGTGTGCTGTCATATTGCTTGCCTTCTCAGTGGGTAGGGGAAGACCTGGAGGGACAGTATTAGAAACTACAGTGTAAAAATGGAGAAAATATAACAGATAAATAAATAATATATTTGAAGTAACAAAAAAGAAAAATGACAAAAACAAAATAAAAATAAATGGTAAGATAAATAGAAATTTCCACTTCACTTAACTACCTCCCCAAAACACTGTCACAGAATTTATTCATCTTCTTCCATTATAATAAAGAGCAAAAAAAATTATTTAATCATGACCAGAATTCAAATGGACACATGGAAACAAATTATCATGGTATTTTAATTACACGGTTACTTTAGTATCATAGAATATCCATTTAATGCATGTGTGTGTATGTGTATGTGTGCATGTATTACATGTCCCTATTTTTGCCTTGAGTATGGTGGAGGAAGTTAAATACTAGCTATACGTGTTTTTATGATCTTCAAATCAAAGATTTAAATCTCCAGTTGGTAAAGTTGCCATCTTCTCACCCCGGGTAGTTATCTCCCCAAGACACTGCTTAGCACCCCCACATCCTCAATTAGGTGAAAATGGTTCACTGTGTACAGTTCTTCCAGTTGCCATTTCCAGAGGCTCTTGGCAAAAAGTTTTCTTTCCTACATGCACAAGATGACATAATTTATAAGAATTGCTGAATGGTATGGATTGAGAAATTCTTTGTTATTTTGCTATACAGTTTTGTAAAAAAGTAACCAAATGGAATTAGTATTACAGTGGTGTGTTTTATTTTTATTAATTCTTTGCTCTTTTTAGATGGGCAAAAAGTTGTCGTTTAAAATTGTTAAAGTAATTTAATCAAACTTAAAATATAAAAACCTGAAAAAAATAAGGTAGGATAGTCCTCCCCTACCTTCCTGCAGTAAGATGCAGGACTGAGGACAGTTGTGACTCTTTGCTATACCATAGGAAAATATCTGATTATAAAAATTAAGTGTAACTTCCAGGAGCCACAATGGCAGAGTAAGCAGTAAATCACAGAAGGTAATCCATATTCACCTCCAAAAAAATCATAAAATAGCACCTGACAACAAATCCTGAAACAAAGAGCCCACAGAAAGGCTGGGTAGAGGGGTCTTTTAACCTGGGAGACTTGGAGGATCAGCGAGAAAAGTCCATCTCACTTGAGTCAAAGGGGAGTACATTGCAGGAGAGGAAGCATCCCAGAAAGCCAGCAGCAAGCCCCATCTCAGCAAACCAGTGGGAGATCCTGAGCCCATGTGTACTGCAGCAGGCAAACACTAATACCAGGACTCTCCATGTGCCTTACCATAGCCAGGGGAACCAGCAGACTCCAACTCTGAGAAGCAACACATGCTTCAGGAAAGCCCAGGACAGATGGGCATCTTTCAGTCGACAGAATTCCGTGTGCTTCAGTGCAGCCTAGGGCAAACAGGCATACTCCAGGGACCAGACCTCCACATGCTTCAGTGCAGCTCCAGGGAAATGGAGCTCAGTTCATGCCAGACATCACCACTAGGACCCTAGCTTAGCACCAGGTAAGCTGCCAGACCTCTACAGCCTCCAGAAGTACCAGTCACCCCTCACCCTACCCCTTCAACACAACACCAGCCATGAGGGTCTTCCATGGAACTCAGGGCAACATCAGTGCAGCACCAAGTAAACAGCCAGGACCTGCAGCCACTGGCACAAGAAGCCTGAGACAGAGCTGCTTCCACCCTGGGAGTAGAGATCAAATTCAAAAGAAAGGAGAAAGGTAAATAAAAAAATGAGCAAACAACAAACAACAACAACAACAAAAAAGGATCTGACCATAGAAAGTTATTATGGAGACAGGGAAGACCAAGACAAAAAACTCTGAAGAGGACAACAATGTCAAAACACCTATAGGCAAAACCCCACAGAAAAATGGGAAGTGGTCTGAAGCCCAGAAAGAACTCATGGAAGAACTCAAAAAGGAGCTTAAAAATCACATAAGAGAGGTAAAAGAAAAATTGGGGAAAAAAATGAGAGTGATTAAAGAAAATTTTGAAAAAAGCCTTAATAGCCTGGAAAACTGCTTAAAATATAAGAATTGGCCAAATGGACAAAGAAATACAAAAATCCACTGAAGAATACAGCTCCTTAAAGAGTACAGTTGACCAAATGGAAAGGAAAGGACTAAACCTAGCTGAGGAAAACAACACCTTAAAACTTAAAATTGGGCAAGTGGAAGCTAATGAGTCTATGAGATATCATGAATCAATCAAATAAATTCAAAAGAATGAAAAAATGGAAGAAAATATAAAATAACTCATGGGAAAAACAACTGAACTGGAAAATAGATCCAGGACAGACAATATCAGAATCATTGGACTACCTAAAAGTCATAATCAAAAAGAGGACCTGAACAGCATCTTTCAAGAAATTATCAAGGAAAGCTGCCCTGGTGTCCTGGAATTAGAGGGAAAAGTAGGCATTGAAAGAATCCATCAATCACCTCAAGAAAGAGATCCCAAAATAAAAATCTCGAGGAACATTATAGACAAATTTCAGAATTATCATATCAAGGAAAATATACTACAATTGGCAAGAAAGAAACAATTCAAATATTAGGGGAGTCACAATCAGGATGCCACAGGGCTTGGAAGCTATGACATTAAAGGATCAGAGGTCATGGAACATGATACTCTGGAGGACAAAGGATCTAGGACTAGAACCAAGAATCACTTGTACAGCAAAATTAAACATACTACATCAAGGGAAAAGTGATTATTCAATGAAATAGGAGGATTGCAAGCCTTCAGAAAGAGAAGATCAGAACTAAGTCAAAATTTTGAACTCTAATATCAAGACCCAAGAGAAGTACAAACAGGTAAAAAGAGAAAATAAAACATAAGGGATTCAATAGAGCTAAACTATTTACATCCCTACACAGAAAGATGATACTTGTAACTCTTAAAAATTGTATCACTAACAGTTCAGCTACAAGGAATATACATAGAGGACATGGGTATAAGGTTAATTTGAGGGAATGACAAAAAAATAAGGGATGAGAAAGAGGAGTACACTGGGTGCAGAAGGAAGGGAGAGGTGGAATGGGGTAAATTATTTCATGTGAAGAAGAGTGAAAGACTTATTAAAGTAAAGGGGAGGAAGAAAGGGTGGCATGGTTGTCACTTGAACCTTACTCTCATCGGTATTGACTCAGAGGGAATAATATACACAATCAGTTTAATATAGAAATCTGTCTTACTCAACAAGGAAAGTGTGGAGAAGTGATAAAATAAAGGGATGCATAAGGACTAACAGAAGGGAGGGCAGATCAGGGGAGATGGTAGACAGAAGCAAAACAGTGGTGAGGATTGAAAGGGTGAAAGGAGAGAGAGGACAGATAAGAGGAAGAAAAGGCTGGAGGGAAATGCACAGGTAGTAATCACAAATGTGAATGGGATGAACTCTCCCATAAAACTGAAGTGGATAACAGAATGGATCAAATGCCAGAATCCTACAATATGTTGCATACAAAAAACACACTTGAAGTGCACATGTGTGCACACACACACACACACACATACACACACACAGAGCAAAAGTAAGGGGTTACAGCAGAATCTATTATGCTTCAGCTGAAGTAAAAAACAAAAATGGTAGTAATCCCGATCTTAGAGAAAGTAAAAGCAAAAATAGACATATTTTCAAAATATAAGGAAATAAACAACTTCTTGCTAAAAGGTAATATAGACCATTTTTGAAGCAACCAAATTAGAAGAGCAAGGAATAATCTACCTGTCATATCCATGGGGGGAGGAAGAATTCATGACCAAACAATAGATAGAGAGCATTATTAAATATAGAATAAATAATTTTGATCATATTAAATTGAAAAGCTTTTGTACCAACAAAACCAATGCAACCAGGATCAGAAGGGAATCAGAAAGCTGGATTTTTTTTATAGCCAATGTCTCCGATAAAGACCTCATTTCTAAAATTTATAGAGAACTGAGTCAAATTTATAAGAATGCAAGTCATTCCCCAATTGATAAGTGATCAAAGGATATGAACAGGAAGTTTTCAGATGAAGAAAATAAAGCTATCTCTAGTTATATGAAAAATGCTCTAAATCATTATTGATTAAATAAATGCAAATTAAAACAACTCTGAGGGACCACATCATACCCATCAATTTGGCTAATATGACAAAAAAAGAAAATGACAGTTGGAGAGGATGTGGGAAAATTGGGACACTAATGCACTGTTGGTGGAGTTAAGAACTGATCCAACCATTCTGGGAGCAATTTGGAACTATACCCAAAAGCAACCATACTGTGCATACCCTTTGATCAAGCAATACTACTACTAGGTCTGTATCCCAAAGTGATCATAAAAAAGGGAAAAGGACCTATGTATGCAAAAATATTTATAACAGCCCTATTTGTGGTAGCGAAATATTGAAAATTGAGGGGATGCCCATCAATTGGGGCATGGCTGAACAAGCTGTGGTATATGGATGTAATGGAATACTGTTGTGCAATAAGAAATTATGAACAGGTACATTTCAGAAAAACCTGGTAAGACTTTTACAAACTGATGCAAAGTGAAATGAACAGAACCAGTAAAACACTGTACGCAGTATCAGCAACATCATGTGATGATCAATATAAATGACTCAGCTTTTCTCATCAACACAATGATCCAAAACAAGTACAAAGGACTCAGGAAGGAAAGTGCTATCCATATCCAGATCAATAATTGATTGACTCTTAGTGCAGATAAAAGCATATTTTTTCCACTTACTTTATTCTTTCTCTTTCTTTCCTTTTGATCTGTTTCTTCTTCCACAACTGTAAGGAATATGGAAATTTTTAAATAATTTTTTGCTCCAATTTCTCTTTTTTATTTTTATTTTATTTTTTGTTGAGGCAATTGGGGTTAAGTGATTTGCCCAGGGTCACACAACTAGAAAGTGTCCAGTGTCTAGTCTGAGGCCGGTTTTGAACTCAGGTCCTCCTGACTCCAGGTCCTGTGTTCTATCCACTGTGCCACCTAGTTGCCCCTGGAAATGTTTTACATGTACAAACCATATCAAACTGCCTACCATTTTCAGAAGAGAGGAGGGGAGGTAGGGAGGGAGAAAAATCTGGAACTCAAAATCTTATAAAATGAATGCTAAATTTTTTCTTGATATGTAATTGGGGGAAAAATAAAATACCATTTAAAGCAAAAGAAAATCTAGCCTGACACACTTACTAGCTCTGTGACCCTGGGAAAGTCACTTAGCCCTCCTTGCCTCAGTTTCCTCATCTGAAAAATGAACTGAAGATGAAAATGGCCAACCACTCCAGTATCTTTGCCAAGAAAACTCCAAATGGGGTCAAAAAGAGTCAGATAGGACTGAAAAATGACTGAACAACAACACAAACTAGAAATGCTAATTTTTAAATGCTTCCCAAGGTTTTTTTTTTCCTTCCTTTCTGTCACTCTTTTGAATTTAAATCATATGAAGTGTTGAAAATTGGGTCTCAGCAGTTGTTCACCTCAGCAGTTCTTTAACCTCATGGCTTGGCATCACTGTGTAATGGCTAAAATTTTAAGAGTGCTAGTGATAAGAATCTCCTGTAGCCTGAAATAGGTATCACTGAGCTAGATTACTCCCAGTTTAGTGCTTTCCACAATAACCACATTGTTTCTCTAAAGGATTTTACTTCTCACTATGCAAATCCTTTCAGAAGAAGTATTGCATGATGGGTAGGGAGCTGCCATCAAAGCCTGGAAGGTATGGTTTTAAGTCTCTTTGGCCCATCATTGAAATAACCCTAAAAAGTCATTTAGCTTCTCAGTTCTTTGGATGGGAGGTGATAAGCTGCATCAACAAAACTCCACCACACATTTCTAATCAGATCAAAATGTAATGGGGAAATGTTTAACAAAATACATAAAGATACAATACAAGATTAAAAAAAAATTAAGTGCCTTTATAGGCCTACAGATTGGAAAACAACTGAGGGACATCAAGTTCATCCCTTATTCAATCCAGAACTTTGACAATGAGTAATGAAACCTATGATCAAATATTTCTAGTGATAAAGAGTTTACTGCTTCCTCCCTCCTTGACTCATTTAGTAGTATAGACTTTGCCTATTCCAGAAACTTTTTAAAGAGGGAGAAAAACATATCTGTGTACATGTGGGAAAGCTAGAGAAAGCTTATAGGATTCCAAAAATCCAATATCTTCTAACATTAACTGAAATTGACAGCTTAATTTCAACTCCTACCCACATGGTTACATCTCAAATGCAGGACCTCTTAAAAAAGAAAGAAAGAAAGAAAGAAAGAAAGGAAGGAAGAAAAGAAAAAAAAATACATACCATTCAGGCTAAACTTGTCTTCCACAAAGCAGAGTTTCAGCCAGCAGCATGGGATCAAAGTGGGGGGTAAAGCAAAACCTTTTTCTTAATCTATTCACAGCCAAAAATGCAGTCCAAAGCAGACTGTGAGCCAACTAGGGAGTTTTGTTTTCTGTGTCCACAGTTTTCCCCTCATGTTGCTTGGAGCAACAAAACCCTGGTTTCCCACTTCTTCAAAGCCACCCCCAAAAGAGGCACCATGGCTCAGCCTCAGGCTGAGAAACTATGGGAGAATTGGTTGGTTTGTTGAGGTACTGAAGGTTTTAGGTTCCTACAGATTCCAGTTTAGATCCCATTGTAGAGTTTTTACTCATTGCAAATTGATTAAACATTCTCTAAAAATGTAAGAATTTTTTGTGAAGATTCATGAAATTACAGTCTTTAAAAATAGGTAAGTTTATTCACTTAAGTTACATGCAGATAGACTATGTACATCTATGAACTTAATATAGATTTATAAATACTCCACTATTCTATCATTTGTGTAGTGCTTAAAGGTTTGCAAAACTCTGTGTCATCTAGTTTGACCATCATTAGAATCCCATGAGGTAGGTGTTATTATTAGCCCCATTTTCACAAATCTAGAAATTTAAACCCATGATCTGAAGTGACTCGTGAAAGACAACCACTGGTATTTGATGTTAGATTTGAACAAAGGTTTTTCTGACACTCTATACCACCAAGCCATTACACCATTCTAAAAGATGGATAGGCTGTGGGGCAGTAGAGGAGAGACTGGCAGTGGCTGAAGATACCCTACATCCATTTGTGATTAAACTATCATGTTTTAAAAATGTTTGGCCAAATATAGAGGTGCAATCTATCGTCATAAAAAAGAATGGACAAGTTCACTATGATACCCACATACTCTGAGAACCTACTGACAGCAATACTCTTTTTTTTTCTTCCAACACTGACTCAGCAAGCCCCCAAACAGGCATAACCAGTGTCCCTTATTGTATTATCTCTCTGATATCCACTCTCCTCTTTCTTAGGAATAGGATTCCCTCACCATCTAGGTTGTGGGAGAAAATATAACCATCTTCTTCCTCACTTTGTTTCCTAAAAAATTCAGGATGTGTTAGTTTGACTATAACATACACTACCTCAGAAGAAGTTAAGGTCTTTCAAGGAGTAATATTTTTTTAAACAAATATTAATTTATTTTTAGTTTTTAACATTCACTTCCATAAGATTTTGAGTTCCAAATTTTCTCCCCATCTCTCCCCACTCCCCACCCCAAAATTGTGTGCATTCTGAATACCCCTTCCCCCAATCTGCCCTCTCTTCTATCACCCTCCCCTTCTCTTATCCCTTTCCCTTTCTATTTTCCTGTAGGGCAGGATAGATTTCTATACCTCATTGCCTGTATATCTTATTTTCAAGTTGCATGTAAAAACAATTTTTAACATTTGTTTTTTTTTAAATTTTGGGTTGCAAATTCTCTTCCTTCCTCCCTTCCCCCTCCCCCATTGAGAAGGCAAGCAACTCAATACAGGTTATACATATGTAGTCATGCAGAACACTTCCATAATAGTCATGTTGTGAAAAACTAACTATATTTCCCTTCATCCTATCCCAACCCCCATTTATTCTATTCTATCCTTTGACTCTGTCCCAAGGAATAATATCATTTAGAGACTTTGGTCTTCAAGGAGATCTAGTATGAGTAATATCATAAAATCACAGATTTAGAGCTCATAAGAAATTTAGAAGTCATTTAATCTAATCTCATTTGTTATATGAGTAAACCAAGGAATAGAAATATAAAGTGACATGTCTAGTGTCACATAGGTGGTAAATGATAAAGGTGGAATTTTAATTCAGGTTCTTTCATTCCAAATCCAGACCAGAGTACATGAGAGAAGACAAAGAGCTGGTATCACATACCAGTCTCAATAAAATCAAGAAGCAGGGAAGGAAGGTACAGTAGTAGTCATAGCACCAGGATGGGATGGCTCAAATAAGAAGGACTTGGGGAGATAGAAATCAGAAACCAAGCTTAACATTATGTGCAGGTAAGCCACTTAGGATGAGTTCCAAGACTCTGTTATTGCTGGGGATGTCTAATTTGAATACTTAGTCTTTTATCTTCTGTGTACTATTTTGATGTATATGTTGACTTGATCTGCAACAATGTCACCTGGGGATGGTGGGATCTAGGCATACATAAGCCCATTAAAGATCTTTTATGTGGGTGTGCTGCTATAAAATATAGGAGATAAAAATTGTGGTGAAGGATACAGTGACAATGTATAGAGGAAGATGACAAATTTTCAAAGTTGAAGTTTCAGGAAAATATGTGTTATTCTTAATTTCTTCCTGGTCTTTTTTTGCCTAGTCTTTTTTATTTACTAGTATTGTCTTTGATGTTATTTCAGACATTATTTTATTGTTCTAGATGGCAAAGTTGGTTAGCAAAGTTATTTAGATTCATAAGTGTAAGCATAAGCATAAGACTTAAGTCTTCCACAACTTGATCCCTAAATACCTTTACTTTCTTTTTATATATAAAAAGTCTTTACCACTACTTCCAGATAAACCAGCATAGTAGTCCTTGAAACAGATATTCAACTTTTTACCCCAGTGTAATAGCATAAGGCCATGCTCAGAATGCTTGAACTCACTACTCATGCCTGTCTTTTAGCATCTTGAACATTTTTCAAAATTCATCTCAGGTTCCATCTGTTCCGTGAAATGTTTATCAGTCATCTCAGTTGTTAGTGAACTCTCTTTAAGGTCCTTGTCCTCTGAAGGCCCTTCCAACTCTGAAATTCTATGATTCCTTCCAACTTCTATTTATGTATATATGCCTTATATATATCCTTCTGACTTATGTAAACTCTTTGAGTGCGGGGAAGAGAAGGAGAAGGAAATAAGCATTTATTTAATTCATACTCTGTGCCAAGCACTATGCTGAGTATTTTAAAAAATATCATCTCATTTGCTCTTCAGCAACAACCCTCTCAGGTAGGTATTTCCATTTTACAGTTGAGGAAAGCAAGGAAAACAGATGTTGTTACTTGTCCAGGATCACATTGTAGATTAAGTATCTGAGGCTAAATTTGAACTCAAGTCTTATTGATTGCAGGCCCAGCACTCTGTCTGCTATGCCACCTAGCTGCCTCTAATATTTGATTCTTGTCTCTGTATACTCAGTGACTAGAATAAGACCCAATATTTTAAAAGCTTAATATTTATGGAGTATGAATTTGAACCACCTGAGAGCCATTCCTCCACTCTTGAATTTGAATGTAAGAGTTCAGGGTCAACAGAAAGATACTTCCCCCTAAGCAGACACAACTTGCCTTAGACTCATTAGGCATGATTATAAGAAAGCAATGTAGTTATTCTTGCCTTCCTCTGCATATATGATTTTTTTTAAAAAACCTGGACTTTGAAATTACTTCCTACTGGGTTTCAATTCTTGTACCTTTACCCCTCACCTATTAAAATTCTTTATTTGGCCCCTTAAAGTCTCTATCCTTCTCACTCTCTCTCTTTGTCCCTCTTTCTCTTTTCCTCCCATGCTCATCCTTTCAATTTCTGGTTGGTTTGCTTGAAGAAAATGTAATTGATTTATTGCAGGTGCTGATTCTGCACTTGATGGTGAAATGGTTTCTTTGGGTTCTGGTGCTAAACTAGCAGAGTCCTTTTATCTGTCCATGTTGCCTCCACGACTAAACCCATAATCACTGTCACACATTCAAAAAGCTCTTTCAAATGGGCAACAATTTTGAGTACCATTATGATACTTATTTTTAAAAGCTTTTGCGACTTAGAAATCTCTACCAGAAAGTTAAGCTGGGGACTTTCCCTCTTTTTTCTTTCCTCCCACACCCAAAAGGGTTGTTGTGGTAATACTTTTGAAATCAAAATATGTATCTGTTGAATTAGTGTCACAGATTGAGCAGCACCAATTCCCTTACTCATGCAATTTCAGAGAAGTTGTTGCCACATAAGTATTTTGATTTTTTATTTATTTTGGTTAGTATTTACTTTTTCCACAATTACATATAAAAACAATTTTCATCATTCATTTTTAAAACTTTGAGTTACAAATTCTCTCCCTCCTCCTATCCCCACATCACCCCCATTGTGAGAAAGCAAACAACTCCATATAGGTGATACATGTGTAGTCATGCAAAACATATTTCTTTATTAGTCCTGTTGTGAAAGAAAACATAGACTAAAGAAAAATAAAGTTAAAAAAAACTACACTTTAATCTATATTCAGACACCATCAGTTCTTTCTCTAGATATAGGTAGCATTTTTCATCATAAGTCCTTCAGAGCTGTCTTGGATCATTATATTGCTAAGAATAGCCAAGTCATTCACAGCTGATCATCTTGCAATATTGCTGTTACTTTGTACACAGTACATTTCACTTTGCATCAGCTCATGTAAGTCTTTCCAGGTTTTTCTAAGAACATCCCACTCATCATTTCTTATAGTATAATAGTATTCCATCATAATCACATACCACAATTTGTTCAGTCATTCCCCAGTTGATGGGCATCCTCTCAATTTCTAATTTTTGCCATCAGAAAAGATCTGCTATAAATATTTTTGTACATATAGATCCCTTTCCTCTTTGTTTTTATCTTTATTGGGACACAGACCTAGTAGTGCTATTGCTAGGTTTGCATGGTTCTATAACCATTTGGGAATAGTTCCAAATTGCTCGACAGAATGGTTGAATCTGGTCACAATTCAATCAACAGTGCATTAATGTCTCATTTTTCCACATCCCCTCCATTTTTCTCATTTTCCTTTTCTGCCAATTAACCAATCTAATAGAAATAAGGTAGTACCTCAGAATTGTTTTAATTTGCATTTCTCCAATCAATAGTGATTTAGAGCACTTTTTTCATATGGCCATTGATAGCTTTGATTACTTCATATGAAAACTGTTCATATCTTTTGATCATTCATCAATTGGGGAATGGCTCTTATTTTTTATAAATTTGACTTAGTTCTCTATATGCTTGAGAAACATGGTCTGTATCAGAGAAACGTGCTTCTATTTTTTTTTCACAGTTATGAATGGTAACTCTATTTCCCTCCATCCTATTTGCCCCTCTGTTTATACTATTCTCTCTCTCCTATCACTCTGTGCCTCCTCAAAAATGTTTTGTTTCTGACTACTGCCTCCTTTAATCTGCCCTCCCATCTAGCACCCCTGTCCCCCAACCCCTTTCTCTCTTATTTTCCTGTAGGGTAAGATAAATTTCTATACCCAATTAAATTAGTATGTAATTCTCCCTGAGCCAATTGTGATG
This sequence comes from Vombatus ursinus, assembly GCF_900497805.2. NCBI lineage: Eukaryota > Metazoa > Chordata > Mammalia > Diprotodontia > Vombatidae > Vombatus > Vombatus ursinus. Next base: position 19,189,448 of record NW_020940360.1, read on the forward strand.
AGAGGAAAGTTCACACTCCTTCTCACCTTCCTTCTCTTCCTCTCCACTGTAAAAGCCTTTCCTTGCCTGTATTATGTGAGATAATTTGCCAATTCTACCTTTCCATTTACTTTTCTCCCGATGCATGCCTTTCTCACCCCTTAATTTGATTTAATTTTTTAAGATATCATCCCTTCATATTCAACTCACAACTGTGCCCTCTGTCTATATATACTCCTAACTGCCTTAATAATGAGAAAGTTCTTAAGAATTACAAGTATCGTCTTCCCATCTAGGAATGTTAATAGTTTAAATTTATTAAGTCTCTATGCTCTCTCTTTCCTGTTTACCTTTTTATGTGTCTCTTGAATCTCATATTTAAAAGTCCAATTTTCTATTCAGCTCTGGTCTTTTCATCAAGTGCACTTGAAAGTCTTCTTATCTTATTCAATATCCATTTTTCCCCTGAAGGATTGTACTCAGTTTTGCTGGGTAGATAATTCTTGGTTGTATTCCTAACTCTTTTGCCCATCAGAATATCTTATTCCAAGTTCTCTAATTCTTTAAGTTAGAAGGTGCTAAATCTTGTGTTATCCTGACTGTGGCTCCACAATACTTGAATTGTTTCTTTCTGGTTTCTTGCAGTATTTTCTCATAACCTAGGAGCTCTGGAATTTGACTAAAATATTTCCAGGAGTTTTCATTTTGGGATCCCTTTCAGGAGTTGATTGGTGTATTCTTTTAATTTCCATTTTTACCCTCTGGTTCTAGAATATCAGGGAAGTTTTCCTTGAAAGATGGTGTCTAGGATCCTTTTTTGATCTTGGCTTTCAGGTAGTCCAATAACTTTCAGATTATCTCTCCTGAATCTATTTTCTCGGTCAGGTATTTTTCCAATGAGATATTTCATATTGTTTTCTATCTTTTCATTCTTTTTTATTTTTTGTTTCTTGATTTCATAAAGTTATTAGCTTCCATTTGTTTCATTGTAATTTTTAAGGTATTATTTTCTTCAGTGAGTTTTGTACCTCCTTTTCCATTTGGCCAATTCTACTTTTTATGGAGTTTTTTTTTTCTTCAGTCAATTTTTGTGCCTCCTTTTCCATTTGGCCAATTCTGCTTTTTAAGGCATTCTTCTCCTCATTGACTTTTTGTACCTCTTTTAGCATTTTGCCTAAGTTTTTTTTTTAGAACTTTAAATTAAATTAAATTTATTTAGTATTTTATTTTTCCCCAGTTACACATAAAGACAACTTTAACATTAATTTTTTAAAACTTTGAGTTCTAAATTCTCTCCTTTCCTCTATCCCTGCCTCCTCCCCCATTGAGAAGACAAGCAATTGGATATAGGTTATACATGTGTAGTCATGCAAAACATTTCATAATAATCATGTTGTGAAAGATTAATTGTATTTCCCTTCATCCTATTTCCCATCCTATTTATTATATTCTCTCTCTCCTTTCACTCTGTACCTCCACAGAAGTGTTTTGTTTCTGACTACTCCCTCTCCCAATTTGCCCTCCCTTCTCTCTCCCCCCTTTTCTTATTCCCTTCCCCTCTACCTTCCTCTTTGAGCCAGTTCTGATGAAAGTAAGGTTCACTCACTCCCCTAATCTCACCCTTCTTCCTCTCCCTATAAAAGCTTTTCTCCTGTCTCTTTTTTGTGAGATAATTTACCCCATTCTACCTCTCCCTTTCTCTTTTTCCCAGTATATTCCTTTCTCCCCTCTCTAGGGACCTGTAAATTTTCAGTTTTTCCAAGGTGGTATGATCTAAGGAGAGGTGTTTACTCCTCTCCTTGCCTGTGCTCTGGTCTGTGAGCAACCACAAGCACTGTTTTCTGCCCTGGAACTATGACTCGAGTCACTGATCCACCGCAGCTTGTAAGGTCTGGGTGTGCTAGTGCTCCTCCTTGACTGCTACCCAGGATTGTGACTCAGATCTGAGTATAGGCAAAGCAACAGAGTCCTGTCCCCAGTGCCAGCAAAGAGACCCCTATTATCTCCCTCTGGTCAGTTGTTTGACCCCCTTACAGTCAACAGGTTGAGAGTTCTGGAAGCAATGGCAGATCCTGCTGCTGCTGCAGATTCAATGGCTCCCAAGGCCTGCTCTTGGTTTCCCGTGGCCCAGTCTGTATTGAGCTATGCTCAACTCTCACCCATTTGTGATAGACTTTTCCTGTTGACTTTCTAAGTTATCTTTGGCTGGAAAATTATTTCATCCTGTTTTTTTGTGAGTTCTGCTGTTCCAGGAATTGTTTTATCACAATATTTAAAGATATTCAGAGGGGTTTTAGTGACAGGTTAGATGAAATTTTGCCTTTTCTCCACCATCTTGGCTCTGACTCTCACATAAAGATTTTTGACATAGAACACACATGCTAAATAGGAATAGTTGTGAAATAATATATCCCAAAGCAAATGGGTTTTAGACTTATGAAAACTTTTTTTTAATTGGATGCATTTTCCATTTTAAAGTCTCCCAATCAAAACTCAAAGTGCTTCCATGGAAATGTGCATGTATAAGTTGTGTTTATAACTCCTAGGTAGAAATGAACAAAAGGGGCAAATTACTTTTTTTTTCCATGTAATTTGTTAATTTTGCCAAAGGTTTCATGCTCTCTACAAAATTGTAGTGGTAATCATAGACTCCTAGTACAATAAAGTTGGAAGGGGCCTTAGAAATCATTTAGTCCAACCCCTTTGTTTTTTTCAGATGAGGAACCTGAGACTTGAAAAATGAAATGACTTGCCCAATGTCACACAGGTAATTAGATAATAATTGAGAGAAGCCTAAAACACAGTCATTTTTATACTCAGGCCAATGATCTTTACATAAGACAGAATCCTGGATTATTAAGTTGCAAGGGACCTTGGGAGTCATTTAGTCCAATATAGATATGAATCCCATTTGCCATATACAAGAAAAGTTTCTCTTTACCTTGCATTTGAAGATGTCTAGTACAGATAAATAGTCTTCATCTTGAGAGTCAATTCTAACTTCAGACAGCTTTCATTTTTAGGGAGGTTCCCCACCACCACCACAATTATATAGAGTATAAAATTGCTTCAAAATTATGTCTAACCACTATTGCAAAATATTTCCTCTGTAGCCAAGTAAAACAAATCTAATCCTATTTTCATCTTAAAGCCCTTCAAGTGACTAAGGATAGCTATCATTTTTCCAAAAATCTTTTCTCCTTCAAGGTAAATACCTACAGTTCATTTAACAGATTTCCATATGTCATAGTCTCCAGTTTGCTCACCATTTGGTTGACTTTTTATACTCCTGTTTTCCCTCTCCTTTTAAAAAAAAAAATTACATTCAGAACTGGACTCATTACCCCAGATGTGGTCCAAAAAGGAAAGACCTCTGCATGCTTCTATGGGTAGCCCAACATCACATTTCTTTAATTTTTTTTGACACCTTTCTTACTAATGATTAAAATTGAGCTTACTAAAATCCCAACATCTTTTTCACATTGTCTTTGACTTTTTTTCTAGTTATGCTTCATCTGAAATACTCTTGTTTAGATAATTCTTTGACTCCATGTGTCATACTTTACATTTATTCTTACAGACTTTTCTCTTGTTTTATTTGGCCCTTCACTGTAGTGCATGTATAACTTTTTGCATATTCTATGTTATTCAAACATTAGCTGAAATTTTGATGAGAATGCCATCTACATCTTCATAGAAGTCTGGTCAAATATTACTTTCAAATGATGAACAATAAAAGGTCAAAGACATACCCTAGTGCAGGGGTGGGGGACCTGCAGTGTCAAGGCCACATGTGGCCTTCTGCTTGATTGTGGCCTTTTGACTGAGTCCATGTTTTAGGGCACAAATCCTTTTATTAAGGAGATTTGTTCTGTGAAGTTTGGATTCATTCAAAGGGCCACACTTAAGGATCTAAAGAGCTATCTGTGGCCTCAAGGCTGCAGGTTCCCCACCTCTGTTCTAGTGGGGTACTCCTTTAATTATGAACTTAATTCATTATTCATTGCTATATGGTCCAGTTATTTGAAAGTTTTGAATGACCTGAGCTCATATATTTCTTCTTCTGATCCAGAAGAATAGAGTCATTGGCATTTTCAATTGCTTTGCTAATGCAAAGCTATAATCTGTGTTTTTCATACTTAGACATATCTAAATCCCACTGAATGGAATCAGACTTCCTTATCCTTCAATCTACCATTCTTAACCATGCTGACGAGATCAATAGGGATCACAAGTTATCAGATATAGGATCATCTTTAAATAATCCCACAAAACATCCCATACACTAAATTCTCACTATGCTCTCTGTTTCCAACAGTGAATATTAAGAATACTTGGGAATTGCCATTGGCACTTCTGCTACACCTCAATGATTACCATGCCTATAAATCTACACTACAGTTAACCTCTTTTGTGTTATTTCCCTTAATTAGAATATGAGCTCTTAGAAGGCTGCACTGTGTTAATTTTCTATTTGTATTATCAAGTTTATCATAGTACTTGGCACATGGCAAGCACTTAATTAAATGCTTTTCTATTCTACCCTCCATTTAGCATTTAAAATCTTTGTAAGTGGTGGTTCAGTTGATAAATGGTCAGAGGAAATGGACAAGAGGTGTTTAGAAGAAATAAAAACTCTTAATAGTCACTTGAAAATCTACTCTAAATTATTACTGATTAGAATAATGCAAATTAAAACAATTCTGAGGAACCACCTTATACTAATCAGATTGGCTAACATTCAAGAAAAGAGAAATGACAAATACTGGAGAGCATGTGGCAAATCTGGGACACTAAAGCACTGTTGCTAGAGTTGTGAACTACTCAAACCATTCTAGAGAACAATCTGTAACAATACCAAAAGGGATATAAAATGGTAAATACCCTTTGACCCAAGAATACCACTACTAGGTCTGTATCCCAAAGAGACTGAAGTAAAGGGAAAAAAGAATCTATTTGTAGAAAAATAAATATTTGTGGCAGCTCTTTTTGTGGTGGCCAAAATTGGAAATTTAGGGGATGGCCATCAACTGGAGAATGGCCAGACAAGTTGTGGTATATTAGTGTGATGTGACACTATTATGCAATAAGAAATGATAAGCTAGAGGGTTTCAGAAAATCCTGAGAAGATGTACATGAATTCATGCAGAGTGAAGTAAGCAGAAGCAGGAGAACATTGTACATAATAAAAGCAATATTATATAATAATCAACTGTGAAAGACTTTGAGTACTCTGATCAAGACAATGACCCAGGACAATTCCAAGGGATCTATGATGAAAAATGCTATCCACTTCCAAAGAGAAAACTGGTGTACTCTGAATGGTGGTTGGATCACATTCTCCTTCACAGTTTTGTGTGAAGGTCCATATTGAAAAGAAAAGCAAATAAATGCAATTAACAGGGAAAGAATAAGCAACTAAATCAGTTTACCAATATTTAGAGGTTCTTTTTATTTTTTAACACAGACTGTTCTTAAGGGTTAGAGGAAAATAAAGGAATGAAGAGGCATCTTTAATTTTTTTAAAGAACATAAGGGAAAGCAATGTAAATAGAACCTAAAGAAAAAATATTAAAAGTGAAGGTGGGTGGACAGAACTGAAATTTCATGGAATATTACCTCTCTAACCTTCCTATAGATCAATTGATGAATTTGGAGAAATGGAATTGCAGAATGGTGAGGTACATAATTGGAGGTTTAAGAGGAAACAGTCAGTAGAGAATGGTTGACATAACTATTCTAAGTCTAAAAATGAATAGCAAAGGGATCAGGATTCATATAGTCTTTCTTCAGTTAATACATGTAAAGGGATAAGGAAGAGTGTTTTGTAGGCAAATAGGAGAGGTGGTAGAAGAGAGAGATTGAATCTAGAGGACTAGAGGAGGTGAATTTCATGCCTTCTGGGGGAAGAGGTCCCAATGAAGAGCACTTCCATGGGTGAAGAGTTGGTTGTCTTCAATAAGAAATGGGAATATCACAATGGGTTTAATATTTGGATAGTTGGTGCAACAAGAGGTCACTTTTGATAATAACAACAAAAATAATACATCAATAGATGAAGGAAAAGTTTTTTGACAAGTACAACACCCATTCCTATTAAAAGCACTAGAATATGTAGGAATTAATGGAGCTTTTCTTTAAAAGATGTCTTTTTTTGTAAAAAAAACAAACAAACAAACAAATAAAAGTAATGATAAACTAGAAGACTGTGCCATAAGACCAATAGTGAACCAAAGATGTCCATAATCACTATTATTATTCCGTATTGTACTAGAAATGCTAGTTATATCAAGGAGAGAAGAAAAATAAATCAAAGAAAAAAAAACAGATAGTGAGGAAGCAAACCTATACTTTTTGCAGATGGTACAATGATGTACTTAAGGAACTCTTAAGAATCAATGAAAATGTGTCAAGACAAAAACATTAGCAAAGTTGTGGGATATAAAATAAACCTGCATAAATTAACAGCATACATATATATTGCCAACAAAACACAACACGAAAAGATAGAAAGAGAAATTCTACATACAATAGCTGCAGACAGTATAAGATACTTGGGAGTCTGCCTGCCAAAACTCACCCAGGAACTATATGAACACAATTAAAAATGTAGTTCACACAAATAAAGCTAGATCTAAACAACTTGAGAAATAATTGCTCATGATAGTCTGTTAATATAAGAAAAATGACAACATTACCTAAATTGATTTACTTACTCAGTGAAATATAAATTAAATTACAAAAGAATTATTCCATAGTGCTAGAAAAAATAATAACAAAATTCATCTGGAAAAAACAATAGTTAAAGAATATCAAAGGAGTAAATGAAAACACACACACACACATGCACACAAATCCAAAAAAAACAAAAGAAGACAGCCTAGTAGCATCAGATCTCAAACTATATCTCAAAGCAATAATTATCAACGTAATCTGGTATTGGATTAGAACAGGCCACCTTTGCTGAAAATTTTATGAATCTATGGGCATGTTCTTGCTCCCAAAGTGGGGAATGCAAGCTCCTGTGACAGGTGGCACTCAGAAGGGTGGGGGAAGAAGAACCCCTTGGACAACACTGCAAGGCCTTTGCAAAAGAAACTAATTATGGTGAGGTTAGGGAATCAAACTGAAGTGAATGATTTGGGACATAATAATTTCTACCACCTTCATTCTAAGAGTGAAGTACATGAAAGGAGGAAAAAATGAATAGATATAAAAAAGGCAAAGTTCATAATGGCAAAAACAAATAAATTATTTAGAAGAAGGAGCCTAAACTTGATACTTCATACAATTTAGCAACATTAGTAATACATATTTAAAAAGAGAGAATTATTCATATACCCCATGGATAAGAGAATAAAATTTCAGAATTCCCTGAAAGGGAAAATAACAAGGAAAAAAAAAAGTCTTAGAAAAAGGTGCAGAATAGTGAAAAAAAGAGTTTGAGAGGGAAGAAGAAATGGAAAATTTTGACCTAATCACTTCATTAGGAGGGGAAAGAGAAATGACAAAGGGTGAAAAAATAGATAACAAAATGCATAAAGAAAAACAACAAAAATAAAAATAATAGTAAAATAAAAGCTAAAACTATGTAATTGGTAGGTAAACAAAGGTGTGGAAAAATGGGAAAAGCCTATAGAAATATAGTAGCATCAAAATAATTCAAGCAAAACTATTATCAGGGACAAAGTACAGCCTTAAGAGAGGAAGTGAATGTGATTTGAAAAAAAATGAAGAATAACAACATGAAAATTCACAATTTTAAAATGTGAATAGACTAAACAATTAAATAAAATGATAGCAAGTGGTAGAATATATGGGGAAAATATTTTGCATATAAGATAGACTTCTTAAAATTAATGATATATATAAGAGACAAATGAGAGATTAGAAGAAAATTTTATATGCATTAGGTTAATCCATAAAGACAGAATTTCTATCATGATATGAGAAAAAAGGAAACATAAAATGAAATAATAATACTAGATATAGAAAGTTGCATCATGCTTAAAGGACCAATAGATAAGTAACCATAGGTAAAAAAAAAATCATAACTGATCAACCCTAACCTTACATGAATTAGATAGCAGAATATCCAAATTCAAAATGGAAAGATCAATTGAATTGCAAAAAGAGATAGACTAACAAAATAAAGGTAGAAGAATCTGTTACTATCAGACCAAGAGAAATATTTTAAAAATATAATAAAAAGTTAACATGTAAAACTCAAACTGTTGGAGAATTTAGAACTGAAAGCTTTGTGATCTTTGAATGGTAACATTAAAGAATAAAAATTCTCAACAACATGTAATACCTTTATAAAAATATGATACATGCTAATAATAGGGCAAAGTGCTATACAAATACTGGATATATACTAGGGCATAAGGAAATTATAAAATGAATTTGTAAAATAAAAATACTTCACCCATTTTTTATAGAGCATAATGCAACACAATAAAATTTATCAGCAAGAGACATAAGCCTGTATGGAGACTTAATAAGGAAATCCTATTTTATTTAAAAAAACAAAACCACAACAGCTTTGTGAAATAAAAATATAAATATAAGAAAACATATCAAAATTTTTGAAGGGCACTAAACCCATCCTCAGAGAAAAACAAGCAACATAACCAAATGTACACCCCTGAGAATGTACATAAATAAATAGAAATAAAAAGGATTAATGAACTGGATATGCAATTAAAAATAAAATGATAGTGAATGTTTAAATTTACAATGATCAAAAAATAGAATTTTGAAAATGTGATAAATAAATTTGAAAATGAAGGCACTATGTCTCATAAACAAAAGTAAATCTGGTCTCAGGAAAAAAAACAAGAAATTGAATTGTTGTTGGTTAATTTGACTAAAAAGAAGAGTGAGAAAAGTCAAATTAACAACATTTTTAAAAATGATATTATGACAGCCACAAATGAAAAAAGTTTTATCAGTATTTAATGTACATAATTATGTCAACAAAACTGAGAATTTTCCGAAAACATAATTCTGATCATGTCACTTCCACACTGTTAATTAATATTGAATGATAAAAGTTAATTGTATGTTTATATGAAACAATCCTTTTCTCCACTGATTATTAATTATCTGAGTGCTGGAGGTGACAGGATCAGAACTGTTATATATGCGTGTGTTTGTGTGCACATATTCATACACGTATTTGTTTATATATGTATATATAAACACATGTGTGTATGTATATGTGTTGATATGCATATACATACATGTATGTATATACACGTGTATACTAATTTGTATGTATGTGTATGTGTTTGTATATGTATGTAGGTATGTATATGTATAAAACTTAAGTATTGGAGTTGAAGAGGGAGATCATTCCAGGAATGGAGGAGAGCAAATGCAAAGGCAAAGACTTAAGAAGTGGATCATCATTTATGTGGAATAGTAAGTCATGTAGTCTGTCTGAAATAAAGAAAATGTGGAAGGAAGTAATATGTAAGAATCCTGGAAAGGCCAGAAGAGATTATGTTGTGAAGAGATTTCAACACATAACAATCAGTCAATATGCAGTCCATAAACATTTGTTAAGTCTCTACTCCATTGAAGGCATTGTCTGAGGCACTGGGGATACAAAAAGAAACCAAAGGCTTGAGGGACAGTTCAAGAAATTTCCTGGAGTCAAGAGATGAATGTTTTGTTCTTGGAAGAGCAAGGAGGTCTGTGTCACTGGATTGAAGAGCATGTGGCAGAAGGAAATATTACTATGAGCAAACCAGGAGAGTGAGGAATAGTTTACCTGTTAGATTTATATACGACAAAATTTTAAAAAGTGATCTGAATATTAAAAATCATAATCAAACCCTTAAAGTGATTTCTTTAATGCCATGCCAATCTACTTTGTATTTTATCACCTCACCATGGACTTGCAAACATAAGGTATTTGGAACTGTAGGTGCTCTCTGGACATGAGAGGTCATACTTTCCTTTTGTTTTTTGTTTTTTTGTTTTTTTGTTTTTAATGAAAAGAGAACCAAATTGAGTGACTTTTACTTTTCACAGTTCTAATAAAGGAGTAAGTTCTCAACTAAGAAGTGATAATATTTAATTAATTAATTAATTTTTAGTTTTCAATATTCACTTCCATAAGATTTTGAGTTCTAAATTTTCTCCCCTCCCTTTCCCCTCCTAACTTCCCAAGGCAGCATGCAATCTGATATAGGCTCTATATATACATTCATATTAAACATTTTCACAGTGGTCATGTTGTAAAGAAGAGCTAAAACCAATGGGAGGAACCATGAGAAAGAAGAAACAACAACAACAACAACAAAAGAGAAAATAAATAGTATGCTTTGATCTGCATTCAGACTCTGCAGTTCTTTTTCTGGATATGGATAGCATTTTCATCTTCAGTCTTTTGGAGTTGTCTTAGATTCTTGCATTTCTGAGAAGACCTAAGTCTATCAAAGTTAGTCATCACACAATGTGGCTGTGATTGTGTACAGTGTTCTCTTGGTTCTGCTCACTTCACTCAGCATTAGTTCATGTAAGTCTTTCCAAGGTTTTCTGAAGTCTACCTGCTCATCGTTTCTTATGGAACAATAGTATTCCATTACATTCATATCCCACAACTTGTTCAGCCATTCCCAATTGATGGGCATCCTCTCAATATCCAATTCTTGGCTACCACAAAAAGAGCTGCTATAAATACTTTTGTACATGTGGGCCCTTTGTCCTTTTTTATGATCTCTTTGGGATAGAGACCCAGAAGTGCTATTTATGGGTCAAAGAGTATGCACAGTTTGATAGCCCTTTGAGCACAGTTCCAAATTGCTCTCCAGAATGGTTGGATCAGTTCTCAACTCTACCAACAATGCATTAGTGTTCCAATTTTCCCACTTCTTCTCCAACATTGCTCATTTTCCTGTTTTGTCATGTTAGCCAGTCTAATAGGTATGATGTTGTACTTCAGAGTTGTTTTGATTTGCATTTCTCTAATCAATAGTGATTTAGAACTTTTTTATTTTTATATGGCTATAGACAACTTTAATTTCTTCATCTGAAAACTGCCCATTCATATCCTTTGACCATTTATCAATTAAGTAATGACTTGTATTTTTATAAATTTGACTTAGTTCTCTATATATTTTAGAAATGGGGCCTTTATCAGAGACAATGGATGTAAAAATTGTTTCCCAGCTTTTTTGTTTCTCTTTTAATCTTGGTTGTTTTGGCTTTGTTTATGCAAAAACTTTTCAATTTAATGTAAACAAAATTATCCATTTTGCATTTCATAACGTTCTCTATTCTTGTTTGGTCATAAATTCTTCCATTCTCCATAAATCTGACAAGTAAACTATTCCTCACTCTCCTACTTTGCTTATAGCATCAGTCTTTATATGTCAATTGTGTACTCATTTTGACTTTATCTTGGTATATGGTGTAAGATGTCGATCTATGCCCACTTGCTGCCATACTATTTTCCAGTTTTACCAGCAATTTTTGTTAAATAGTGAGTTCTTATCCTAGAACCTGGAGTATTGAGTTAGAGGTGATAATTTCAATTAATTAAAATACAAAAGCTGTTCCAAGATAAAAAATAAAACAATTAAAATTAAAAAGGAAATGATTCAATAAGATTTTTTTGGTCAAATGTCTTTGTTAACAGTGTGATATACAAATATTTAGGTGACTAATACACATATGTAACACCAAAAGCCATTTTTCTTTAGATAAGTGGTCAAATGATATGAACACTTCTCAAAAGAATTGCAAACTCAATGATTATATGAACGAATATCCAAAATCATTAATAGAAATAGAAATGCATACCAAAAGAAATTTGGAATTTGATCTTACAACTAGAAAAGAGGTAAAGAACCCCTGGTTCTAAAATATCAGGGCAGTTTTCCTTGATAATTTCTTGAAAGATGATGTCTAGGTTCTTTTTTTGATCATGACTTTCAGATATTCCAATAATTTTTAAACTATCTCTGCTGGATCTATTTTCCAGGTCAGTTGTTTTTCCAATGAGATACTTCACATTGTCTTCTATTTTTTCATTCTTTTGGTTTTGTTTTACAATGTCTTGATTTCTCATAAAGTCACTAGCTTCAATTGCTCCATTCTAATTTTTAAGGAAGTATTTTCTTCAGTGAGCTTTTGGACTTCCTTTTCCATCTGGCCAATTTTGCTTTTTAAGGCATTTTTCTCCTCATTGGTTTTTGGACCTCTTTTGTCATTTGTACTAGCCTATTTTTTCAAGGTGTTATTTTCTTCAGTATTCTTTGGGTCTCCTTTAGCAAGCTGTTGACTAGTTTTTCATGATTTTCTTGTATCAATCTCATTTCTCTTCCCAGTTTTTCCTCTACTTCTCTTACTTGCTTCTCAAAATCCTTTTTGAGCTCTTCCAAGGCCTGGGACTGATTCATATTTTTCTTGGAAACTTTGGATGTAGGAGCTTTGACTTTGTTGTCTTCTTCTGCTTGTATGTTTTGATCTTCTTTGTTATCAAAGAAAGATTCTATGGTCTGACTTTTTCTGTGAAGTTTGCTCATGATCCCAGACAATTACTTGAGTTTTAAACTCTTTGTTAAGGTAGAGGTCTGCTTCCAGTTTGGAGAATATACTGCCCCAATCTTTGGGGGTTTTGTGCAGCTATTTTCAAAGATACTTCTAGGGACCTGTAAGTTTTCAGTTCTTCCAAGGTGGTATGATCAAGGGTGAGGTGTTTATACCTTTCCTGGCCTGTGTTCTGGTCTATGAGTGACCACAAGCACTCTTTTCTTCTTTGGAACTGTGAGGAGAATTCCCTCTCCACTGCCACCATAAGCTGCACCATGCTAGCACTCCTCCTTGCCCCAGGTTCACCCCCCAGAACTATTACAAAGATCCAAGCACAGGCAAAGCAAGAGAATACTGCTTCAGCCTCAGAAAAGAGATCCCTGCAATCCCCCTCTGATCAGCCACTAGATTCCCCCTCAGTCTGTGGGCTGGAAGATCTGGAAGCAGCCACCGCCCTGAGGCCACGCTCTGGGACTGGGGCTGGGACTGAACTTCTCTCTGACCGCAGTCACAGACTTTTCCAACTGACCTTCTAAGCTGTCTCTGGCACTTGTGAGTTGAGAAGTCTGGAAACCACCACAGCTGCCTGTGATTCAGTCCCCTGAGGCCTGCTCCAGGTTCACTGAGGCCTGTTTTGCCTGTGTGCCCACACTGAACTGCGTTTCTCTCCCAGTCCGGCATGATAGACCTTTCCAATTAACCATCCAGTTTGTCTTGGGCTGGAAATTTGTTTCACTCTGTCTTTTTGTGGGTTCTGCTGCTCTAGAATTTGTTTAGAGTCATTTTTACAGGTATTTGGAGGGGTTTGGGGGAGAACTCAAGCAAGTCACTGCTTTTACTCCACCATCTTGGCTCTGCCCAAATGCTGTGCATTTTATAATGGATGGGCTAGACCTCAAAGAATATAAATGAGAAGACATTCCCTAACTTTTTTTGCAGATGTGGGGAACTATGAGTAACACTTCTAATAATGTTGGACTTTGTTTTTACTTTGTTGTATTGATTGGTTTTGATTGACTTTGTCCCTCTCCACTCTTTTATTATTTGATTAAAGTGCTTGCTTGTCTGGGAGTAGAAAAGATACATTAGAATATTTAATTCATGTAAAGACTTTACATGAATACACATACACATACAAACACACATATATGAAATTTATTTCAAACCTCTGTCAATACATTCCCATTTAACTTATATCTGTTTCTTTAGACAGTTTATCCTTTTCATCTTAATTAAAAATATCTATTTTCTAATTTGATTCTTGTTTTCTATCACTCCTAAACATTTCTTTTGTAAAATTTTAATCTATGAGATATCCACTTTCTGAAAAAAACTAGGGGAAGTGTTAAATAAGACTATCTTAATTCTTCCCAGAGTTCCCATAATTCCTACTTCAGTAATCATTTATGTTTTATATGTTGAAATCCATTAAAAAATCCATTCCAACTCCTCTTTGACACTACTTCTATCAAAATTACAACTATATGAAATTGAGTGTTTATCAGTTGTGCTCATCTGGGGAGAGCCCAGCCAATGTTTAGATAGTTTAAGTTCTGATCACAACCTTGTCATTATTCCATGTCAGGTTTGTGATCTGTTTCTCAAACTTCTCATCTGATTCCTCTTTTTCCAGATGATCTACAGTGTAGTACACAAAAATATACATATTTTCTATTTGTGTTTATCCTCAGTAAAATTATTTGCACCAGAGAAGTAAAATATACACCTGACATGGAGTCCCATAAAACTCCTTGGTGGGGCCTAACCATTCTAAAATGTAATTGGGAAATGTTTAACAAAATTTATAAAATTATATATATATATATATATATATACACATAGATAATATTAATATGATTTTCTAAGTCAGTATATCTCCCCCACTTAGTGACCCCATTTCTATTTAAGTTTGACACCACTGCTCTACACCATGTTTTCTACTTCTGGTTCACTAATGATCTCACATAATACAATATTCTTAACATACAGTACTACAATGATATCTTCACTTATTTAGATAATTTTGAATAAGTTATATACATATACATGTATATTTGTTGTATGTGTATATGTGTATAAATACATATATATGTGTGTTATATACATATACACATATGTGTATATAATGTTATTTCCATACATCCCACTAAAACAAGTCCCAGTGATAAATGTGAGAACTCTTGTTCATTGTTTTTGCTAGCATTTATATGTATATGTATATATATATATACATATATATATATATATGTGTGTGTGTGTGTGTGTGTTTTTCCGAAATGTTTTGCCAATATTATTCATTCTGTCCTTGCAACAATTTAAGAATTTAATGATATGGGTGGTATTATTATTCCTGTTCTAGGTCATAATCTTGCCTAAGGTCATAAACCTAATAAGTAATTGAGGTTGGGTTTGAACTCACATTTTCTTGACTCCATATCCAACACTCTCTATCCACTGTTCCATGTATGTTCCCCTCATCTGTTTGGCATACTTCATGCATTTGTGTAGAGAGATCTGAAAGAAAATTTTATTGATTGTATTCTTCCTGGATAATTTCTCTTATGAATTACGGGTTATGTTTACTGACAATGTTGTTCCTATGTTGTAACTGATACACTGAGGTGACTGGGTTTGCAGATATACTGAGTAGTTTTCTTCCATTCCTTGATATGATTCTCTTGAGCAGAGTCAAAGGATTCCAAATCCATGTATTTGTACTATAGTTTTTAACTGAACAGTGAGGGCTAGCTATCGAAGAATGAATAGATATCCTCCTCTTGGTTTCAATAAGTAGAGCATGCTCATGTGATCTCTGCCTCCTTTTAATTTTGCCACATCAAAACTTAGGAGATAGCTCCTGGTCATGAATGACCTAGAGGATGGTAGTGCGTGATGATGAAAAGATTTCTATTTGTTTGTAGAGCAGTAAAAACTGATGACTCAGGAAACAATAAGCTGAATTTGAATATGCATAAAAAACAATCCATCTCGGTCACTTTCCTTGATGACTTCAAGTAAGGAGGGCTATTTCAAGCGGCTGGGTTGGGGAGCGAGCCTCTGGTCACATTCTCTCTCTAAGCCTTCATGTGTCTAAAGGCTCATGGCCACCTCTCTGTCTTTGTATTCATTTTTTCTCTGGTCTTAATTGAATGAGTATGTGAAGGTAAAAGTACATAGGCAACTCTTTAAATCTGGAAGATCAAAAGGTTCTGCCAGAAACCAGATTTGTCAGAAGTGTCCATTAGAGATGGTGGTAGTAACCAAAGGAGTCAGGAGGTCACTGAGACTCATCCTTGATATGAATGTGTCCAGGCAGTGTTTAGAGTGCTATGATCTGTAGAGATGGCAGGTAGCATCTGATAGCTTTCCCTCTTTCAGCAGCATAGCCAAATGAAGTGGAGAAGAGAGACTAGCAGAAGTTTGAGGGGTTGGGCTAACAGCAGGTCAGCATTACCAAGCTGTAGATTGACCTTTCTAGCCAAGATCCTGTATCCAGTGAGGAACCAAACCATATGAGCAATACAGAAACTCAACCAACACTGGCACCATTTTGGGAAGCAAACTTCATAAAAAATCCACAAAGGGACAAAATACTTCCAGGACTAGATAGTAAGAGGTATCTATTTGCCTTATATTTTCTAAACATGTGCCTCGCTGTCTTAGTATTAAAATTTGGCTCCTTTTATACCCAGGAACTTGGTATGAACAAAAGGAGAGTATGACCCATAGTTAGGAGGAATGTTTCTGTAACAACTGTTCTTTATATCTTTATATAGTAGATTCCTTTTCTAAAAGTTAATGAAGTTCAATAGGTTAATTGATAATGGGGATTGTACTAGTAGAAGCCTATGAGAGAGTATTAGAAACCACAAATTTACCCATAGTACACTGAGGGGACAAGTAGTCTACTGAATCTCTGTGGACCCCAACCTTTAAGTATGAATGCCCAGTTTAAGGGGGTGCTTTTAAAGGGGGTCCTTTACTTCCAGGAACTAACCATACTTGTGCTGAACACAGTGCAAACACAAATCACCTTTAACCTTACTGTAGCTCAGAAATCCTGAACACAAGTAGTGTACCAGCTTCAGACTCCTAGGAGTAGAGACAATAGTCACGAATACTTATTCCCTGCTCAGAAACCATCTTCTTAACCAGATATTTATTAGCTATTCAATTTTGACTTCCTTTCTTCCTCCCTTCTTTCCTTCTTTCCTCTATTCTTTCCTTCCTTCCTTCCTTCTCTCCACCTTTCTTTCTTTCTTTCTTTCTTTCTTTCTTTCTTTCTTTCTTTCTTTCTTTCTTTCTTTCTTTCTTTCTTTCTTTCTTT
>NW_020940360.1:19206309-19285326 GCF_900497805.2 Vombatus ursinus
TTTCTTTCTTTCTTTCTTTCTTTCTTTCTTTCTTTCTTTCTTTCTTTTTTCTTTCTTTCTTTCTTTCTTCATTCTCTTTCTTCATTCCTTCCTTTTTTCTTCTTTCTTCCTTTCTTTCCTTCTTCCTTCCTCTAACTTTAAGCAATAATAGTAATTTTAAGTAACACTTGACCCTTAAGAACTAAACTTTCTTGCCCAGGACTTCATAATCCCTAGTTATCATCTCTGGATCTCTTTCAGTGTTATCATTTGTCTTCACATGAATAACCTAGCCTAAATTGTGATCTTTGGGTTTAATAATACTTGGAAGGCTCCCTACATGGGCTGGATATATCCTCCTGGGAAGACAATAAACCACACTATTTGTAACAGGTCAACAAATGGCTGTCTTTATATTCCTCTTTTGTACTATTCATTCACTTTTCCCCTGACCACTACCGGATGACCTCTTCTCCAGTGGTACTTATGGAGCCATACCATCATTTCAGATTATCTATAATTTATAGTCTTCTAGCATTGCTGTGGGGTTATAAAGGTTAAGTGACTTTCTTGTGACCACGGAGCTAGTAAATATTAAAGGCCGGATTTGAGCTTCAGTTTTCCTAATTATTACTCCAACACTCTTCATTAGGCCCCCTCACCTCTCTGTTACATAGCTTTAAATAGTCATTAGTTCTTTTTCCTTTTTTTGTCTTTCTCTATACCACATTAATGAATTCTAAAAATTACTTCACATGACACGCACATACTGAGAATATCCATTATTTATTTGGACTTTAAAAAAATAGCAATAACCACAACAATACCACTATCAACAACAACTACAACCTTGGTACAGATAATCCCCAGACCACAAATCATCAATAAAGTAATAGGGGAAAGTGGATCATGGAGTAATCCTGTAGTAAATAAAATTGAGTCATTTTGAAAACATGTTCATCTCTTATCTGGTCTTGATAATGTTATCTGGCCCAATACGTATCTAACATGTTGTATTTTTATTAAGGGCTATTAATGATCATTCATAAATCAAACTCCATTTGCCTTACACAAGGAGGTTTGTTTTATAAAGTATTTTTTCACCCTAGAGGAGTATAGTTCACTTCTGATAAAGGCTGATAGCTAGATTTAAACAAACCAACACTTAGTCTCTGGAATTGAGAAAACAAAAATAAAAACAATGGGATCTTTTGTTAATCATCAAATGTTTCTTCCTTGTGTGCAGGTAGGAGAGCCAAAATACCATCCTTTGGGACATTCTTAAAAAATGATTTTCCCTCAGTGTCTAGGAAACTATCCTTTATTTGGTGGATTGTTGCCAATAATTTTTCAGAATGTAATATTATCCACAGCCATAAGTGTTTTCAAATTGATAAAACTGAAGCAATTTAATTTTTCTTTATCTTCTTCCTCCTCTTTCTCCAATTCTCTATTTTCTTTCTCTTCCTCTTCCTTCTTTTCCTCTTTCTTATATTTTCCTAATCTTCCTCCTCCTCTTATTTCTCCTAAGTAATGCAACCTAGCAGATCTGAAACTGAATTGGAATCAGGAAGACCTAAGCTTAAATTCCACCTCAACCTCATGCTGCCTATGTGACCTTAACTAAATCAGTAAGGCTTTTTGAACTTTAGGTTCTTCATTTGTCAGGGGGTCAGAGTAACTCCTCCTTCAAACAGTTGTCAAGATTGTCAAACAAGTTAATTTATGTAAAACGTTCTGCAAAGTTTAAAATTCTATATAAATGGTGATTATTCTTTAAAATGTGGTTTGAGGTAAGGACAGATTAAATGTTAAAGGTGACATCATCTTTTCCTTTAAAACCAAAGTAGGAAAGACTTGAAAGTAAAAGTAATCAATTGATTATGTAAACAGAACTTATTCTGATATTATTTTGTATTCTCCAAATAGATAATGTTATGTAGAGACAGGGTTTGAAGTCCCTAACAGCATTGTAACTGCTCATCCATAATTTCTAATGATGTCTGTTGGACTTTACGCTGGGGATCCTATATCTGTTTAAAAATGAATTTCTGAGCTTCAAGGGCTTTTTGATCTAAAGAAATTTTAGATTCACATTCATTATGCATATTTGACCTCTGCCCCTCTGTTCTCAATAAAAAAGGACAGAGAAGCTATTTTTTTCTGTCAAATTGAATAAAATTCCAATTCTGTGCATTAATAAGTTTTACTATTGATTAAATCTTTACCTATCTGTTGTTGATCTCTGTTCTTTGTTTTGTCACTAAGTTCTTAGGCCTCAGTTTCTTATTGATTATAGAACGAGAAGTTAATGATTTTAATTCTTGAATAGCTTTGTGAAATTTTAATTTATCTTCTTAATAGGACATATTACAAAGAATTTCTGTGTCATTAATGAGAGAAGTGCCAATTAGCCTAGGAGTTTATTGTACTAATTATCTCTAAAGTTCAGCCTGTAGACAATAGAATGCTCTAAGCATTCAAAATCCTGTTTTGTTATTTGTCCCAAGGAGGCGATACACTAATAACTCCATTGAAATCTGTGGTAACACAGCATGATAGCTCATTTTACTTCCATGTATCAATATTTGACTTACTACATAAATACTTTCTTCTGGCTTTTTTAAATATGAGAAGGGTATAACCTAACCTGACACCAAACAAGTAGAGAATATAAAAGACTTTCAAAGACTTATTGTATCAGCTGCAGATTTCAGTGAACTTTAGAATGTCACTCTTGACAGGGAGGGAAAGTCAAGTCCTGTTATTATGCCTTATGTTTCTTTTTAATATATTGTGCTATTTAATCTTCTACTTGGATCAGTGGCTCCATGTCCATTTTTAAGGCCTGTGTGCCACACTCAATGCTCTGAGATTTAGAGTCAGTTCTAGGTCATTAGTTTCATAAGGAATATTTTTTTGCAGGTCACTAGATTCTCTGAGCTTCTTTTTATATATTTTACTTGATATTCTTGTATGTGGTTTTTTAATGGAATCCTCTGGGTACAATAAGAAGAATAAAGGGCAAAATATGTAGGCAGCCACACAAACAGCAGTTCCAAAGAACATTAAGCAACTATTTTATTTGATCAGATAGAATGCATATGCCAATTTTGTAGTTGTGGGGAGACATTTTACTAAAGATATAAATGTTCAGAGAACTTGTTCTTTTCCACTCCCTGAGAGGCCTCTTGTAAGAAAGTAAACAATTAAGCAGAATTAACAATATAGTGACCTTGTCTTAAAGTGCATGCAATACTCTATTTCTTGTTTTAGAGTGTTTCTTTTTAATGAACAGAAAATTCTATTTTTTTTCTCCCTTGAACCCTCTATTCCTCTATTGCAAGGGAAAAAATAGAGAAAATTTAAAAAAATTCTTGTAACAAATATGGATAATCAAACAAAACAAATTCTCACATTGGCTGCATACCAAAATATATATGTCTCATTTTATACCTTAAATCTTTTGCCTATGGACTTATAAAGTCTGTAGAATCTCAATATCAAATAAAACCATACTTCAAATAGTTCTCCAAAATATTTTACTCATTCACATTAAAATAGATAATATATCCTCTTTAAATGTAGAGACTTTATGTCATTGGTATGCACATCCCAGAGTAGGCTTAGCATGATTGCATAGCAAGGTGTTGTTATTTTTAATTGATTAAATGCAATTATCTGAATATTGTAAACAAAATTTCACTCTTACCTGCTGAGTAGCTGTATAGCATAGTGGTTTCACAATTGAGAAGAACAAATTTCATTCATGATCCCACCTCTGCTATAAACTGCCTATGAGACCCTGAGTAAATCACCCAAATTCTCACTGCCCCCAGGTAACTCTTAAAATATAATTTGCAGAAAAGTTGTTAATCCTCATTGGTAGAGGGAGTTACTTTGACAGGACTTCCCAACGTTGGAGAAATGACACATCTAGGCATCCCTCACCTAATCTCAAACTCCCCTCCCCCCAGAAAAAAAAAATTCTTGGCACATACAAAAGTAATTGAGAGAGACCTTAAATAACTTAGATTGTTCCATTAATTCTCCACAAGTTTGTACCCTTATATTTGGATAAGCAGAAAGTTCCATAATTTTCTCCAAATTCCTCAATGCTTTCTCAGCCTATGCCACTGATCTACATTCCACTCCTACAATAAGTCATTTAGAGAGGATCTCATTAATGTGCTGGAGGTCTAGTTTATGCTCATTTAGTATCTTAGGGTACCAGGGCTTCACTCAGCTTGTCCATCTGTTCTCTTAATCTTGCTGTATGACCAGTCCATTTCCTTTACCCTTATCCCACTGGCGTGAATTTCTAAATGATGACTTTTGTAATCCTTCTTATATGCACAGTTTTTAAAAAAAATGGCCAGTGCTTACACACAGCTGTAATAATGAAGAAATTATATTACCCAGTAGTCCATGATACTACTAAGAATGAACTAATCTAGCCATAAGATTAGAGTTTTCAGAAACCTGAAGCAGCTTTGGTAGTGTACTCCCCACGATATTGACATGTCCTGGGTCCTTAATAAATGGGCTAAGTACTAAAAGAAATTTCACATAGCCATTTTTTTTAGTCAAAAGACATTAACTGAAAGCCTTCTGTTACTCCTACACTTCTGCTTTTTCCTTATTCCTTTACACACAGGTTTCAGCTTTGTGAAGGCTTACAGAAGTTGGATGGATCCTTTGCCTTCTAAATTTTCAGCTCACTGCTCTTTGGTTACACTTTTTTTGTGTGTGTAAAACTATGTACTAAATAGAAATTCTTGGAAGGGTAGTTTCTTGGAAAAATCACTAAACTTTACACCTCAGTTACTTTGTCTGTAAAATGGAAATAATAATAGTACCTACTTCTCAGGGTGCTTATGAAGATCAATGGAGATGTTATATATGAAGTGCTTTGCAAACCTTAATGTAATGGAAATGTGTTAGTTATTATCATTATCATTCTTATGTAGTTTCTTGCTACTACCCTCTGCTCTGGTGAAGACCTGAAGTATCATAGGATCCAGGATCCATGTAAGGGAAGCAAAGCCTGGAAACTTTTGAGCTCCACAGAGGAGATAGGGGCCAAGCATGTTGGACACATACCTGTGCCAGTGCCAGGGACTAATGTCTTATAACGGAAGAATATTACTTCCCTGAAATTAATATAACTCTGATCAGTTGGATTTTTGTTAAGCAGATGGACAAGCTGAGTGAAGCCCTGGTACCCTAAGATACTAAATGAGCATAAACTAGACCTCCAGCACATTAATGAGATCCTTTCTAAATGACTTATTGTAGGAGTGGAATGTAGATCAGTGGCATAGGCTGAGAAAGCATTGAGGAATTTGGAGAAAATTATGGAACTTTCTGCTTATCCAAATATAAGGGTACAAACTTGTGGAGAATTAATGGAACAATCTAAGTTATTTAAGGTCTCTCTCAATTACTTTTGTATGTTTGTTAAGAGAATTATTCTCTCTACTTCCTGCCCATACTCTGCATCACTGCTGCCTGGTGAACTCACATTGCTTATCCATAAATCTTGTTTATTTGCTGTCTGTTCTTTTATAACAAGTGTCATTTACAGATATAGATAAGATGATTTTTTTGTAGAATTTTAAGAGAGTATTTGTTGTAAATAAGTGGACCATACTACCTCATTATGGGCAAGGATAAAGGTGACCCTGTGGACAAATAGTCCTAGATTTAACTATGAACCTACATTGAAGTTCTGTCTTTCTACTCTTTCCCTCTGAGTCTATGTCTCTCCCCCTGCTTCTCTGTCTCCTTTTCTCTGCTTCTCTGTCTCTCTGACTCTCTCTATCTCTGTTTGTCTCTTTCTCCCTCTCTTTGTATCCCTGTCTTTTTTGTCTCTTTTTGTCTCTCTGTCTCTCTCTTTCCTTCTCTCCCTCCCTTTCTTTGTCCCTCTTCCCTTCCTTTTTTCTCTCTTTTTCTTTGCCTCTCTCTGCATCTCTGTCTTTCTCTGTGTCTCTCTGTGGGTCTCTGTCTTTTTGTCTCTGTCTTTCTGTCTTTGTTTTTCTCCCTCCCTTTCTGTCTCTCTCAGTCTCTTTGTCCCTGTCTCCACCTGTCTCTTTGTCTCTCTCCATGTCTCTGTGTCTCTGTCTCTGTCAGTTTCTCTGTCTCTCTTTCCCCATCTTCTTCTTCCCCAAAGAAAAGGGGTTTCAAAAATTTGAGGTTATATAAAACTACCCCAAAGAAACTAAAAAAAAATGACAGATCAAAGCAATATGATATATAATGTCATATGGTTCAGACCACAAGTTTTAAGTTTTTCAGAAAATGAATAGCAATAAGACATTTTAAAATCAGTATCTGTTTTATCTCCAAAGGAAGATACTATGTGTAGATAATGAACTGAGCCCAGAGTTTAAATAGAGGAAGAAAGTGGACTACATAGACTTTTGGAAAATTGTAGAGCACTTGCAATAACCACAAGCTTCCATCAGAAACAAATACCTGTCTTTAACACCAGTATTCACCTGGTGCTGCTATATGAGCAGTAAAGCATATAATATCACAAAATCTGAAGAGTCTAAATTTAAGGATAAATAAAGGAAATGGGGAAAAAAATTTAGAGAATAGGTTAGATTAAGATCATGACTTGTACATAAAAAGTAGAGGTAAGGATACTACCCAGAATATGTATTATTGGAAACAATGGTAAGTTAATAAGTAGCATGAATGTAAAATAATAGGTTGTTCTGGGTTAAGCCTGACTCAGGTCCTTATTAGTTTATATTCAATATTGGAACAGAATGAGAAATTTTTAAGTCATGCAACAGTTAAAACAAGGAGATTTACTTAGCCATAGCAAAAGAAAGACATCCACAAGGGTAAATATTGAAATATGCCAAATTGATTCAGGTGAGCAAAGATCTCTTTCCTGAGTTTCATATCATGGACTGCTGAGACAGCATCTTAGCTTCCTTGTGGATGTATTAAAATACTAGGAAATGATATCAACAGCTTGAACCTTAAGTCCATTAAGCCAACCACATATTGAGGTTGTTTTCAGTACCTTTTCAGGGAATCCCATCTAACTTAAATGGAGATGAAAATATTGTTCCTACCACCCAGGTGAATGGCCAGACTGGCACATTAGTGTCTATAGACTCTTCAAAGACTGAAATGAAAGCTTCTATCATTTTGAATGGACTCTTATGAAGAACTGCATTAAAGTCAAACTGAGTAAGAAAGCATGTGTAGGACAAGCTCTGTCTGTACCCCCATGGATGTGATTTCAGGTCCACTGAAGTAATGAAGTATTTGTTTAATGTGGTATAGAATAGAGGCAGCGAGGGGGTGCAGTGGATAGAGCTCCAACCTTGGAATCAGGAGGACTTAAGTTCAAATCTGTACTAAGACACATGACACTTATTAGCTGTGTGACCTGGGTAAGTCACTTAACTTCGATTGCCTCACCAAAAAGGCAAAAAAAAATGTCATATAGAATAGATACACCCTTAGAAATCATCTATTCTTACATGAGGAGAAACTGAGGCACATAGAGTAGAAGTGATTTGTTGAAGTCACATAGCTCTTACCAGGCAAAACAGGAACTAGAACTGAGGTTTACTGAATCATCATTTCCAAGCTCTTTCTACTATGCCATGCTTCCTTTATAACTTTTTAGAAATCTTCAGCTATTTGGAGTGAGACTCAATTGCTTCCTGTGAGCAAGCTACTTGTTTTCTGGGTAAACTGTGCTCAAGTATTTCTAGACAGATGGACCTTTATTTTTTTCTACACATCTATGGGGAAAAAATCCCCAAATTACCTTTCAGCAACTTCTTCCAGTGGAAGGTGCTATTAGTAGATCAAAATCTATCCATGATTTATTAAATAAATCTTAGAGAGTAGTGTTATATCCAGAGGAGGTTTGTGTTTTGCCCAGAATCACACAGCTAGGAATGGTCAAATAGTAGCCAATGAAGGGAATTGAACTTTGTTCTTCTGTATTTCCTTCCAAGACCAGTATTCTAGATACTTCAATCCATTTCTTCTATACATATTGAAATAAAAATTCCAATAATACATGAAATATTATGTATCTAACAATATATTAAAGTGTTAGTAAACAAAAAGAAAAAAAAACTGATAGCTCATAATATTCTATAAAATCAACTAAACTTCTGAATTGGCAATTTTATGTATAGACCTAAAAGTAACAGCAAAAAGTAACTTCTGTGGAAATTTTCATGCCCCAAAGTGTTATATTCTGAAGTCAGAAGACTTGGGTTCCAATGCTGTCTCCTATGTTTATTACTTGCATGACCTTGGTATGTCACTGAAGGTACCTGGATCTTAGTTTCCCTTTCTGCAAAATGAAAGAGGTTGAACTAGTTAAGCTTTGAAATCTCGTCTAACTCTAAAATCATAATGTTGTGATATATAATTCATCATATCATGGAAACTCAAACCTGAAGGGGTTTTAGAGGTAACCAACCCTTTCTACTGTAGGAATGAATTTTGGCTGTAACATTCTTTATAGTCAAGTTATGACTTCTCTGCTTGAACTGCCTAGGACCTAACAAGCAGACTATTTCACGTAAAGAATCTCTGACTATTAATACATTCTTTATATTGAGTCAAAATAGTTTTTGTAGCTTTTTGGCATTACTCCTAGTTCTATACTTTGGGTTTCTATGGAATGAATGTGATATTTTTCTTGAAATGATAACTGATAATTGAAGGCTGTTACAATGTCCTCTTAAAATCTTTTCTTTTCACTAAATATGGTAGACCTTTGGAGAAAATTGAATGGGTATAGAAATGAGTATACTTTTTTCTCAGCGGTACATGGTACTTATACAGAAATTGACCATGTACTAGGGCATAAAACCTCACTATTCAATGCAGAAAGACAGAAATATTAAATGTATCCTTTTCAGATCATGATGCATTAAAATTATGTATAATAAAGGGCCATAGAAAGATGGACTAAACTTAATTGGAAACTAAATAATCTAATCCTAAAGAATGAATGTGTCAAACAACAAATCATAGAAACAATCAATAACTTCATCCAAGAGAAGGACAATAATAAGACAACATACCAAAACTTATGGGATGCAGTGGAAGCAGTTTTTAGAGGATGTTTTATATCTCTCAATGCTTACATGAATAAAATGGAGAAAGAGGAAATAAATGAATTGGGCATGCAACAACAACAACAACAACAACAAAAAACTAGAAAAAGAACAAATTAAAAATTCTCAATTAAATAACAAATTAGAAACACTGTAAACCAAAGGAGAGATTAATAAAATTGAAATTAAGAAAAATATTGAACAAATAAATAAAACTAAGAGCTAGTTTTATGAAAAACAACAACAACAACAACAACAACAAAATAAATAAACTTTTGGTCAATTTAATTTCAAAAAAGAAGAAAACCAAATTACCAGTATAAAAATGAAAGGGTGAATTCACCACCAATGAAGAGGAAATCAAAACAATAATTAGGAACTATTTTGCCCAACTGTATGCAAAAAAATTTGACAATCTTAATTAAATGGATGAATATTTACAAAAATATATAAATTACCCAGATTAACAGAAGAAGTAAAATACTTAAATAACCCCATCTCAGAAAAAGAAATTGAACATGCTATTAATGACCTCTCTAGAAAAAAATCTCCAGGGTCAGATGAATTTACAAGAGAATTTTATCAAACATTTAAAGAACAACTAATTCCAATATTATATAGACTATTTGGAAAAATAGGCAAAGAAGAAGTCTTGCCAAATTCTTTTTATGATACAATTATGGTGCTGATATCTAAATCAGGAAGAATCAAAACAGAGAAAGAAAAGCATAGACCAATTTCCCTAATGAATATAGATGCAAAATTTATATATATATATATATATAAAGTAAATAGATTACGGCAACTTATCACAAAAATAGTACACTATGACCAGGTAGGAATGCAGGGCTGGTTCAATATTAGGAAAACTATCAGCATAATAGATTATATTAACAACAAAACTAACAGAAACCACATGATAATCTTAATAGATGCAGAAAAAGTTTTTGATAAAATACAACACCTGCTCTTATTGAAAACACTAGAGAGCATAGGAATAAATGGAGTCTTCCTTAAAATGATAAGTAGCATCTACCTAAAACCTTCAGCAGTATTATGTATAATGAGGATGAACTAGAAGCATTTCCAATAAGATGGGGGGTGAAACAAGGATGTCGATTATCACCACTGTTGTTCAATATGGTACTAGAAAAAAATAGCTTTAGCAATAAGAGAAGAAAAAGAAATTGAAGGTATTAGAATGGGCAAAGAAGCAACAAAGCTATCACTCTTTGCAGATGATATGGTGATATATTTAGAAAATCCTAGAGAATCAAGTGAAAAAAAATCTACTTGAAATAATAAACAACTTTAGCAAAGTTGCAGGCCATAAAATAAACCCACATAAATTATCAGGATTTCTATATATTACCAACAAAGCCCAACAGCAAGAGATAGAAAGAGAAATTCCATTTAAAGTTACTGTAGACATTATAAAATATTTAGGAGTCTACCTGCCAAAACAAATCCAGGAACTATATGAGCAAAATTACAAAACACTTTTCACACAAATAAAGTCAGATCTAAACTACTGGAAAAACATCAGTTGCTCATGGGTAGGCTGAGCTATTATAATAAAAATGATAATTCCACCTAAGTTAATTTACTTATTCAGTTCTATATCAATCAAACTACCAAAAATTATTTTATACAGATAGAAAAAATAATAACAAAATTCATTTGGAAGAACAAAAGGTCCAGAATATCAAGAGAACTAATGAAAAGAAATGGTAGGGAAGATATCTAGCTGTTCCAGATCTTAAACAGTATTATAAAATAGCAATCATCAAAACTACTTGTTACTGGCTAAGAAATAGAGTGGTGTTTCCATGGAATAGGTTAGGTACGCAAGGCACAGTAGTCAATGACTATAGCAATCTATTGATTGATAAACCCAAAGACCCCAGCTTCTGGGATAAGAACTCACTACTTGACAATAACTGCTGGGAAAATTGGAAAAGAGTATGGCGGAAACTAGGAATAGAGCAAAGCCTTACACCCTATACCAAAATAAAGTCAAAGTGGGGACACGATTTAGATATAAAGACTGATACTATAAGCAAACTGAAAGAGCAAGGAATAGTTTACCTGTCAGATTTATGCAGAACAGAAAAAATTATGACCAAACAGGAGATAAAAAACATTATGAAATGCAAAATGGTTAATTTTGACTACATTAAATTGAAAAATTTTTGCATAAAACCAATACAACCAAGATTAGGAGGGAAGCAGAAAACTGGGAAAGAATTTTTACAAGTAGTATCTCTGATAAGAGTCTCATTTCTAAAATATATAGAGAACTAAGTCAAATTTATAAGAATGCAAGTCATTCTCCAGTTGATAAATGGTCAAAGGATATGAACAGGCAGTTTTCAGATGAAGAAATTAAAACTATCTTTAGTCATATTAAAAAAAATGCTCTAAATTGCTATTGATTAGAGAATTGCAAATTACAACAACTCTGGGGTATCACATCACACCTATAATATTGGCCAACCTGATGAAACAGGAAAATGATAAATGTTGGAGAAGATGTGGGAAAATTGGAACACTAATACATTGTTGGTGGGATTGTGAAATGATCCACCCATTTTGGAAAGCAATTTGGAACTATGCACAAAGGGCTATAAAACTGTGCATACCCTTTGACCCAGCAATAGTATTTCTAGGATTGTATCCAAAAGAGATCATACAAATGGGGAAAGGACCCAAATGTACAAAAGATTTATAGCAGCTCTTTCAGTGGTGGCAAAGAATTGGAAATTGAGAGGATGCCCATCAATTGGGGAATGGCTGAATAAGTGGTCTATGAATGTAATGGAATACTATTGTGCTATAAGACATGATGAGCAAACGGACTTTAGAAAAACCTGGAAAGACCTGTATGGACTGATGCTGAGTGAAGTGAGCAGAACCAGGAGAATGCTGTACACATACAGCTGTAACAGCTATGTTGTGTTATGACTAACATTGATAGACTTAGCCGTTTTCAGCAATGCAAGGATCTAAAACATCTCCAAAAGTTTTGTGATAGAAAATGCTATCCACATCTAGAGAAAGAACTATGGAGTTCGAATGCAGATCAAAGCATAATATTCCCTCTTTTTTTCCTTCTGTTTTGTTTTGTTTCTTCTTTCTTGTGGTTCCTGCTATTGACTCTAATTCTTCTTTACAGCATGACTAATATGAAAATACGTTTAATAGGAATGTGTATGTAGAGCCTATGTGTATGTAGGTCGTCTTGGGAAGGGAGGAGGAGAAAGAAGGGGGAGAAAATTTAAAATTCAAAAGCTTGTGGAAGTGATTGAGGAAAATTAAAAATAAATTAATTAATAAAAATTTTAAAAAATAAAATATTTTCTTTTCAAGCCTAAACTCCCTTATTCCTTCAATGGCTTCCCATATAACAGTTTTGACAATGTTCACCATACTCATAGATCTGCTTTGGGTTCTGAGAAGACTATATGGGTTGATCACCAGACAACACAGTGTGAATAAGACCTCCCTTGTTCTGGTCACTAGACTTCCATTTTAATGCAACCTGACTTTGTATTGTTACTTTTTTTTTCCATAGTAATGTCACATTTTTGGTTAGTTTCAATTTTGAAATTGAAATCAAATGAGTTCAAGCATTATAATGTAAATTGCCTGTGTCAAATTGGGAATTCTTAAAATGATTTTTTTCTTAATTTTTTGGTAACAATTGATATCATGGGTCTCATGCAATATCAAAAATATGATTATAAGTTTAATAGGATGTGTTATTAACTAAAAACTTCAGTGTGTTCACCATGATACTGCAATACAGCTTTAAAAAAATTGAATTTAGACCATATGAGTTCAAATACTGCTTCTATGATTTGCTATCTATGAATCTTGGGGAATGTAATTCTTGGACCACAGTTTCTTTACATATAAAACAAATGGTAAACTGAAACCGTTGAGGACTGAAACCTTTTCAGGGATCTAACTTCCATGAGATGAGCAAATTGCTCCTACCACACAGGTGAATGGCCCAAGTGGCACACTGGTGCCTATAGACTCTTCAAACGCTGAGGTGAAAGCCTGAATATCTCTTTTCTCCATCAGCTCTAAATCTATGATGATGTGATACGTCAGAAAATCAGTAGGAATATTTTCAAGCATTCTATACCAGAAGCTTTCTCAGAACATGTGGCCCCTGGGATCATTATATGTCTGTCCCTATGGTGTTTCTCATTGGTGTGGACTGAAGTGAGTCAGAAGGTTTCCAAGTCTTCTTGCCCAATTCAATGAAACACACACACATATATCTATATATACATATACATGAATACACAAACATATGTGTGTATATATTTATGTATTATGTATGCATGTATGTACACACATACATGGGCTGGCACTATTTTTTGGTAGTGTATTGAATTTCCATGTTTTATGTTGTTAGTAATTATATGACATTCCAAAAGAGTTGATTTAAAAAAATTAAACTTATTTAATTTGTGATTCTCTTTTCTCATTCCAGGCCAGTGGCCAAATAACTATATAATATAGAATCTTACATTCAACTCATTATAAAACATAAGTAAATAGACGGCAACATAGATGGCTAAATAGAAGGCTAAACAGAGCATCAGATAGATTTCTAGTAATGTTAGCCTTTAGAAGTCTCTCACATGATTCATAAAGTTTAGTAAAAAAGGAATTTCTGGGTAAACTCAGTGAGTTTACACTTACACTTTTAAAATAAAAGTTAAACATCTTTTCAAGAATAATAATTATTACCTTCAAACTGGTATTCAAATTCAGCCTATGTACTTATTTATTAATGCTTGTTGGAAACCAATTTAAACATAAGCAATATCACAATTTAAATTCCTGAATAAAGCAGGAATTAATTTAATATCATTTTTTGTTGTTTTAATAATCAATAATTAATATAATTGGAAACATTTTTGTAGGGTAGTTAGCACCATAACATAGTGATGACTATTTAGCTTCAAATCTGGAAACTTTTCTGCATACATAATTTCCAGTGCTTTCTTTAGGTATTAATAATGCTTATGGGCAGCTGGATAAAACCTCTAATTGGAGCACATGACCAAAAAACAATTTCATCTAATAAGTGTTATAATCTGTTCTACTGAGGCATCTTTTAAACTTCATCAGAAAAAGAGTGGTGAAAGAAGTCTCCTCAATTTTAACTTTAATTGCATTCTGAAATTACTGAGCAAATATTTTTGTGTTATAGATATTTAAGGAGCAATTTTTAGAGATAATTTATATAATAAAGTATACATTTATAAATATAATTAATATAGGTACATTATACATTCATGTAATAAATATAATTTGTATAATGTACCATAACTCTATAACCCTTTTCTCTCTCTACCATTACTTTACTTACCCTTTGTTACTAAAATTAGTTTATTTAATAGATTTCTCTTCTTCAAGCATATTGGTACTTAATTTGGTTGGATCAATTGTTTTTTTAAATCCAGTACTTTTATTGTAGCACAGTTCCTTCAAAATAAGCATTGGTGACTAGCAATTTCTACAATAAATTAAAAATTTCTCGTATGGATCTCCAAAATACCTTATATATCTACCTTATCCTATCTTGTTTCTTTCATTTCTGATCCATGTCCTTCCCAGACTAGCTTGGTCACCTGTATACTCATGTTCCTAAAACTGATCTTCTTTGGCTCATATCCTTACCTGCATCTTTCATTGGGATCTACAGTCCTGTGAGTTTCACTTTCAAACTGAGGGTGCTAATGGAATCCATGATAAAGGATGTAATACTCAAAAGGGAAAAAAAAAACACATTATTTCTCTGAGGGGAAATTTTGATCCACTAATCTATTACAATGTTTTGAGAAGGTAAATATGTATATGAACAGTATATCCTCAGGTATTTGCCACTTTAATTAACCTTAATTGAACAAGCATTTATTAAGACTTTACTATATGTGAGAGGAACTCTAATTGGAGCTGGGTACATAAAATTTAAAAAAAGTTAATAGTAACTATATTTAAGAAGGTTACACATTACTGGGAATTTATTTACATAGATATAACATTTGAACCCATAGGAGTTGATGATATTCTAATGGGGCAGAAGAGGGAAAGAAAAGACTATAGAAAGAGTAAAAAAGAGCATCTAAGGCATAATTATTGCTTAGTGGGTATGAAAGGAATGATTATCCAGCAGACAGGATGGTCTGACAGGGATGAGAAAAACTAATAAATGATACACAAACCATGAGAGGAGACTATCCAAGAGGCAGTTATAGACAATAGGGACAAATACTGTAGAGAGTTTAAGGAGGATGAAGATTGAGAAAGGATATTTGATTCAGCAGTTAGAGGGAAAAGGCAAGGAACCAAGGCACCTTGAGAAGACAGATTGTGCTAAGCAAATCAAAGCAGCAGCACCACCTTGACCACCTTGACTGATAGGGTCAGTCCAGTCAGTAGTCAATAATAATAGCAAACATTTATTAAGCACTTACTATGTACCTAACACTGTGCTAAATGCTCGGGATACAAAAAAAAAGATAGTACCAGCACTCAAGGAATTTACAATCTAATAAGGGAAGCCAACACACAAAAAAGAAGCTGAAAAGCAAGGTGGTGCAGTGGAGAGTGGCAAACTACCTGATGAGAGGGCATGATAGACAAGTTAATCAGAAAAGAAGTTCCATAGTAGTGACAGCAGGTGAGAAATGTACAGGTGAGTTGAGATCTCTCAAATAGAGGTTTGGAATTCATGGCTTCATCCATCAATCAGAGAGGCAGAAAGTATTAAAGAAGTAAAACACCAAGGTTGCTGAAATCTTACAGGATGATGAAGTTATCACAATAGTAAGCTTCTTAGCGGAGGGTAGTGGTGTTCAACATGATGAAAGCAAGTACCTTGTTAATAGGAGTGCCTCACAAACCACCAGACTTGCTTCTAGCCCTGTTCCCACTACAGTGACTGAAGAGAAAAGCCATTGTGGAGATGGGACCCACTTTCCACATCACTACCAGATAACAACTGCTGACCAACTACTTTGTGACAAGCAGATACGCAGATGGATTCTGAGAGTAGCAATAGTTTCTAGACCACCATTTTTGTTTTTAGCCTAAGCTTTATAGCAATCATCCAGGGAAACAACTCCTGTGGTGAAGGGGCCAGCCATCCCCACTAACTCTCATCCCATTGCTACCCACAGGGCAAGCAAGCCAGACTAACAGATGCAGCAAGGCACCCTGACAAAAAGAGAGAAAGCAACTTGTGCCAAGCAAGTCAAAGTACTATCACTGCCATCACCTTGACCATCATCTCTCCTCAGACCCTTAAGCAGACAGCTCAGGACACTGAATGCAGGAGACTTGGGAATAGCGATGCTTCCAGTCCAGACTTAGCCATCATCCTTTGAAACAATCCCTGTGGTGATGGAACTGCAACTGCTCCTGAAGGTGCTACAGTAATATCTATTCAGGGCCCCAAGAAGAAAGTTCTTGATACCAAAGTCCTTGACACTGTTAAATGATGCAATGTCAAAAAAGATATCATTTTATAAGTGTAAATGGCATTAAAGAAGAGGGGCTAATATCTGTTTTGGCACTGCACTCTAAGCACCATGGAGCTTTTCAAACTAACTTGCAGCTGAAACCTTCCAAATGAATTTTCTTACACATAAGAATGTGACCTCCTTTAGAGCAGGGACTGTATTGCTTCTCTATGTGTATTCCTTGCACTTTGAATGATACTTTGCATATAGAAGTAATATACTAAATGCTGCATTCATTCATTCACAAATACATAACATATAAATTCAAAATGACTATGTGGTTTGAATTTTAAGAGCCATGCTATAAGAAAATAGAAAAGAAAGGATTAAATAGTTTTCATAGGCAAGATGAGCAGGTAAATTTGTAATCAAATATGATATTGAGATCATCACTAAATATAAAACAGAAAATTTTACTTGCAGAAAATAGAAAAAATGCACACATAAACAAATTAACACACCAAGGATAAGAAGTGGAATGGTTGACTGGGGGAAACAAAAACTAAACAAAATTTTGCATTAAATATATGTGATAAAGCAGCTAGTTGGCCCTAAAGAATCTGGCCTCAGATACTTACTAGCTGTGTAACCCTGATAAAATATCTTAACCCTGTTTTCCTCAGCTCCTCATCTGTAAAATGGGTTGGAGAAATGGCAAAATACTCCAGTATATTTGCTAAGACCCAAATGGGGTCCTGGAGAGACAGGCTTGACTGAAAATAATTCAACAACAAGAACACACATGTGATAAAGATCGAATGTCAAACATGGATAGGTTGGGACCTAACATAAATCTATGAGACCATCTACCATTCTCCAGTGGATAAATGATTAAAGGAAACAAACAGTTCTCAAAAGAGAATTGAAAACTACTAAAAATCATACAAAAAACTTGTTCGAAGTCATTAATAAGAGTTTTAAAAATCAAATCTGAACTTGTGATCTCATATACGGCAGTGGTTAAGAGATAACAATAGATAACAATGACATGTGGAAAGATAGGTACATCAATGCATTGTTGGTGAAATATGAACTGGTCTGAACAATCAGACTAATGTGATCTGTGAATTCCTTCATTTAGCACTTTATATTCTGCATTCATAATTTCTGGAAAGTTTTATTATTTTTTTCTTGCATTAAATGTTCAGGTTTTTTTGACTTCTGTTCTTCTGGAAGATTTATAATTGTAAGTTGTCTCTACCTATCCTGTTTTTGAGAACATATATTTTGTTTATATAGAGGTGTTTTATTTAATAGTATTGATTTTCCTTCTATTGTCCCAGATTATTCTTCACTTTCTGTTTACTTTCATTCCTAATCAATTATTCCCTCTTTTATTTCTTTGGTGAGACTTTTCATTGTGGATTCAATTATTTTTTTCTGTTTTTATGAATATTTCTGCTGTACAGGGTTTTAATTCCACTTTTGCAATTCTTATTTCTCCTTTAAACTATTCAATAACATCATGTTGGTATTTCCCCACTCTCTTGGGACTTTAGCATTCTCTGCCTTATCAAGTGTTGATTCATTTTTCTTTGTCTTAAAATATTCTTTCATTGATATGGATCATCTAGCTGATCTAGAAGCAATGTATTACCTTTTATGATTATGCTCAAGGCCTTTTACAGAGTTTTAATCCTCTTGAGATCTTTGGTAATTTTAGCCTTTCTTTCTCTTTATATTCCCCTATTACTCACTTTCTGACTCCTTTCTCTGGGCCCTAGACTGTAAAGTTATTGTGTACTGTACAATTCATTTATTGTCAACTTCAGTCTCTGTCTGAAGTAATAAATAATAATAATAATGATAATAATGATAAATAATTGTATTGCCAGGCACTGTTCTATACACTTCAAAATCACTACCTAATTTGGTCTTCACAATAACTCTTTGAAGTAGGTGCTGTCGTTATCTCCATTTTCAGATTAGGACACTGAGATAAACAGGGGGTAAGTGACTTTGCCCTGGGTAACACAGTAAATATCTGAGGTTGCATTTTAACTCATGTCTCCTTGACTTCAGGCCTGGCACTCTATCCATTAGGTCACCTAACTCTTCATCAAAGAAGGAGGGGGTGCTAATTGAGTGGTTAAATGGTAGGGATTTACCTTCTTTGCTATTATTTCAACATATTCTTACTTCATTATGCTTCTTGGTGTTCTAATATGTGGAGAAAAATGGAATTTCTTTATCTCCTGTGCGTAACTCCTATTTTGGACAAGTTTAAGAAGGTGTGAGGATTAGGGGGAAAAAATCAATGCCTAGTCCTCTATCTTATAAGTTATGTGATCCAGTAGTCAATGAACTTTCATTTTTTTTTCAAACTCAGTAAAATATAATACTGTGTCTTAAATAACATTGATTTTTTTATTTATTGCTATTTACAATCATATGATAACTTTGCAGGAGATGAGGATATCAGAGATTATTTACTGCCCCTCTTCACCTCATTTTAAATGAGAAAACTGAGGTTCAGATTGTTTAAGAGACTGGCCCAAGTCACTCAAGCTATTAGTTAATCTGCAGATATATTTCTTCCTCTATCTCCCACACCACTCTGGGAGTATTGTCTGGTAACAAAGATTTTTTTCAATGTATTATTTACTTATTTTTACCATTCCTTTCTTTTTTTATTTTTGAGTTTTATGTTCTTTCCCTCCCAGCCCCTGAGAAGGCAAGCAATATGATATCAATTATACATATAAAATCATGCAAAACATTATATATTAAATATATCACAAAAATTAAATAAAGGAACAAAGCAAGAAAATTATACTTCAGTTTATACTTAGAGTTCATCGGTCCCTCTGAAGTTAGACAGCATCTTTGATGATGAGTTTTTTGTAATTATATTGGATCATTGTATTGATTAGAGTAGCCAAGTCTTTCATAGTGTTCATCATTACAACATTGCTTTTATTGTACACAATGATCTCCAGGTTCTTCTCACTTCACTTTTCTTCAGTTCATATAGGTCTTGCTTAATAATGATAAGGTTCTAAGAAGTTAAATTTATCATTTTTCAATATAGGAATGTGAACAATTTAACTTTTTTGAGTCCCTCATGATTGCGCTTTCATTTTTACCTTTTTATGCTTCTCTTCAATCTTGTGTTTTAATGTCAAATTTTCTATTCTGCCGTAATCTCTTTCTCAGGATTGGCTGGAAGTCCTCTATTTCATTAAATATCCATTTCCTTCCAAAGGATTATACTTAGTTTTTCCGGGTAGGTTTTTCTTGATTGTATTCCTAGCTCCTTTGCCTTCTGGAATGTCATATTCCAAGCCTTGCACTCCTTTAATGTGGAAGTTGCTAAATCTTGTGTGACCCTGACTGTGGCTCTACAATATTTGAATAGTTTCTTTCTGCCTACTTGGAATATTTTCTCATTGACCTGGAGCTCTGGAAATTGAATGTAATATTTCTGGGAGTTTTCATTTGGGGATCTCTTTCAGGGGGTATTCAGTGGATTTTTTTGTGATCTATTTTACTCTCTGTATCTAAGATATTAGGGTAGTTTATATGATGTCTAGGCTCTTTTATTGGTCATGAATTTCAGATAGACCAATAATTATTAAATTATCTTTCCTCATCAATTTTTGTTGTTCCAATGGGATATTTCATGTTTTCTTGTTTTTTGTTCTTTTGACTTTATTTTATTTTTTCTTAATGTTTCATGGAGTCATTACCTTCCATTTGCCCAATTCTGATTTTAAGGAATTATTTTCTTTAGTGAGCTTATGTACCTCTTTTTTAATTTGGCAAATTCTGCTTTTGAAAAGCTCTTTTTTTCAGTAAATGTTTGTGCTTCATACT
Source organism: Vombatus ursinus (assembly GCF_900497805.2). Classification (NCBI taxonomy): domain Eukaryota; kingdom Metazoa; phylum Chordata; class Mammalia; order Diprotodontia; family Vombatidae; genus Vombatus; species Vombatus ursinus. The sequence goes on from NW_020940360.1 coordinate 19,226,762, forward strand.
ATTTGGCCAATTCTGTTGTTTAATGTGTTATTTTCTTCAGTATTTTTTGTTCCTCTTTTACCAATATGTTAATTCTCTTTTCATAACTTTCTTGCATCACTTTCATTTTTCCCCCAATGTGAGGCTTTACTTTCATCTATTTTTACAGTATTGTCTTTGGAGTTTATATCTTGGTCTTCATTGACACTGTAGTAGCTTTTTTATGGTCACATTCTTTTTTTGTCATTTGCTCATTTTCCCAGTTTATTTCTTCACTTTGAACTTCATTTTAAAGTTCGGCTCTGCTCATCTGGGTGTGTAGAGGCACTCTGCCAAGCTTCAGGCTTTTTCATGATGCTATTTTCAGAACTAGTTCTAGGAGTATGCAAGTTTTTAGTGCTTCCGAGTTGGTGATAGATGTGGGCAATGCTTTCCTGATCTATGCTTCCCTGCAACTGCGAGTATTAATACTCAACTTGGCCCTGAAACTATGATCAAATCTCCTGCTCTCCCATAGCCACAATTCTATCCTAGAACTCTAACCAGGGTCCATACTTCCTTGTGATCGATCTCAAGTGATCCTCTCCACCCTGAAACTGTGACCCAGAACTGCATAAGAATTAGTAATCAATACCATTTATACCCAGTGCCAACACAGTGTCCCTAGTAATCTTTTTCTGACCAGTTTTCCAACCCCTGTTACTGTCTCTGGGCTGAGAGCTCCCAAAGCTACTAATGCTGCTTCTGCTATCCTAGCTGCCTCTGAAGTCCACTGCTGGTGCTCCTTATGTGCTTTGGGGCTGCAGCTACCCCAGTGTTACAGACTTCTCTTGTGAACCTCCTAAGTTGTTTTAGGTTAGGAAAATGTCTCCCTCTGACCGTTTGTTGTATCTGTTACTCCAAAATTTTATTTGAGGCATTATATTTAAAGTTGTTTGAGTGATAATGTTGGCATAATTAAGCTGGGTCCTGGTCTGTACTTTGGCTCTAACAAAGATTAAAAAAAGAGAAGAAAAAAGGACATCAAAAGAAAACAAATTTTAAAAAAAGTCAGCTGTATCTCAGAGTACATGCAATGTTTCATAATCACAATCCCCTATTTCTTCAATCAAAGGAGTATGCTACATTTTATGAACTCTTCTATTTGAGTATATCTTTATCATTAAAATTTTCTAGCTTCATTATCAGGTTTTCTTTTTTAAAAGTAAATTTTATTATTATTCTTGTAGTCATTACAAGTATTATTTTCCTAGGTCTAATTATTTCATTATGAATAAGTTCATGCAAGTTCTTTTGTTTTTCCTTTATTTCTTTATATTATCATCTCCTCCAGCACTGCAATATCCCATTATATTCATGCAACAAATTTTATTGTGTCATTCACAAATAAATGAGCATCTGATTTGTTTCTTGTTCCTTGCTACTACAAAAAGTGATGCTATGGGTATTTGGTGATATATGTGGCACTTCTTTGTATCTTCATTTTTCTGGGGGTTTATATTTAATAGTGAGATTTTTGTATCAAAAGATGAACATATTTTTCATACCCCTCCTTTTTAACATGGTATTCTGGAATGGATCAATTAAAAAACCAAATATGAAAAGTCTCTTAGTGTCTCACACCACCTTCATTCTCCTTAGACATCTTTTCACAAATGACTATGTCTAGTTTTTGTAAACTTTGTTATTTTTTTGCTGGGTGTGTGTTGAAATCTCTAAACTCTTTTCATTTTCATTTGTCTTATTATTAGTCATTTGGATCAGTCTTTCATATAGTTATTAATAGTTTCTAGTTATTCTTTTGTGAATTATTATTTGTATCCTTTGTTCATTCATCTATAAGGAGATAGTTACTGGAATTATATATTTCTGTTAGTTATCTACATATAGTCATATATCAGACCCTTATTAGATAGAATTTATTCAAATACTTGTTCCAATCTAGTTTCCTTTCTTTCCTTAGCTTCATAGTTCTTATGTGTAATAATTTTTCAATGTTAGGTAACCAAAATTACCAATTTCACTTTCTGTTATCTCTTCTATCCCTTGTTTGTTTAACAATTTTGCTATTAAATTTAGTTGTAAAAGACACTACCACACTGTTTCCTCCATTTAAAAAATATCTCTTATATTTACATAGCTTATACATTTGTAACTCATTGCAGTAGGTAGTTTGAAATGCTTGTCTAATTTTTGGGGGGTAAAATTAAATTTATTGTCAGTTTTCCCAATGGTCTTTTCAAAAAAGGAGTTCTTTCTCAAGAAGCTAATGCTCTCAGCTTTAGTAAAACACTGACTTATTAAGTCATATTGTTTCCCCTTCTTGATTATCAAGTTTGTCCCACTGATCTACTTTACTATTTTAAAACAGTTCCAAATATTTTGGTAACTCCTGCTTTATAATTTAATGGAGATTGAAAGTGCTGTTTTCCCTTTCATTCCTGCTTGTGCTGTTATTATTTCCCTTGGTATTCTGTACGTTTTTCTTCTAAATGAATTTTGTTTTGATTTTTTTTTCTAGCTTGATAAAGTTCTCCCTTGGGAGATTGATTGGTATAGCATTAAATCTGTAAAATAATTTAGGTAATATCATTGTTTTTACTCTACTGTAACATCATTTTAAAAATTCTCTTAACATTATTTTTCTGTAGATAGGTTGCATCTGCCAAATCATAAACAGACCACTCCTTCTGGAGTTGGGCAGTTATTTTCACTTGGACCATACAATGTTTCATTTCATTGCCATAAATTATAATCAAAAATTAAATTCTTAGAAAACTCTTTTATCATTCTAAGCTGTCATGAGTATTTAGTGGTGCTTCAAAATGTTCTTATAAACTTCATGAGAGTGAGTGAGATGAGTGAAAAGTCAAATCATGACAATGTTAGGCAAATTATAATAGGAAATGGTGAAGCAAAATCAACATTTGCAAATTATTGGCACCATCACCCCAAACTGAAGAGAGAATTATTTGGCCAGAAATGGGGCAGCTGCACAGATAATGAGAAATCTGCCAGGCCTTTAAGCTCTCTGTCGTGAAAGGCCATAGTTCTAAAATAATAAGATGGCAAGAAGATATTGAATATAAATTGGTACGAGTCAGAGGCACAGTAGAAAGAGTGCAGGGTACAGAGTTAAGAGAACAAGGTTTTTTAATCCTGGTTACTCTTTCTAGCATTATAAGTCTGTAGCTCTAGGTCTTCTAAAATAAATACTCATTTTGATTTAGAATAAATATAAAGCTGGGTTTTATTCTAAAAACACTACAGAGCAAAGTGGTCTTAAATGTATGTAATCAAGATTTATGGCTGCTGCAGACATATGTTTGATACATAAATATGAATCTTTGGCTTTAATCTAGTCCAGAGCTACTTGTTTATAACAATGAGAATGACCAACAAAAAAAGGCCCATGTTCTTAGCTTTCTCTGAGGCACCTGGTAATTCGAGGCCTTTGTCATATCAGTTGATACTAGAAAGTGCTTTCTGTATGGGGTAGACCAAGAAATGAGCACAGGAAAAAACTTGCTTTTCCTTCAAAGCAGACTCAGCTCTTGAGTTATTGACACAATTCTCAGTTGCTTCCATACCAATCATCTTGAATAACAATTACATTATCTTTCTATAGCCTTCTCCAAAGCAGTTATACAGATGGATGGACCAAAATGGGAGGTAGACATATATAATTAAATAATTTAAACTTTTGATGATCAGATTGAAAATTTATAAGAGTTATAGTACCAGTTAGACTGAGGAAGACACATCATGAATCTGTGTTCAGCATTTTATTTCACTGAAATTTTGAGAGAGAATTATTTTCTAATACCCAGATTTTGGGGGAAAAAAATTCCCTAAACCTCTGGACTTGAGTAACTGAAGCAGACACTGCAAGAAAAAGCAGTCCAAGGGCTGAAATTATGTAGGGAATTCCTAACATTACTTATAATGTGTACTGGATACTTTTATTAACAGGAGGGATAGTAAAGTGTTGTAGAAACAATAAGGTACTGCTAGCAGTGAGGTCTTGACTGTAGCTAGCTATGTGATCTTATATGGACTTAGTTTCCTCACCTTTAAAATAAGAATTTAGAGTATATGATCTTTAAAATCACTTCTAATTCTGATTCTATTTTAATAGCATTTGAGATCAAGAATGAATCACGCCTACCTTCAGTGTTCAAGCATCAGCAAATATGGATATTTAATGTAAACATGTCAAAATTATTATTGATGAAATAGAAAAGAATGGCAATGAAATATTTAAAAATAGAGAAAAGAGAGCAGAAGGTATTTAAAAAGAGGACATAAACTATATGAATTTGCTACTATTGTTTTAAACTTAATTCACACTTTTAAAAAAACAAACACATTATGTATATTAGAAGTTCTTGGTTTCATATGCAATCCTCCTTTTTTATTCTTTGTATACTGAAGACTAAATGTTTGGCAATATTTAATAATTAAAAGGAAATTTTAAAATGTCATTAAAATATTTTACTTTTAATTAGTAGCTAAGTGGATGCTCAAGGATAAGTAAAATAGAGATTTTAAAAATAATATTGATAAATGGTTTTACTGTGACTACTCAAAGTTACTCAAACTTCACTCAAAGCAACTGATTAACTATCAATAAAAATAAAAAAAATTGAATAATTTCCTGTACTGTAGACTAGCTGATGATTGGTATCATTTTTACTTCATGAGACAAAGGGATTAAGGTTTCATTTCTTAACATGTTTCAAAACCATTGAATGACTTAAAAGGTTTAATTACTATATATGGGGAAAAACAAAGTTTCAGGGATTGTAGAAGAAAAAGAATAAGCAAGGATAGGACTATTATCATTAAAGAGTTTATATTCCTTTCAAAATCTAAGAAATTTTGAGGACTACAGTGGTCTTCACAATAGGATAAAAGAATTACCTTCGCCCATGTGGATTTTACTGTGAAATATAAGCCTACTTGTATAAAGCTTGTAAACTCTTACAAGCTCCTCATTAACTCCAAAAATCTCAAGTCTACGCTTTGTAAATTTTAAAGTCATTTTCAACAGATCCAATTTCCTGATCAATATCCTTCCATTTGTTATTATCCTCAAGTGTCCTTTTAAAGTCATAGATAATTTTTCTTCCACCTTCTGACTGTTGTCTTCAATATCGTGCTTGGAATAGATAAAGTGAGAAGAAATGAGCTCACCCTTTGTTTGTCTTTGTAATTCCATGGAGTTATATTTCATTTAAATAGCTTTGGCCCCATTTCTTGGGGAATCCATTAGTCATTCCATGCAAAGGAAAATAAGACAGAAATCCCCTAAAGTCAAATTGGTGGGAGTCGTTGCAGTCAAAAATTTACCAGTTGTCTTTAAACAATTATTGTTTTAAAGAGCATTTCCTAGAAGAGGTACCCTGTAAATGCTAGTTTTCTACTTTGAAGTAGTGACTTTTGAACATATACTGTATTTTTTAGGCAGAAGAGTGTTTACATTGAGATTTACAAGTATAAATCTCAAGGTTCCTTAAAATAAGTCATTGACAATTCAGTATTCTCACTTTTGATTGGGACCCTGTTGATAATCTTGGCTTTATAAATTTCTAAAAATATTTTTTCAAAAAACTCAGGTACTGGTGAAAGGCCAGTATGGAAACATGGAAACTGTTCTATTATTCACAAGCTGACTGAATGAGTATCAGAAGGAAAAGGAAGAAGAATGCCTCATCTAACTGGCAAGTTATTTTATAAAAGGCACAGTAGAAAAGCACTTGAAACACATTGAAACTGTTTTTGTTCTGTCCCTTATCTCTCCATAGAGTATTTCAGAATCATTAATAAATACATATACAGAATAGTTTCCATTGAGCTTTAAAGGTCAAAATTTCAAATGAACATCTAAAAACAGCCCTACAGTGAACTGCCCTGAGCTGCATTTATACTAGCAAAATGGCTTCACAGTTATTGCTTGTTAATATGCAAAATAAACTTGTTTATCCACTTCTTAGTTATTTTTATTCTAAATATTTGCTCGTCCAAATTGTTCCTATGAGGTGGATTTTTTAAAAATTGAATATCCAATATACTATTTTTTAAAAATAATTTTATTTTTCCCCAGTTACATGTCAATCCAATATGCTATTGTCCCAGGTCTTTCAAAATAACATTGGGATTAGAAGTTTCCATTGATCGATCAGATGATCCAATAATATTTAGAAAAAAATAGATCTTTAATTGGGTGCATTATAACACATACATGCGGGTAAGACATCTGCAAGCATGAGGAAGAGAGAAAGGGCAAAGAATACATCTTAAATATAGTTACTAGAGAGACAAGGATATGACCTGTTCAACCTCCCTGGGGAACAAGCTATATCTGGGACAATGGGAATGAATTGTGATACCTTCAGATCATGACAGACTTAGAGGAAGGGGATTGATGATCCTTTGAGGGGCACCTTCTGAACCTGGGGTACAACAGCACTGAATTTTTGAATGGTAAGGGAATTCAGTAGTCATCTACCTCATTCCATATCCAGGAAGAATTTTGTACTCTGAGAACCCCAATATATGATTATGCAGTCTCAGTCTCTGCTTGAAGACCTCCACTGAAGGAGAATCCACAGACTTTACAAAGGTGTTATAAGAATCAAATGTGATAATATATGTAAAGCATTTTGCACACATTTAAGTGCTAGATAAATGTTAGCAGCTATGATCATCATCATTATATTCTCATTGCTTTTATCAATAATTTAATTTAATTTAATTTAATTTAATTTAATTTTTATCCATACTTTTAAAACATAGGTGTGGTAATGATGGATGTTTGCTTTCTGGAGATGCTTGGGATCTCAAAATGAGATTTTTTTAGTGTCTTGAAAGTAATCCAGCTTGCTCACCTCCTCCTATTCAGTTCTAAGCTGAGCTTTTTGTTCATTTATATTCTCTTCCCAAGATTCATTGTACAAATTATTTAAGACAGGTGATCATTTTTATATCTTTCATTTTTGTGACAGCAACAGCCAATGTTTTAAGAATTGCATAAACCAGGGGCAGCTAGATGGCACAGTGGATAGAGCACTGGTCCTGGAGTGAGGATGACCTGAGTTCAAATCTGGCCTCAGACACTTGACACTTACTAGCTGTGTGACTCTGGGCAAGTCACTTAACCTCAATTACCTCACCAAAAGAAAAGAAAAAAACAAGAATTGCATAAACCTACAATTGAACAGTACCAATTGCACTAAAGTGAAAGGATAGTCTGATTGAAAATGGAAAAAAACACCAAAACTAAGAACTGACAAACTATTACTTGAAAACAGCAGAATACATCTTCAGAAAACAAGTAATGACCTTTGGAGAGAATTAGGAGATAGAGAAGTTCTTAGTAATTCTTTTTCAGTGCAGTTTTGGCTTCCTGAAGTTGGAATAACAATGAGAAGACCATTTAAAAGCAGCAGTTAAACATTGCTAAGTATAAGATATATTTATTATAGGCAAAATCACACAAAAACTGGAATGTTGAAATTTTTTTGGAAAAAGATATTTTTACTATATGTTGAAATAATTTTACTTTATACTTAAAATATACTTTATACTATATTTAAAATATGCTTTAAGGATATACCTCAAATCATTGTCAAGATAAATCCAAGTAAGCCTGTAAAATCTGGGAATCTGCACCAGATTGTGAAACATAAAAAAATATTTTGGCATATGTTTCACCTCCATTGAGCCTAGAAGTATTGTACCCAGTGAAGGAATGTTGAAAGCTGATAAATGTACGTTGTACCTAAAAGCTGTATTGCTCCAGAATTATAGAAATTCCCAAATGGTGCAATACATGTTATAATTTTGTACCATACCATCACGAAATGTTAGTAAATTTTTACATTGATGGAGATAAACATGATTTAATAGCATGAAAACTCATCTGACTTAAACTCCATTGAAAACCTTTAAGATACAATCAAGTCTAGAGTTGGAAAAATGGGCTGTTCCTAAAAGATAGATTTTCTAACCAATTGGAAAAATGATTTCATGATGAACTAAAGAGCATATGTCAAACTCTTGTAAACTGAATGCTAAGTCACATAAAACAAGTGATTACACATGTGCATCCAAGTAGGTCACATTGCATATTATAATTTTTATAGATATAAAAAATGTTGTTAGGTCTTTGTATACATCAATTAATTTAAATATTTTACTTTTTCCAAAATAATTCACACACCACTCTACATATTGTTGGACAAATACTATGAGGTATTCAGCTAAATGCATGTTAAAATCTGGACAAAGACATTCTTCTTACTACAATATAACTACAAAAATATGATTCTTGTCCTTGGCTAGCTCATGTAAAGCTACAGCACGTCCAACTCCATTTAGATCAGACCTGCCATATTCTTATAATTACAATTTGTAACCTGCCATTGTTTTCATCTTTTGTACACACCTTTCAAAATTTTAAGTTGTTTAGTGGATTCCCTATGTATCCCCATTAGTTTCTTCAAACATATTCTACATTTTTTTTCTTTTCACCATATTTGTTCCTCTTTCTGTCTTGGTAATTTCATTTTTGTTTCCAATCATTCTTAGACTGACTTCGCCTCTGGAATTTTTGAATATAGGATCATGCCCTACTTTCCTCTAAACTCATTGAAATCAGATCTCCCCAAATAGAACTTATGTTAGACTATATTCATCTGAGAATATGACTTCCTTGTAGTTCAATGTAGGGTTGCCTTGACCTTGTACCCCACAATAGGGAGATGCATGGATTGACTCAGAAGAAGTTTCCAGGGAGAAAGAAATCAGATATGAACTGCTACTCAGTAGGTGGAAAGGGCATCTTTAAAATAAATTTGGCAAAAAACAAAACAAAACAAAAACCAAGGACCAAAGAAACAGGTAGGGTTTGTTTTGTTTTTATTCTAACAGATAATTAGTGATAATTAGAGCTTTGACCAATGAAGCATTTCTAGCAAATTTATAAAAAGTAAATTTGCAATTTATATTGTCATCATTAGAGAGTCAATAAGGTTAAAAATGAGTTTAGGAAAGATTTATCAGTTGAGAGAATGACCTATGACTTGATCATGTCACTGAAGGCAAAGCTATGAGTATTAAGTTCATTTTTTTTCTACTACACAGCTAGTCTGACACTTCTCTCACCCCCTTAAAATACATGTAGCTTCAGTACATTATGTATTTATGTTACAAAGGAGGGCTTCAACTGGTCCTTGAGTCTGGGATGGGAAAGGAAGAGGAGAGAATGGTAGATTAATATAGAAATATTTTTAAAAAGTATTAATAAACCACTTTATATAGCTATATAGAAGAAAACCAAAAGAATTTCAAAAAGTTTCACAAACAAAACATTTTTACTCAGTAGAATTTTACACATAATTAAAATGATATATATCAGAATTTTATAGTTAATTATACAATTCCCTTTTTATTTGTACATGAAAATGTTTGATTTTGCTGAAAATCATTAAATCCATAATGAAATATTTTTTTTAAAATGTTGTCAGAAAACAAACTGACAGTGAGCCTAATCATGTGTTATTATTTTTAACCAGACTTACGGTTTCATTGGTAAAAAGGTCTAGCATGATTAGGGGATGGTTATAGAAGGCTTACCTTTCTACAAACTTATCTTCTGATAGTGAATAAAAAACATCACAATAAAAGTCAGAAGTTCTGGGTTTTATTTCATTCTACTACCTATTGAACTTATAGAATCAGGGAATTTAGAGCTGGGAGGGACCTCAGACATCATCTAATCCAAACCTCTGATGAGAAGACTGAAGAGCAGAGATATTGAGAGATTGGGCAATGTGAGGGATTGCCTGATGTTGGCTACTGCCAAGTAACGGTTGCGGCAACTTGGGGCAGGAACTGGGTATTAGGAAGTAACCAGAGCTCACGCTCCCGAGGCAGGGGCTGTGCTGGGCGGAGTTGTGGTGAACTGGGATAGGAACTGGATATGGAGAAGTAACCGGAGCTCACGCTCCTGAGGCAGTGGGCAGTGCTATGTGGAGCTGTGATAAACTGGAGAAGGAACAGGATACAAGGAAGTAGCCGGAGCATGTGCTCCTGAGGCAGGGGTCTGTGCCACACGGGAGTGGGACGGCAGAGAACGAGTTCCTTTGTCTAGCCCCCTCCCTAGGTACAACGCTAACCCCAGACGCCTCCTTCCTGTGTCCTTCCTGACTTCCTGGGTCACATACTTTCCCTTTGTGTATCACTGACCCCAGAAACCTCCTCCCGGTATCTGGGCCTGACTTCCTGGGTCACGTACTTTCCCTTTGTCTATGCACTAACCCCAGACGCCTCCTTCCTGTACCCAGTCCTAGCCTCCTGCGTCACTAAACCCAGACATCCCCTTCCGGTATCTGATCCTACAATCAATGACTAGTAGGCGGGCTGAGGAGGAGGTGCTAAGTAGGTACTTAAAGAACAGTAGAGATTGGAGCACTCTCTCTTTTGCTCCTGCTCTCTTGCTCTGGCCTTCCTGCTTGGCCTTGCTGTGATGTCCTCTGAATAAAGCTCGAGTGTTTGCACCTCCTGATCGCTAGTCTCTGTGCGTTTATCCGGGTGGGCTCCGAAGACTGGTAAGTAGTATGACTCTGGCAGCCTGCTCCTTATAGGAGGAGAGTGCACGGCACGGCCAGCACAGGGCAAAGTACGTAAATAATAACTAAGAGTGCCAGGGTTTGAGTTCACATCTTTTAAACTCCTAATCCATTACTCTTTCCCTTATACCAAATAATTCACAATTAGTCTCTCTGGTATTTAGTAGTTTATATGTGTGTGTATGTGTGTATATATATATATGTATATATATATACACACATACACACACACGCACACACACACACACACACACACACACACATATATATATATATATATATATATATATATATAAAGTATGAGACTAGAGAATCCTTCAGAATTCTCCTAGCTCTCTATTATACTATATTTTCTATTGTTGTTTGGTCGTTTCAGTCATGTCCAGTGTTTTGTCACCCCATTTCTTGGCAAAGATACTGAAGTAGTTTGTCATTTCCTTCTCCAGCTCATTTTACAGATGAGGAAACTGAGGCAAACAGGTTTAAATGGCTTGCTCAGGGTCACTCAGCTCGTAAATGTATGATGCCAGATTTGAACTCAGATTTCCCTGACCCTAAGCGTGGTGCTCTATTCACTGAGCCAACCAGCTGTCCTCTACATTTTCTAGGACTTTTAATTTTTTACTAAAGTTGGCTCTGGGCCTTTATGAACTCATTTTATAGCCATTAGGAAACTCTTTGGGGATTGCCACCTTCTTTTCAAAATATATTAGCTGAATACTCAATTATCAGCTGCAGAATGTTTAAACAATATCCTTTGTCAGACCAGCTGTTAGAACATCCAGCTGCTGGGCTCGTTTTATCCCAAATTTATAGGATACATGCCAATAGCATCACATCTCAACACCCGTCAGCTGATCCTGATGTTGTCCTTTCAGCAGCCAGCTGGTGCAGCTATAGTTAAATGCTTTCCAAAGCAAAGGTCATAGCAAACAATGTCTTGCAGCTTGGGGAAGGGCTTTTATCTTCTCCAATCTTCATCATCGATGTCACATTGCTCTGAGCTATTGCCAACCTCCTATGGATGACCTGAAAAGCTCTTTCAGCTTATTTTGTATTCATCATAGACCACAAATAATTGAAGAAATCCACCTGCTCTGGAGCTTGTCTGTCAAATGTTGTATTGATTGTGGGACATGAGTAACCCTTGCTTAGTACTGTAAATTTTATTTAGCTATTCTGAGAGATTTTATATGCATATAAACATATTTGTATATGTAGCATATAATACACATACATAATCATATCCATATGTAACATATACAATCATTGCACAATTTATTTAGGCCTTTTCCTTAACAACAGCAAAAAGTAAAAACACAAAGAAGTTAGTTCCTGTTTCATTTCCTCCAAGGACTAATCAAATATTAATTCTATCAAAGTGGGAATCTGTTTGGTCTTGTCTGACACTTCGTGACTCCATTTGGGCTTTTCTTGGCAAATACATTGTAGTGATTTACCATTTCTTTCTCCAGTTCATTTTGCAGATGAGCAAACTGAAGGCTCATAAAACTAGCAAGTTTCTGAGGCCAGATTTGAACTCAAGAAGATGAGCCTTCCTGATTCTAGGCCTGGCACACTATTCTCTGCTCTAAATAAATGGTATTGTGCCAGTTCTTTGAGTCTAGCTTCTTGCTTTTAAGGAAGTATCAGCCTCTCAGTCCCAGTTTAATAGTAGTATGACCATACTTAAGTCTCTACTCATCCCTGGGTACTGGCTTCCTCAGCTCAAAAATGAAGTCATTGAAGTGGATGGCCAGTAAGTTCCCTTCCAGGCCATAATCTTCTCTATGCTCCTAAGTGTTCAAAGGCTTCACCTAATGGAATGTTTTCCCTTTGCATTGGTACAACCATTCACTACTAAGCTGGGACTTGGGGGGTGGGGAAAGGAACAAAACACAGTACAATGATTTGATGTTAGTCAACATCTGTGCAGGCAGCAGGATAGCAGGGTCACCTTGTAAGCAGAAGTTAAATGATAAAGGAACCAAAAATAGAGAATATGAAATGAAATATATCTTGAATGAAGAAAAGGAGAGAGGGATACACAATCTATCCTACATACCTCCATGATCTTTATGTAAATTGTTCTCCAAATTTCCCTAACACCATCCCTGAAGGTAATAGGAAAGAGACTAATATATTCCTTTCTATGGTCAGAATGCAATAGAATTCTGCACTTCTTAATACAGTGTGACTATGTACAATTGTCTTCACTGTTCCAGGAATACAGTTGATGCTGATCACTGGCAACTGTTCAGAAAGTCCAGTAATCTTTGTAATTTGGTCACTCAAAAATTCCTTTAACTTGAATTTAGATATCAATGATGCTGAGAAATCTGTCTCTTTACCTCAGTTCTAACTATAGCATTAATGGACAGAGACAGCATCATTGGAACTATAGAATCTTCCAGTTTTAGACCAGAGATAGCATCCAGTCCAACCTCCTTCTTTTCACAGATAAGGAAACTAAAGATAAGCGTAGATAAATTAATTATCTGGTATTTCACAGATAGAACTAGACCTCAGAAGTCCTCATCCTTATGTTCATGTTCTTTCAAGATTTTGGATCTTATATTCAAATGTAGCATCTTGTTGATTCTTTGATGAAATTTCAGCCATTGACTACCCAGTGTCCAAACACAGCATCTAATCTCCTTTATTGTAAGGAAAACAATAAAGAGAGCTAGACCAGGGTGGGATGGGCTTCATTGGAGAGGTAAGGGCCTTCAAGGAAAGGCTTTGTGACTACTTATCAGTTATGTTGTAGAGAAGATTTTTGTTCATGCATAAATTTCATTATATGATCTAAAAATTCCCAATGATTTCTGAAATTCTGTGATTGTGTGACTTTCCTTCACATTTTATTAGGTCCACTGATCAATTCTGAAGCCACACACAATCATCTTGTCATATGTTGGTAGAGCTACAATAAATTTGTGAGTCTCAGTAGAATATTTTCTTTTCTAATAAATTTGTCAAAGTCTTTTAGAGAGAAAGTACCTACAGGTATATACAGAGTATCAGGTGTTGTCCTGTACAATGTAAGAAAATAAGCTAAAAAAGAAATAACGAGGGTGAAATATACAAGGAGGTACTGGAAACTCTATAGGAATTGATGCAGTGAAGTAAGCAGAATCACAAAATCTATAAATGATTAATACAACATAAGTGAAAGAACAATAAACAACAACAAAAATCTGATCACTGTAATTATAATGATCAAACTTGAGAGATCTGAAATTGCACAGCTTCATTTTCTTTCTAGACGTAGGAGACAGTAGATGTGGAACATTGTATATGTTCTAAGAGTTAATAGATATATGCTATTTTTTTCTTCTTTTGTGTTTTGTTTCCTCTTTCTGGTGGTTCATCCTGTGGTTTCTAATTCTTACTTATAACATCACTAATGTGAAAATATGTTTAATAGGAATGTATATGTATAGCCTATATCAGATTGTGCATCATCTTGGGGAGGAAGTTTGGGGGGGAGAAAGAGAAAAATTTTAAACTCAAAAGCTTATGGAAGTGATTGTTGATAATTCAAAATAAATTAATTTAAAAAAAAGATAAGAAAATTAAGAAGAATTAATAGATAGGTGATGTTCTTTGTTAATGCAATTATTCTATCTTTTTTATTCTTTGTTATAAGGGATGACACTTCATGGGACAAGTGGGAAGAGATACTTTGGAAAGCAAAGGTAATGCAAAAATGGAAGCTTTTTGTTTGTTTTTGTTTTCATTTTTTAAAAAATGATCTGTGAGAACATTGACAAAAAATTCCTATACCAAAATAAATTAATAATCAATAAGTTCTCAATAATAATCAATAATAATCTCAATAAGTTGAGATAGGACAAAGTATCTAATTCTAGAATGTAGACCTGAAAACAGTCAATCTGTAACAAAGTTCTCTCTAGAAGAAAATACAACCAGCTTTAAACTCTATGAACTCATTAAAAGATCTAGTTTTCCTTTAATATATTGATATTGATGGTACACCTGTGAAATCATAAAGTCATCTGTGGTGCTATCAAGTCATTCTTCTTTATAGATGAATATTGTTTTCAACATTATAAACTATATGTTCCTGACAGGAAAGTTATTTTATAATAATGTTGGCAATTACTACTTGTAAGGTCACATTGATGATGAACCATCCCAGAAATTTGGTGAAACAGCTTCATGTGAGGTAGGATATATTAAGATATACTTCAATTTAAAATCAAAATACTATATACCATCTCCCCACCAGATAATAAATAAATATTAGCACTTTGTAATACTTACCATTTTTATCACATCATGAAGCCTTCAAACTTTAAATAAATTTCAAAATTACATGAATACAAAAGGGTATAGGCACTTTATCTGGGAACATTCTTTAAATGAGAAAAAAAACGGCACAGTTATTGTCATTATCCTCACCTCAAAAGCAATGATATAAAGATGTGATTCATGTAATTAAGATGATTTGGCCCAAAACTGCCTACAGATTTTTAGGTTAAAGAAAGGATTAGCTGTCGTAGTCCTTCAGTTTAGGAACTAGTTCTTTCTCTGCTAAGGCTACTATTGCCTGGTTACGGCTTTTCATTTTATAAGACATGGTTAAGAGCTTGGCATTTGATTTCCATTTCCCAGGGAACATCTTTGTTTGCCTACTTCCCTAAGAAACAATTTAGAGAAGATTTACAAATTCCCCTTTCACATCTTGTTTTCAATCCAAGTCTTGGAACAAAACTTGGATCTTAGATCATACAACCTTTGGACTACAATTGGAAGAGATCACAGAGGCTTTGTAGTCCAACCAACTAATTTTATAGATTAGAAAGTTGAGATTCAGTGACCATAAGTATCTTACTCACAGTCACACAAATGTTGAACATCAAAGACAAGATTTGAACTGAGGTTTTCTCCTTCTAGTCAGTGAACTGATAAAACATGTTGTAGACTTTGAGTTAAATAACTCTGAATTCTAATCCTGCCTCAGGCTGTGTGACATCACTTTCTCTTTTTCAGTAGAAGTCACTTTCTCTCATCTTCAATTTCCTCATATGGAAAAAAAAAGGATAATAATAATACCTATCTCATAGGGTCAGTGTGAGAATCAAATAAAATAACATTTTTAAAGCACTTTGAAAATCTTGTGGCGCTAAATTAATTGTTGTTGTTATTGTTACTAGTCTTGTGAGGAGGAGAGACAGAAAGACAAAGAATAGATAATACAATCTTGTTGATTCAGAACTCCCTGGAGAGTCAAACTTAAATAGAGCTTGTTCAATGTCACTGTTACAAGATGTCTGCAGTATAGGACTCCAGAGGCCAGTGCTGGGCTGTGTGCTAATTAACATTTTTTTTTTCTAAATTGACTACTTCAATTAAGGCATAGATTGTATGTTCACCAAACCTGCCAATGAAACAATGTGGAGAGGGATAGATAACATCCTAGATGTTAGAGTCAGGATGCAAAAAGACTTTTGACAAACAGCATTGGGATGAGTCTAATAAGATGAAAGATATTGTTCAAACATTCACAATGTTCTATACTTCCTAATTCTGTGTGGTTTTGGGTATTTTTTGTATTTTGAGGGGTTTTTTGCTCACTTGGTTGTGTTAAAAAAACTGAATGGAAGAATGCATTGTACTCTAATACTTGATAACTATTTGAATTTTGTCAGTTTTTAAGCTACTTTTCCTTAATTGAAATAATTTTTTACCCTTTCCAATAAGCCAATAACTGTTTACATACTTCTTTAAAAGCAAATGACTATTTCTATAGGCAGGTCATATAATTTAGCTTTAGTGTAAAAATGTATAAGCTAGAATTCTATGACAATTATTTAAAATATGATAACATGAGAATCACTATGATTTCATTTTTTTTTGTTTATCCAGACTTCCTTTCACCCATTGAAACTTAAAAGTCCTTCCAGTTTCTCCTATTTAAAATCATGCCCCCAGTACAAATTATATTCTCTTAGGTCCTTATTTGTTGTCTTCTTGTTTGCTTCCATTAGAACATGATCTCTTTGAATGCTTTCTTTCTGTTTATATTTGTATCCCCAGCACATAGTGTAGGGCCTGGTTATTGTAAGCATTTAATAAATCCTTCCATCCATCTGTCCATGTATCCATCCATCCATCCACCTATCCACATATCCATGTATCCATCTATCCATCCATCCATCCATCCATTCATTCTTCCTTCCTTCCTTCCTTCCTTCCTTCCTTCCTTCCTTCCTTCCTTCCTTCCTTCCTTCCTTCCCTCCTCCTTCCTTTCCTTCTTCTCTCCCTCCCTCTGTTACTCTTTCCTTCCTCCCTTCCCCTTCCCTTTCTTCCTCCCTCCCTCCTTCTTTTTCTTCCATTCTACCTTCCTTCCTCCCTTTCTTCCCTTCTCTCTTCCTCCTTCCCTTCCTCTTTTCTTTCCTTCCTTCCTCTTTTTCTTCCTCTCTCCTTTCCTCCCCCCTTCCTCCCTTCTTCGATTCCTTTTTCCACCCTTCCCTGTTTCTTTATCTCACTCCTTATTTCCCTCCCTTCTTTCTTTTAATCATTCTTTCTTCCCTTCCTTTTCCAAAGCACTCAACATAATGCTGGGCATGTTCCATAAATTCTTAAATCACAGATGTTTGAAATGAAATACATTTGAAGAAATCTAGTCAATATTACACAGGAAAAAAACTAAGTCCAAAGAGTAGTATTGACTTGTCTGTGACCAAACAGATTGTGAATGGAATAGCCTAGATTTGAACCCAAGACATCTGATTTGAAATCCAGGGCTTATTCTGTCTCAGCTCTTAGTAAATGCTGGAGCTAGAATGGGTTTCAGAAATCATTATACTAAGGCAACTAGGTAGTGCAGTGGATAGAGCACCAACCCTGGATTCAGGAGGACCTGAGTTCAAATCCGGCCTCAGACACATTAATGCTTACTATTTGTGTGACCCTGGGCAAGTCACATAACCCCATTGCCTAGCCAAAAAAAATCATTATACTAGCTCCCAAATTTACTTATTAAAAATTATACCCATAGAGAGAAAGTAATTTCTCTATGGCCATTCAGTGAGTTTGTAGCAGAATTGCAGCTAGGTTCAATTTTTTTTTTTTATTACTTCACAATGGAAGCTAGTGATGAACCTGTCCTCAAGGAAAGTTTTAGTCATGCCATAAGTCTTTCCACTTGTTTTCAAGGCTGTAATATTTCCAAAAGCAAGTTCTAACTTCTTACTATGTTAGGTTGTTATACTGTTTTCAGTCCTGTGAAGTCATTTTCTTTAATATACAAAAAGTGATTATTACATCACTAAGAAAAATGTTCACTTTGCCTTCTTCCATAATCTGTATTTGTGTACCACATTTTATAGAAAGCCTCAGAATAATCACCCAACCCACATATTAATCACATTTTTATCAATTACATGAAAAATTTATCAGGAACAGTTGTATCTCAGAGGATCTATTTCCCAAGAATCTACATTGTCTCACAGAATGAACAATGCCTTTGGAATCTGAAGACATTTTGAATCCTGATACCAATTGTATACCATTAGGTTACATAAACTCTCTTTACCTCAGTGTCTTCATCTGTAAAATAAGAATACTTGAACTACCTATTTTGACAGAGGTATTGTAAAAATGTTTTATGAATCATAAAATCTGTGAACTTGTTATTGTTATCAAATACTTTGATATAATGGCATACTGGTAAATGTTTAACAACTTCAAGGAGAGAAAATTATACATGACACACTTTTAATCTACATTACTAACATTTTCTCCCTCAATTTCTTGAATCTGGACAATCAACCAAACAATAAATCAAACCCTGATTTGTAATGTTGGCCAATTTCTAAGGTCCAAATGCTCATATTTAAAATTTAACAATCAATTCTTGTAAATTGTTATCAATTTGATATCTTACTGATTCTATTACACTCCTGTCCTGATACCACTTTAAATTATTGATAGTATCTTCCTTAACCATCAGCTATATCTTTCCAATGTCCCTGTCAAGGTAAACATGACTGCTATTGGGGTTGGGGATATGTCTCTGTTGAGTCTTAAAAAACAGAGCACTAAGCTAAATCTAATAGAATGATTCAATGGGAATATCAATTATTTCACTAGGGTTTAGCACAGTTCCTGGATTTAACAGTCAAGTTTACAAATAAACAATGGGGGAGAACATACATAAGCAATAGTTATTCTGAAATAAAAATGGAGTTTTAGTGGATTGCAAGCCCTATATAAGTCAGCAGTGTGCTATATCAGCTGGTACTTAATGTACTAAACATTAGGGATACAAAGAAAGGGAAAAATAGTACCTGCTCAGAGTTTAATGTAACAAACACATAGCCATTTGTTGAGCATGTAAGAATTCTCTTCATTTATGAATTTGACAAGATGGACACTCAAAGTTCCTTCCAACTCTCAAATTCCTTGATTTTGTCAGTTTCAAGTATTAAGTACTAATTTTTTATGATTCAGATTATAGGGTGTTATAAGACATTAGAGAAAGGACGAATCACTACGGGTTGGAGCAGTTAGTAAGGGGTGGTATTTGAGTTAATAATTAGAGTTTGGGTGAGAATTTTATAGCTCAAGAACAAAGGGTTAGAAAATCATAGAAACTTAGTGTAAGAAGGAACTCTGGAGGACATTCAATCAAAATATTACCCTATAAATGAATTTCTTCTCCAGTATCCTTAACAAATAGTCTCGTACCAAAAACCATTCCCCAATGGATAAAAGACAAAATAATATGAAATAAATAACTTACAAAAAACAACCAAAATTATGAAAAGCCGTATAATAAGTTGTTTCAAATCATTAAACATATAAGAAATTTAAATAAAAGCAATGTTGATGTTTCATTTGATACCCAGTAATATTTAAAATAAAGATAAAAATGATTACAGAAATAATATGGAACATAAGTTCATTGATACATCTAGATTTACACCTGTAAATTGGTCCATTCATTATAGAAAGCAATTTGAAATTAAGTGAAAATAAGTAATTAACATATCCATACCTTTTGAATCAGAGTTCCTATTACAAAGCATACATCCTGATGAGGTGAAAAAAGAATAAAAAATCAGTTCCAATATGTATCACTATGTTCATGGCAGCATTTTTGTACTATCAAAGAACTGGAAACAACATAGATATCTGCATATATCTATACATACATCTATCTACATCTATGTATAAAGAATGACTAAGGAGTATGAAATGGCTACATGAATGTAATGGACTATTATCCTTCAATAAGCAATGATCAATATGAAGACTTCAGAAAATAATAGGGAAAATATAAACTGATACAGTGTGACTTACACAGTCAAGAAAACTATTTACAATTACTATGATAATGTAAATTGAAAAAAAAATATGAAAAAAATAAATTTTACGTAACTATAGTGAGACAAGAAACTTGCCCCTGGAGGAGAATTGAGAAAATGCAACTCCATCCATTCTTTTGCAGACTTTGAAGACTATGGGTCTAGAAGAGGGTGAGCAATATGTTAGAGAATTGGCTCTGGAATCAGAAGAACTGGGCTCAAATCCCTCTTTTGATATTTTCTGCCTGTGTGATTTTGGGTAAGTCACTGAGCATTTTAATATAATGTAATAAATATAATATGTTAAATTTAGACTAGATAACTTCTGAGGTGCTTTCTAGTTCTAAATCTGTCATCTTGCATATTGCATACAATATCAGAATCATTTGGTTACATTTTACTTTGTTGAATTATGTTCTGCCCCTGTCACTCTTTTAACCCATTCTTTATTTTAGGAAATAGCTTACTTGGTAGGGAAGGCTAGATATATTTGGAAATAAAAGTGATACATAAACAAAATATGTCCATAAGTTTTGAGGGGAAAATTGGTCCTCTATTTTCTTCTTTAATGCTTTCAGAAGCACTGTAACTAGGAACTGTTTTTTCACCTTGGTCAAGCTGTAGACTAGGACAAGGAGGAGATAAAAGTTTCATCTAGGGTGCTGCTAGTGTTGTAGGATGTGTATTCCTAGACAACTGAAAGTTTCTATATTTGTAAAGATATGGCTGCACCAGAGTGGGTAAGGGGTATGAACTCTAAAGAGGAAAAAATACATAGTCTGTCACTAGGTACCATTTGCCAAGGGGAGAGTCTTGGCACAGAGTGGTTCATCTGGCACACAACTTCTAAAAGGGAAAGAAGCAGACCTAATATGAGAATCTATTGTGCACCCTTGGTAAGAAAGATCAACATACCCTACTTAAGGTAGGTGACATAAACTTCAATTGGTATAAATCCTAATTAGCTCATTTTCATGATCATATAATTTTCTTTGGCATAACAGTAAAATAATCAAGTAGCAAAGAGGAAGTTCCAAATAATGGAGAAAAGGAATTTTAATATTACTAAGCTGTCAGACATCAGTGACTAACTTCAATAACTTTATCCAAGGGGATAAAGAGGTTGCCATATGTCTCATAATAATATAAGCTAATTTTCTTTTGAGTGAGGCACAAAAACATCTAGTGTTCATCTAGAACATTGGCTCAGAAAACCCCAAAGTTCCTTTAAACTATTGTTCTATTATTTCCAAGCACACAAATGCTAAAGTAATGTAGAATCCAAAAGATTAAGGAGGGTTAATAAAGGGAGCAAATTTGAAGAGGGTCATAATATTGTTTTTTCTCATCAAGTGAGATTGCCTACCTAGAGGGTAGAGTAAAGGAAGCCTAGATGGAACAAACTAAATAAGCACAAAAATATTTCAGCAAACCACATGGTATTGTGTGAGTTGCAGAGAATAACAAGTTATACGTAAACAAAAAATGAAATAACATAGAGACAGAGATGATAGGTGAGGGACAGAGAGATAGAGAAATGATACGTAGATCTTTTTTTTAAATCTATGTATATTGGGATGAGAAAAACATAAATAATGATAAAACAGATTTATGCTTTGATATAAGCTTTCACATTAACAATGAGCAAAGGGAAATGCTCAATATAGCATAAAAATAATTTCTTTGTTAAGAGGCTATATCTTTGAATTCAGATAAACAGATTATAAATAAATTATATGGCAAAAAAGCCATGGAAAGAGTGCTATTAGCTCTGTGAATCACCACTCACTCAATCACTTGGTTGTGGAGAAAAATAGAAGAAAACAAAACATTAAATCTCTAGCTTTTGAGTTAGAAGGAAGGCCATAAATTTCCCAAAGGAAGTCATCTGGACATTTAAAGAGGTTTTGCAAAAGTAGCATAAGCTATCTCAGGAAGTAGTGAGCTCCTCATCATTGGAGGTCTTCAAACAGAGGCTGGATGACCAGTTTTCAAAGATGTTTTAGAGATTTTTATTTCATTTACAGATTGACATGCATGACCACTGAAGCTCCTTTTAACTTTGAATGTGTGTATGTGTGCACTTGTATACATGTGTGACCCTAGATGGGTGAGTTAATTATTGATGATAATTTAAGCATTCTGATAGCTGCCCTCATGCTAATAATTTACATTTATTTAGCTCTTGAAGGATTATAAAGCATTTCCCTTTTGTTATTGTTGTTGTTGTTAGAATGTAACCTCTTTGAAGTTAGGGTCTATTTCATTTTTTTCTTTTATCCTAGCTATCATGTTTTAGAGAAAAGGAAACTGAAGATTAGGGCAATTAAATGATTTGCCCGTTAACAAACAAGTTATAAGTGTCTCTGGCACTTCCCCCTTTCCCTCTTATGGTTTGAAGCAACATTTCTTGACTCTAATCTACTATCCACTGCACCATGTTGTCTCTTTTTTATCCATTCTGGAGAGACCTGAGGAGGGTAAACTACAAACAAAGTGGGAAGAAATTATATATTTCAAGTAAAATAAACACAAAAAAACATATATTTGATTAAACATTTTCCTTAGGCAATGTCTTTGTGTTCCCTACCACCATGTTGGCATAAAATAATATATGAATGAAGTACAGAACCTACCTAAAGCTTTGGAAAGTGGCTAAACAAAGAGCTTCCCTGCTCAGCATTTATTGAATTTTTAAAGCTAATTATGAGAATCTATATGGTTGAACTATGCTCCAGAATTTAAGACCCAGCTGTTTCTGGATCCAGGCAGGACAGTGGGGCAGAGGTAATGCTAAAAAAACTGTTCCATAACTTTTTCAAAGGTGGGAGGGAAAAACAGGAGCAAGGGTAAAGGAAAACTTCCTTTTGAAAATGTGTAGGTATCTCTTTTTAGTCATTGATGGTGAATGTCAGAAAGTGTGGGGAAGTCATACAGACACATAGTTTTGTCTGAGCTTAGAAGAGACATAAAATAATGTGAAGAAATGAAAATCCTTTGACTCTAGCCTTACAAGCTGACTTGACCCAGCTTGAATCTAAGGTGAAAATGATGAGAAGAAGAATTTAGGTTACTTTATCCCTATCACTCTTTTTGTTTAACTGACATCTTTGAAAAAGAAACAATAGCACTGCTTTCCTGAAGTCTGTTGTGGCAAAACAAAGATAAAGAAACCCTGAGTGAGGACAAGTAAAGGCCATTTTGTTTTTAGAAGTCAGAATGAAAGGATATGGAAAGTTTGTGACTTTCACTGCTTGTCACAAATTATGCAGTCATGCTTAAAGTTTCAGCACTGTAAGAGTTAAAAGTCCTTTGGGTAACTAAATAACCCTGCAATGTATTGTCACATTCACCAGATGATAGTATTGATGTTCAGAGATTATAGGTAAAAAAAATCAATAATCAACATATATTTCCTCAATTCCAAATGGAACCATAGGAGAGTGGAAAGATCTTTGACTCTGGAGTCAGATAACTTGGCATCAAAACCTATTTTTCCACTTTCAATAGCCTTAGGGATCTGCCCAAGCTACTAAGAGATTTAGTTACTTCACCATGGTCACATTGCACATGATCACATGTATGCCTTACAGGGAGGACTTGAATCCATATCTTTCTAACTTTATAGCTGGTCCTCTATCTCCTTCATCATGTAGCTCATTTATGCTTGAAACACCAAAAAACAAAAGAATGAAAGAGTCCTCTCTTAATCTCATCAAATAGTTTACCTAGATACGTATATATACATACATATATGTAAGTATATATGTACTATATACATACATACATATATGTATGCATGTATGTATATTAAACAATACTGAATAATACTTAGGTTGATTCTAATGACAGAAGTCTAATTGGCCAAATAGTTATCACTTTGGTGGTAGTAAAGCAGGTGTGTGCTATAACCTACTCTAACTAGCTTGAATGAATCTATTAGCTTAATTTTGAATATGAGAATTTATAACTCAGAAATTAGCAATCAATAAAAATCAGGACATTGTTTATTTTGTTATATTACTGTGTTGTTGATTATTTTGACTTACAAAAGTGTTAATAATTCATGTTGAGTTTTAAAGGATGTATGTATACTTTTTCCCCCAAGAGACCTCAATTGTTAAATATTTACCAATATATCCCTGAATTCCTCTATAAGCATTGCTTGGGTTCAGCATAAGTGCAGTAGAAGGCTCAGGGAATGCGCTCATCACCAGAATGGAGGGCTAGTGACTTTTGGTTAATAATAACAATAATCTGTAATTTGTATAGTGCTTTAAAATTTGCCAAGTACTTTATATACATTATCATATTTGAACATCATGATGTTCAAGGATTGAGCTCACAGATGGAACATAGCTCTGAAGCTATAACTTATTCTGAAAGACTAAAATAGACAAAAGGAATAGTGGAATAGCATGTTTTTATTAAGGAGGTATCAGAGGAAGTACAGGAAAGAGAGGTCAAGATATCATGAGTATTTTGGTAGGAATTGGAAAATAACAAACAAACAAAAAAAGAAATAGAAGTCATATTATTGTCAAAGTGTACAGCAGATTACCTGAATAAAAAGAAGAATTTGATGAGGATCTTGGGAAATAGATCACAAATATTAGACAGAGGTCTGACAATGTGATGACTTTGAATTTCCTAATATCTACTGGAGCTCTTTCCCTTTGGAAGGCTTCCAAAGTTTCTCAGAACTTCTGAGAAAGATATGACTTGTGGAAGTGATAATTTCATCTTTCAAAAGTTCATGGAAGAGAAGAAAGTTAAGTTTATCATATACTCTGGATGTATGGAGAGAAGATTTCAAAGGGTTCTGAGGAGAGGATCATAGACTTAATATTGTTTTCAAGAAAATCATCCTAGGAGGCATGGTCATCTTTAAGAAATGAACTTCTGAATTCATAAGCAAAGGAAAAATAGGGGGGAAATGATTATATGGTTTGATAAAAAGTAAATTATTCCAGACTAATTTTTTTGATGAAATTATTAGAGAAATTATGTCATTATAGTTTGCTTAAATTTTAGCAAATTATTTGAAGAAAACCTTTTTTTCCCCCAGCTTTTAGTGTGACATGGCAGCAAATTAAAAAAAAAATAGCCAGTGCTTTCTTAGGCTTAATTATTAGAAGCAAAAGGCAAATGACAATTCTGCCATATTTTGCTCTGGTCATACCACATCTGGAATGTTTTGTTCTGTTCTAGGGCACATGATTTAGCAATAAAACTGACAAGCTAAGAATTACAAAAGAAGATGACCAGGATAGGAAAGAGATTCAAGATGATTCTGGTATAGGAACATAGTAAATTCCTTAACCCCTCTTAGTCACAGTGAAATGAGGATAATAATAACTGTAACTTTGCCTTTTGAGTGGGAGAATTTGTTGTGAGGCTCAAATAAGATACTTCATAAAGCACTTTGCAAATATTAAAGCATTATAACCTTGTTATCATCATCACCACCATTATTAGTATTATTATGACATGTCAGGATGAGGTTGAAAGAATTGGAAATTTTTAGGCTAAAAAAGGATAAAATCGGATAGGACCTGATAACTGTCTTCAGCCCTTTGATACATTGTCATGGGTAAAAGAGGTTAGCCTTGTTCTTCATGGAAATAGAAGTCAGAATTAGGAGCTATGTTCAGAAATTTCAGAGGGGAAGATATATTCTTGATAAAAGGAAAATAATATTAATAAGCATAGCTCTATCAAACTTCAGTAGACTGCCTTGGTGATGTTGTAAGTTTCTTCTTATTTGATATCTTCCAGCAAAGATTAGATGACCACTTAGTGATATTGAAGAAGATATTTTTGTTCAGTTATAGCTTGGAGTAGACAGCCTTTGAGGTATCTTTGAGAGCAGATCCCATGATTCTATAAAATATCTCCACGTAATCCACCCAATCTTTATTGAAATCTCTAATTTTTATAACAATTGACTGAAAGATTCATACCTTAGTCCAGGGCGCACAATGAAGCACACAATAAGATGAAGTTCCAGGAAGTACAAGTTTAGGAAAACATCAAGGGGTGGCCAAAGTTACGCATAGAACCAAAGGTGGGGGCTGGGATTTTCCTTGCATCAGCAGCTCTGCTTCATTTTAGGAATTAAAGCACAATGATAAGTTCTATGCCAAGGAATCAGGATCAACTCCATCTAGAGCAGTCACAGATGAGAGGCTCACATCTCCCTGTCTCCTCTCCCCTCCGCTGGCCCTAGGGCTCCACCTTTGACTATCCGTTCTGAATGTGTCCCCCACCCCCTTCATAACCTGTTCTTGAACTAAAATAATGAATGTCTACTTATGACCCTAAAAAGAAAATACCATGGGGATCAATGAAAAAAAAAATATGAAGGAATGTGTCCTAGTTGTACCAGATTTCAAAATGGATTACCAAAAGGTAATAGTGAAAACAATCTGATACTGGCTAAGAAATAGATGAGGCATACAATACTATACAATAGTAGTAAATGACTATAGAAATCTAGTATTTGATAAAAATCAAAGATTCTAGCTTTTTGGATAAAAAAAAATCCCTATTTGACAAAAACTCCTGGGCAAACCAGAAAGCAATTTGGCAAAAAATAGGTATAAACCAACATCTCACATTGTATACCAAGATAAGGTCAAAAGGCGTGTATGATTTAGACATAAATAGTTGTATCATAAGCAAATTAGGGAACTGTGGAAAATTTTCCCTGTCAGATCTATGGATAAGGGAAGAATTTATGACCAAAGGAGAACTAGAGAGGATCACAGGAAGTAAACTGAATAATTTTGATTACATTAAATAAAAACATTTTTGCACAAACAAAACCAATGAAGCCATGATTACAAGGAAAACAGGAAACTGGGGGAGGGGAGAATTTACAATTTATTCTGATAAAGGCCTCATTTCTCAAATATAGCAGTTCTGCAGTACTACCTCACACCCATGAGATTGGCTAAAATAATAGAAAAGAAAAATGACAAATGTTGGAAGGAATGTGGAAAAATAGGGTCACTATTGCTCTGTTGGTAGGGTTGTGAACTGAACCAAGCATTCTGGAGAACAGTTTGGAACTACGCCCAAAGGGTTGTAAAACTGTGCATACCTTTTGATCCAGCAATTACCAATACTAGGCCTGTATCCCAATGAGTTCAAAAAGGGAAAAGGACATATTTGTACAATAATACCTATAGCAGCTTTTTTTGTGGTGGCATATAATTGAACACTAAGGACATGCCAATCAATTGGATAATGGCCAAAGAAGTTATGTCATATGATTGTGATGGAATGTTATTGTGTTATAAGAAATGCTATTGTGCTATAAGAAAAACAAGATGCTTTCAGGAAAAAAAAAATAACCTGGGAAGACTTACATGAACTGATGCAAAGTGAAATGAGTACAACCAGAAGAGCAATGTTCATGGTAAAAACAATACTGTACAATGATTATCTGTGAATGATTTAGCTATTCTGCTTAATGCCATGATCTAAGACAATTCCAAAAGACTCATGATGAAAAATGGTATTCACTTTCAGAGAGAGAACTGATAGAATTTGAGTTCAGATAGAAGCATACTTTTTCCAATTTTTTTTCATTTTTCTGGCTTTTTTGACGTACTACTAATATGGAAATATGTTTCACATAATTTTACACATAAATTTATATCACATTTCTTGCCTTCTCAATGCTTGGGGGAGGTACAGGAGGGAGAGAGAATTCAGAACTCAACTTAAAAATAATTTTAAAAAGAATGTTAAAAATAAATAAATAATTTAAAACAAAATGTATCAAAAGCCATCCAGTAGCTTTGGTATACTTAAAGTAAAACGTCTCTTTTAGTTGTAATAACTCATACATTCCAGAGAATTCTATTGTCACATTTTACTTTAATCAAATGGCTATGTTACATTTTATATTTGGAGATTCTAGAGAGGTCTCCTGCTATAGCTTACTTCAAGCAAAAGACTATGTTTCTCCACTCCTTACATTTAATTTTACATCACTATCCAACCAAGCCAGGAAGCCTTTAATGGACATAAAGAACATGTTTATTATCTAAGAACTAGTTTAGCTAAATTAAGAGAGCCTTTTTATCTGCTTAGCTTCAGGCTGATTATTGTTATTGTTGTTATCATTATCATTATTATTTTGATACTTGTAATTACAGAATTCCATCTAGCAAGCAATAGAGGGATTTCATCTGCAAAGGGAGGAGGAGTAGCTTCACGAATTAAAAAAAAATAGATCTTTGAAATATTTCATTGTATCATAGGGAAATAAGATCATAGATTCTGAGCTAGAAGAGACATTCAAAGTCATTACATTAGGAAACTGAGACCCAGAAATAATAAGTGAATTGCTTAAGGTCTTACAGGTGAGTAAGTGGCAGAAGAGAGATTTGAACCCAGATCCTCTGACTTTCTACTCTGTTCTTTCTCCTACACTAGACTATGTTCCTCATAAACAATAGAACCACAAGGAACCTCAGAACCCATCTAGTCCAACCCAATGAAGAAACTGAGGCTCATAGAAATTAAGTGGTTCTGCCTAAAGTCACACAGGTAGTAAATGTCAATAGTGGGATTTGAATCTAGATCTTTTGACTCCAGAGGCAGTACAAGATTTAAAACTATATTCCTATTACTAAAAATTCAATTTTCTTTCCAAGAGGTCACAATTTCTTCATAGAGGAAAATGAGAGCAAAATAAGAGCTAAGTAGTTTGGCCTTCAGTCTGCCTTAGTTCTGCCTTTCTAAGCATCCCTATTACTCCATACTGAATATCTTGCCCTGAAAGATATCTTAATGTCCTTTGTGTTATCTATACCATTGATCACAAGATTTACTACATTCTAGGCCTAAGAAAGCTCTTGTAGTTTTTTTTTTTTTCACTCTTTCACAGTTATCTCCTTTTCCTATCATCTTTTGCATAGGTCTTACCTTTTGAGGTCATATTTGAAGCCATACTAAGCATCTGCTATTTTATTCCCCTTCATAATTATTTGTGTTTGTGGCTTTTCATTTATTAATATTTACCTCTTCAATTAGGTTCCTCAGTATAATTTCAGGCTCCAGTATTCGACCATTCCTCTCTCTGAAACTTTCACAATTCTGTTCTTACAGATTCATTCTGTCTTCCTATGCTCAATGTTACCTTCCACCTCTGCACCCCTTTCCTCTTAGGTGTCACAAACTGCTATGTTCATATTCTTTGAAGGTTGCAAAACTTTCACTTTGCCAATCAGTTCATCCTTATCAGTCAGTCACATCCAGAACAGCAATCACTGTGATAGGCAGGATCCTGTTCAGTCTAAAAATGTAGTTAATCAACACAATTACAAAACACTTTTCACACAAATAAAGTCAGATCTAAATAATTGGAAAAACATCAGTTTCTCATGTCTAGGTCAAGCTAATATAATAAAAATTACAATTCTATCTAAGTTAATTTACTTATTCAGTGTCACACCAATCAAACTAACGAAAATTATTTTATAGAACTAGAAAAACTAATAAAAAGATTCATCTGGAAGAACAAAAGGCCCAGAATATCAAGGGAACTAATTAAAAGAAATGCTAGGGAAGGTGGCCTAGACATTCCAAATCTTAAATTGTATTATAAAGCAGTAATCATCAAAACTACTTGTTACTGGCTAAGAAATAGAGTTGTGGATTAGTGGAATAGGTTAGGTATGGAAGTCAGTAGTCAATGTATCAATATCAGACAGTCTCCTGTCTGATAAACACAAAGATCCCAGCTTCTGGGATAAGAACTCACTATTTGACAAAAACTGCTGGGAAAACTGGAAAAGAGAATGGCAGAAACTAGGCATAGACCGAAATCTTATACCATATACCAAAATGAAGTCAAAATGGGTATATGATTCAGATATAAAGACTAATACTATAAGCAAACTGGGACAGCAAAGAATAGTTTACCTATCAGATTTATGGAGAAAAGAAGAGTTTATGACCCAACAAGATAGAGGACACTATGAAATGCAAAATGAATAATTTTGATTACATTAAATTGAAACGTTTTTGCACAAACAAAGCCAATGCAACCAACATTAGGAGGGAAGTAGAAAACTGGGAAAGAATTTTTACAAGCAGTATCTCTGATAAGAGCCTCATTTCTAAAATATATAGAGAACTAAGTCAAATTTATAAGAATACAAGTCATTCTCCAATTGATAAATGGTCAAAGGATATGAACAGGCAGTTTTCAGATGAAGAAATTAAAGCCATCTATAGTCATATGAAAAAATTCTCTAAATCACTATTGATTAGAGAAATGCAAATCAAAACAACTCTGAGGTACTACATTACACCTATCAGATTGGCTAACATGACAAAACTGGAAAATGATAAATGTTGGAGAAGATGTGGGAAAATTGGAACACTAATGCATTGTTGGTGGAGTTGTGAAATGATCCAACCATTTTGGAGAGCAATTTTGAACTATGCCCAAAGGGCTATAAAATTGTGCATACTTTTAGACCCAGCAGTGGCACTTCTAGGGCTGTATCTCAAAGAGATCATAAAAATGAGAAAAGGACCCACATGTACAAAAATATTTATAGCAGCTCTTTTTGTGGTGGCAAAGAATTGGAAATTGAGGGTATATCCATCAATTGGGAAATGGCTGAACAAGTTGTGGTATGTGAATGTAATGGGATACTATTGCGTTATAAGAAATGATGAGCAAGTAGACTTCAGGAACACCTGGAAAGGCTTGTATGGATTGATAGAACATTGTACACAGTAACAGCCATGTTGTGCTATTACTAACTTTGATAGACTTAGCTCTTCTCAGCAGTTCAAGGATCTAAGACCTCTCCAAAAGTCTCATGATGGAAAATGCTATCCACATCCAGAGAAAGAACTATGTATGGAGTTTGAATGTAGATCGAAGCATTCTATTTGCTCTTTTTTTCCCTTCTGTTTTGTTTTGTTTCTTCTTTCTTATGGTTCCTCCTATTGGTTCTAAATCTTCTTTACAACATGACTAATGTGAAAATATGCTTAATAGGATTGTATATATAAAACCTATATCAGATTGCATGCCGTTTTGGGGAAGGAGGCACAGAGGGAGGGGGAGAAAAATTTAAAACTCAAAAGTTTATGGAAGTTATTGTTGAAAACTAAAAATAATTAAAATGTAATCAAAATGAGATGAGGAAACTGAGGCACACAGACATTAAGTGCATTGCTCAAGATCAGATAGATATTAAAAGAGTTGAAATTTTAAATTAAGTATTCTATCTCAAAATCCAGTTCTCTACTTCCATCATTATTTCATTGTTTTTCTCTACTGTCACATTATTAATAATTAAGTCTTACCAACAATACATTTAATAATCATGTTTAGACCTTACTAATAAAATCCTAAAACACACAATCTATCTGTTTCCTACAAAATAAAGTCATGCAAATTTAGATGAAATAGTTTTATATTCAGCAAAAGCAAATGAAATTATGATCATATCCAACTTACCACTTTTTGTATTGCTTTCAAGGAGAGTGTAAATATTCATGTACACACAAAGGTACAAAAATCATAATTCTAATTGGAAATTTTGGTGATAATGGGTAATTTGTTAATTTCTACCCATTACATACATACACACACAAGGACTACATTCAGTTTCAACATAAATAAAAATAACATAGATTTGTAGCCAAGACCCCTGTAAATAGGGCGTAACTCTAGCTGCTTGGCATCATCAATAATAACCCGTATTCTTAGAAGTTTGCACATCAGTCACACTGTACCTCGGTGGAGGTTTTTGCTTTGCACTCACTTTTGATATTCATGAAATGTTGGAGATCATGTTTTGACATTTATATACATATTGACATATGTGTGTATGTCATAACCATGTACATAAATGATGAAGATAATTTCCTAGCCATAATACAGTACAATCTGTCAGAAATGGAATCAATGAACTTAAAAGGAAATTAAAACTAGTGAGTACAGTATTTTCTAAAAATTTTAATAGGGCATTATCTTAATGCATTCTGTAGCAGAATAGAGATGGCACTTACAGAGATCACGTTTATCACTGAAATTAGGTCCTAGATTAGGAGTTGTCTATTTAGAACTAGAAGTTATTTTGTATAATTCCTGCTAACCA
Organism: Vombatus ursinus; assembly: GCF_900497805.2. Taxonomy (NCBI): domain Eukaryota; kingdom Metazoa; phylum Chordata; class Mammalia; order Diprotodontia; family Vombatidae; genus Vombatus; species Vombatus ursinus. Next base: position 19,258,856 of record NW_020940360.1, read on the forward strand.
GAAAACCAGATAATCACAAAATATCTCAAATACTCCATTATCAATTTTTCTATCACATCTATCTTAGTAGATTAATTTTTCTAAAACAGTATCTATATCATGTTAATGCAAAATGCATAGGAGAAAGGGGAGATCAGTATATCTAAAATGTGCTTCTCTTTTACCCTTGATTAATCTAGGTTAACCTGCTCCAGAACACATATGTTTCAAATTTAAAGTTAATTTTATGGATGAGAAAATGTGTATATATTTTAAAATCTTATATCTTGTTTAAATGTACTTTAAAAATATATTCTAGTATATTATAGCATGGTTTTGTACTTTCAAATTACTATTACAAGGAAGCAGATAAATCAAAAGCAGTCTCCATCAGAGAGCTCTGTCTAATCTGGTGAATAAGACAGTTGCTAAGGCATCATTCAATGCAAATTAATCATTATATATCCAATAATGAAATCTCTAGCAGAAGGAGGATCCTAGAATAATTTAACATTGAAGGCTTCTAACACTGATTAAGAAAAAAAAAAGACATTTGCAGGTTTAAAAAAAAAAAGGTTTCATCACAATACTGCACATGCTAACTTTTTTTCCCTCTTCCAAAACTATAATTTTGCCACATGCATTTGATAGATAATTAGTAGATTACTGCTTTTACCTTAATACAAACAGGTAGGTCTATTCCCTTGCTATTTGTTAGGAAGTCTTCTGAAGAAATTCAACCCCCAGATCTTTCTTCCTTTTTTTTTCTCTTATTTTCTCTTCTCAATACCATCCTGCCTCTCTACTTTCTTCTGTCACTGAGTTACTAAATGAGGCTTTTTTAAAGCCAATGTTAACATGTTTTCTATAGTTTTCCTGCATCTTTTATGTGTTGTCTGCTGTTAGTTGCTGAGATATATTTGAGATACAATTAGCAGATTATTGTCGGCATCCTAATGCAAATTGCAGCTGTGTTACACTATTGTCCATTAAGTCTTCTAAAAATATCAAATTCCCACTGTTATGTTTGTGTCTGTCTCTGCCTGTCTCTGTTTCTCTGTCTGCCTCTGTCTCTGTCTCCCGTCCTACTTCTACCTGTTTTCCCCCTATTGTTTTTGAGTCTTGCCTCTTTGCTGTGCTTCATTTTTTTAAACTACATAATCTATATTTTTTTTATATTTCCTCGCAAGTAGAATTTTTGAAATCCTATAATACTCCAAATGAACCACGATTAAGAGAGTACTTTTGTTATTTTGAAATTCCATACAGTACATCAGGAATCTCTAATTGTTTTCAGTTTTCTTGTGTTTTCCTGTCAGTGCATCCACAATGAAGACCAAAGCCCTAGTATAACTTAGTGGGATAGCTTTAAGAATTATGTTTTAAAAATTCATCATTCTAAAGCCAATATGGTGATGAATCTTTACGGATTGTACTGGGTTTGTTCTAGAATAACAGCGTTTGTCTATCATATAGTGCAAGAAGGGTAAGAGAAGGGAAAAAATCTGACACGCTATGGCTTATTTTAGACCTGATGTTATTGATATAAGGGCTTTAGCTCTCATGTCCTTCACTGACTCTGAGATGTTCTACCCGAGCTATGGTCATGAACTCATAATCAAAAGTGACAAAATTTATTCTGAGTATGAATAAACTTTCAACATCCCTAAGTCTGCCCTCAGAATCTGAAGTATATTATAGGTATAGCAAGCAGGTTAATTTTCACTCAGGATATTTTTTTAAAGTTTCTTATGTATTTTTATATCTTGCATCTATGATGTGGACCAGTGGGTAATGGTCAGATATTACTATAAGTCTGAATACATTAAATTAGATTGTAAGTTCTTTAAAAATAGGGAACCTTTCTTCTATTCCTTCTTTGTTGCATATAATAAACAATGCAATACTTATTAAGCATATTTACTACTATACTAGTGTTCAAACACCATAGAGAAAGACAAACAGACTGACTGCCTAAGGGCCAAGGACTTATGAATTTGTTTATTAAATAGTATTTTTCTTCTTCATCAAGACTAGAGAAACACAGTTAGTTTAGGCTTCATCAACTCCCAGATAGAAACATTATGTCAATTTAGATGTTATGACAGCGTTTGGGATACAGGTGATCTAGTTCTGGGCACATACAAAATGTTCAATAATTTCTTGCTGATAGAATGAACGGATTAACAATGTAATGCTGGAAGCACAGATGCATTGGCTTTCTAAAATTTGCTACAAAGTCTATATAGATGAGGTTTCCTCTACATGTGTAAATCCCAGGTCACCCTCTCCATGACAAGGTTTATCATAACTTATGCCACTGATGGACTGGCCCAGATGAAAGATCAAGCATAATTCTTGAATTCTAGTGCCACTTTTAGACTCTCCATTCACTTCTATCACTCAGCAATCTCTTCTCTAAAGTTCACTGCATACTTTAAAAATATTTTATTGATCTATTTTATTGTCACATTACCTAGATATTTCCTTATATCACTCTCTGCCCCATTACACTCATGTAAATAATTTGTTGAATCACTCCTCAATAGATGGGAACCTACTTTAGCAGACCATTGCTAATATGAAAAGTGTCACTATAAATACTGTGATGTATATGAAGCCTTTCTTTTTGTCTATGCCTTCTTTGAGGTGTGTAACTGTCAATGTAATCTCTGAGTCAAAGTCTACCATTTTACCTAGGGACTTAAATTTATAAGTTGAGTTACTTCCAAATACCCTTGCTTCAAAGATTATTAATTTCCTCGACTGCATTGATCTCTACTCTTCACTCAACTTCAGCCACTTACAGGAATGGTAGAAACATTAATCTCATTGTTACCATAAAGTATTCTATTTCCATTATCTGTGATGCCCTTATTTCTTTATCAGCTTTCATTTTTCTTTCTGTTCAACTCACTTAAAACCTGGCCATCCACCTTTGATTCAATCTCCAACCACCTTACCTCTTCCTGATTTCCTAGGTCATTACCACTACTCTAACCTCACTTCTGCCATCAAAATCCTGTGCTGATAGCTTGCCTATTCAATTTTACAAGATCCTTGAATCTTGGTTCTCTTGTCTCTTTTTGTTCTATAGCCACTCATCACTTTCCAACTCCCAGTTCTGGATGACTCATACCATCTAGCTACACCTTTCCAACACACATCCCACTGGAGGCAGATGGAGGAAGTTATGCAACTATGCTGATGGGTGAACTACAAATTGATGATATGTTTTCTCAACTGTGCTATCACAACTACATGCCAATCAATTTACTCTTTCCCAATTGAGTCCCCTCAGTGTCTAATCCAAAATTTCTTTCCTTAATCCAACTGTTTTATACATGCCTCTTTCATGTGAACAGAAGCTAACAAAGCTATCTAGGTCTCTCTGATCTTTAAAAACAAAAACGAAACAAAAATAAAAATCACTTTCACCTCCATTTGACCCTACCATCCTTTTAATTCATGGTTTTCCCCTTCACTGAAAAAAAAAAATCTGTCTACATTCATTGCCTCAATTTTCCCATCATGCATTCATTGTACTCTAAACTCTTTGCAGTGTGTCTTCCAACTTTATTACTATTTGATTTTTTTCTCTCTACACTTAATAATTATTAATTTTTAAAATCCAATGACTTAGTGTGATTCCTATATTTCTTGACTCTTCTAGAATATTAGAAACTATTGATCAACCTTTTTTGTATATAGACTCTCCTCCCTGGTCTCTCCTAACCCTGGTCTCTCCTGATTCTTTGCTCACCTGTCTGGTTTCCCTTTCACAGTCTCCTTTGCAAACCATCATCCTTGCCTAGCACTGACATGAGGGCAAACCCCACTTTTCTGTCCTTGGCTCTCTTTACAATATATACTCTCTCAGTGAGAACTCTTATAGATTCACCTAATACCTCCATGTAAATGACCCTCAGATTTGTATCATGAGCAGCAGTATTTCTCCTGATATCTAGTCTCACATCAACAATTAAGTATTGGGCATTGCAAGTGGATATCCCACAGTCATATTAACTCAATATATCTACAACAGAACCATCTTTCAGATTTTTTTTTAAATTCTCCCCTCTTTGTAACTTCCCTACTGCCTCAGAGAATGCTATTGTCCTCCTACTCAAGTGCTAAATTTGGAATCATACTCTACTCTTCCTTTTTCCTTATCTATCACATCCAATCAGTTACTAAGGCTTATTATTACATGACAGCTTGGTGGAAAGAGCCCTGGGCTTGGGGTCAGGAAGGTGTTAGTTTTAATTCTGTCTCAGCCACTTACTAATTGTGTAATCCTGGGTAAATCACTTAATCACTCTTGGACTCAGTTATCTTATATTTTGTATGTCTTTGTATATCTTATATTTAAAGTGGAGATAATAATCGTACTTGCAAAGTTATTCTATGGACCAAATGTAATAGCATATGTAAAGGACTTTGCAGGCCTTAAGATACCCTATAAATGATGATGATGTTGATGATCATGATGTTATTTTTCTACCTCTACATTGTATATTGAGTTTGACTCCTTCTTTTCTCTTCTGTCATAGCTGCTCTAGCACAAATCATCATCACCTCTTTCAGACTAATGAAATTGCCTCCTAAATGAATTTTGTATTTCTAGTGCTGTCCCCCTCCAGTCCATTGTACACAAAGCTGCTGTTAACAAATTCCTAAAGCATAAGGTTGACCCTGCCACTCCTCTTCAGTAGTTCCTTCTTTTTTCTAAGATAAAATACCAACTCCACCCTTGACTTTTAAAGCCTTTTATCACTTAGATTAAGCCTACCTTTATCACACTTTATGCTCCTTCCTGCTGTCTGTGTTACAAAGAAATAGCCCAACTATTACCTATGTGAGACTTTCCTTCTCTTATTTCTCAGCCTTTGAAAAAGCTGACCCTCATGTTTGACATATGCTGCCTTCTTATCATCACCTCATGCCTTCTGGAACATTATTCAAAGCTTAATTCAAGTATCCCCTCCTATCTATAGGAAGTCCTATAACAACTCCCCCAGTTGCTAGTGATGTTCCAAAGAAATTACTTCAGATATTTTAAAATGCAATATTATATGTACATATTATTTCTTTCCACTAGGCCATAAGCTCTTTTGGTGAAAAAAAAATGTTTTGTGCTTTCATTTCACCAATGCCTAGCCTAGGTCTTCACACATGATAGATATTTAAAAATGATTACTGGTTTGAATTGAATTGAAATGACATGGAAAATAAACATGGTCATGGGTCTACAGAACTAGGAGAATGAAAACAATGATTTGTATGAGTCTTGTGCTACCTAACATTTATGGATTCCTAACATAGTTCTTATGTGAGAGGAAACTTTCTTTTCTGGTGATTCTTGGTCTCTGTGCCATTACTTCACTATTTCATTTTTCTGTGATATTTGCATCATTTACTTTTGGTTTTCCTGTTAACCAGTTAGATAATTCAGGATTTGTGTTACCTTTCACCTTTACAGCATTTTTATTGATTATAATCAACAGCTGATTTTCCTAGTTCCTTATGCAGACATTTGATTTGACTTGATATTTTACATAGAGATAAAACGTGGTTATTAGAAGCTGCTAGCTCCTGCTGCAATGTGCCCCAGGTAAAATGTTTGATTTATGATAGCTGTAGATCAAAATGATTAGAATATTTTGAAGAATAACTACCTAAAAGCATTCATTTCAGAAGATTGCTTTAAAAAATATCATTTTCAAGCTTGCACACTGGTGCATTGCCAGAGAACAGGCACTTTTGATGCAGATTATCTAGCATTGAGCCGCCACTCACTCAAAAACAGTTTTTAAGTGAATATTAATCATCATAATATTAGAATAACAGTAACAAACTCTTTTCAAGTATTCATTCTCAGGATATTTGATAGTGGAAAGCTTTAAACATGATAGCTGTTGATTTCTGAATGGCCTTAATGACCAAAGATATCAGGGACTGCTTTGGAATTTTAACTCAGAAGCCCCAGTTCAATTTTAAGATCACACGGTTGTCACCAGAAAAAAACAAACTATCTAAATCTAGCAAGATCTTCACATGTTCTCTTCTCTACTTTCTGTAATTTAAAATGATAAGTAGATAAATGCATAAATACATGAATGAATAGACAAATAAATACTTCTCTTGAGAGGAAAAGCAAAACCATAATACTGGAAAGTATCATTTGGCAGAAAGCTGGGGATTGTGAAGACAAGAGAAGGAAATTCCATTATAAATATCCTCAGTGTTTTAAAAATAGGGTCAATCAGTCCAGAGAAAGGAAGCAGATCAGCCTCCCAAGATTTACCTTTTAATCTCTGTCCACTACAGCTTCTCTTTTCTTCATTAGATCCAATAAACACTAATAGACTATACTAAAATTAGAAGCATTAATGGAAAAATAGCAAAGACAAGGTATAGAACCAGCAATCTTTGTATTGTAATTTACCTTCCAGTGGGAGTGATATAAAGAAGATTTATTTTAATTTAATTCCTTGTCAGGGGTCCTATTTTAAGAGCCAGAAAGAAATACTAAAAGCAGCTCTCTATAAGCAACACTGATTTTTAATATAGCTAGATTATAAGGTAATAACATTTTTGCAAGTTTCTCAAAGCTTATGCTCCCACACAGGATTATTAATTGCCACAACCCGTTAGGTGAGAACACATTACTGAGAAACATTTCATGTCTTAAGCAAAAATCTGAATTGAATGAAATGTTGTTTCAGATCTTTTTAAATAGAGACCTTTCACGTAGCATGGTTTGCTCTCAAGGCTAGTGAGGAGGACAGAGATTAGGTACTAATATCAGGTTAGGATTTCTCAAATCACTCACTACTTCTGTATGTAATTAATAACAAACTGTCAGAGAAATGAAGGAAGTATGGAAGAGGTTTATGCAACCTCCTTTTCTTTTATGCTGCTTCATTAGCCCGAATTAATGTAGGTAGCATTTTTACAAGGTCACAGCATATTCAAGGTTAACAGGTAATTATTGCTTAACAGTGAATGTTAAAAAATATGGATTTATTGGGCAATTTCAGTGACATTATGGAAAAAATCATGTTATTTTATCAGATAATAGATGATATTAATAAATGGAGATCTATATTCTAATACAAGGGAAAAAATCCACTAATTTCACTAAGGATTTGTTAATAAAGGGAATTTTCTTTTGGTATGTGAGATTCTCTCTCTCTCTCTCTCTCTCTCTCTCTCTCTCTCTGTCCCCCATATGTGTGTGTGCACATTTAGAACAAAGGAGAATATAATATAACTAATAAATAAATAGGAATAATTGTAGATTATATATTATATCAAGGAATAAACATTATTCTAAAGATTGTAAAAATAATCAATTTATCAAAAAGATTCAATACATTAGCAGTTCTGTGATCTCATCAATAAGAGTAATCCCCTAATGATACACATTTCATACCACCCATGCATACCAATTCAGTTATTCTTAAACATGTTACTACTCAACTTCTCACTTCCTCTCATCCCCCCATATTCAATCAACAATCAAGTCCTGTCCTCTCTACCTTCATAATATATTTCAAATGTCCCCTCCCTTCTCTCCTATTATACTGTTCTTTGGCAGATCCTCAAAATTTTATACTTAGACTACTGAAATATCTTGCTGGTTGGTCTCCCTGACTCAAGTTTCTCAAGTCACTCCAATCTATCCTCCACCCCAATGTCAAATTGAGCTTAATAAGACAGAAATCTACCCTTATCACTCCCCTATTGAATAAAGTACAGTGGTTCTCCATCACATCCAGGATGAAATATTTAATAAATGTAAAATCCTATGTTTGGTAAAGTTCTTCATAACCTGGTTGCCTTCTGCCTTTCCAGTATTCTTACCCAGTCACATAGCATTTATAAAGCACTGTGCTGAGCACAAGGTACACAAAGAAAGGGAAAACAAAATATTCCCTCCTTTCAAAAAGCTCAAGGCCTTATGGGGGAGACAAATGCAGATCTTCACGTAAAAACAAGATATATACAATATAAATATGGAGTAGGCTCACAAGTAACGTATTAAGATTAGGAATGACTAGAGGGGGCAGAGCCAAGATAGTTGAGTAGTTGGAAGTAGTACAGTGAGTTTTCTTTCCCAAATATCTGACAAACATCTTCAGAAAATGCACCATAATTAATTATGTTTGGGAAATCCATGAAAAAGTCACAATTACTCATTTTTCCAGCCTAAGTTAGCACAGGGAAACATAGGGGTTTGCAGAAAATTTGGAAGGGGTCTGGCCAGGAGCATATCATGGAGAACACAAAGGAGCACAGGGAGGGAACAGTTGTCAAATAGCAGCTTCTCCCTCCACTCCCACTACCCAGTTTTGGCTCAGAAATCCAGGGCAGACTGAGGAGGGCACTTTCTTCAGGGGTTGGTATTTGAGTAGAAAGTGGTGGTAGACTCTGGGCAGTGAACTGAGAATTCAGAAGAAATTAGTAGCTATGTAACTCAGACACCAGGAAGAAAGTATTTTCTAAATTCCAACTTCAGACTAAATTAGAAGCCTGCAGATAAATTATCTCTGTTTGGAGGACTAGAAGATAGAGTACCAAACTCATCCCAATGACTTCCTTTATTCAGGGAAGACACTGGACTTTTGGGCTCACTTACTCTTGCATCTGCTGCCTAGTCTGTTTTATTTTTTCAACTCCCCAGAACAAGAAACCCCATGTGCTGGGGAATCCCTAGTGTTTTCTCCCCTACCCTTCTTTCCTAATTTCTTTTCTGTATTGTCTCCCTCCAATAGATTGTAAACTCACTGAGAGCAAGGCCTATCTTTCTTTTTATTAACTATATCCCCAGTGCTTGGCATATAGTAGAAGTGTAACAAATGTTGATTGGATTAGATTGAACTTGACCTTTATTTGCCTTAGCTTCTTCATATGAAAAATGAGGATAATAGCACTCACTTCACAGGGTTGTTTTGAAGATCAAATGAGATAATAATCATAAAGCACATATCACAGTGCCTGGCACTGTGTAAATGTTATTATTATTAATTATTATAGTACAGATGTGAGCTTTTTAATGTCTTCTCTAGGGTAGCGACTTTATCAGAAGGAAGGAGGCATATCTGAGAGATATTATGAAGGCAGAGATGAAAAGATTTGTTTACACAATGGATATGATAGGTTAGATGGATTGAGGAGTTGAGGATGACACCTAGGTTATGAGCCTGGATTTTTTTTTGGAAGATGGTGACACCTTCAACAGTAGTAGATGAGTTAGGTGTCAAACCTAACAACCATGTACTCTGCATCCTATCAACTGGCATCATTGTTGCTCCTCACATAAGACACATCATCTCTCGACTCAGGACATTTTTACTGACTGTCCCCCATACCTGGAATTAATATCTTTCTTATTTTAATCACTTGCCTCCTTGGCTTTCTTCTAGTTCCAAAGAAAATCTCCATTCTACGCAAAATCTTCCCCAAATACACTTAACTTTAATGCCTTCCCTCCATTGATTATATCCAACTTATTTTGTGTATAATTTACTTGTACATTGTTTGCATGTTTTGTTCCCTGTTAGACTGTGAGTTCCTTGAGAGCAAGGACTATCTTTTGTCTTTCTTTGTACCCCTGGCACTTAACACAGCTCCTTGCACATAATAGGCTCTTAAAATGCTTTCTGTTGATTGACTGACATATACTCCCATAAGTATGACACATTGGGTCCACCCAGGGTACTAGATTGCTTCCTTAAATCTCCTGACATAGAGAGGATATCAGTACATCACATGATCATAGGCAAAAATCTATCAGAATCTACACGGAATATTTATCTGAATATTACATAGTATTCTTTACCAAAATTATGTTTAGTAATGTCAAATATTTGAAATGGACTTCAAAAGTGATTTTTAAAAAACATAATAAAACTTCACAGTTTATATATATATGTATATATATATACACATATATACATATACATATGATCAATCATTACATAATCATTTTCTTACTAAATAAAATAAAATTTTGTAATATTAGAAAATGTCAAATTACATAAAACAATTAATTGTACCACATAATTAAACTTAAAGGAACCCTTCCCAAAAGATAGATTTTATGTGACTATGGTCATTATGCACTTCTCTATGCTCTTTTCATTTTTATGTTGAAGGCACTGCGTCCTGCTAATATATTAAGTTTATGAACTCAGCATTATCCTATGCACTTAATCCAACTCATTGTCATATATTGGAACTTTCTCAACATTAAGGCATGTCTGTTTTTCTCAACTCACTCAGTAATAGCCCTAGTCTAAGCTCTTACCACATGTTCCCTGGACAATTGCAAGAACCTCCCAGCTGGCATTCTTGCCTCAAGTCTCTTTCTTCTTTAACCTATTCTCTTCTCAGCTGCCAAAGAGGTGTTTATAGCACATAGGTCTCACCATATAAACTTTCTGCTCAGTGAGCTCCAGTGGCTCACTATTACTTTGAGAATCAAATAAAAATTCTTCTGTTTGGAATTTAAAGCTCTACATAACCTGGCCCCATCTTATTCTCCCAATCTTCAGATATCTTTTTTCCTTCTATGCACTTTATGATTGAGCAGCGCTATTTTTGCAGTTCTTTAAATAGGATACTCCATTGCCCAACTCTATTCCTTTACACTAGCTATACCCCATGATTGGAATGCTCTCCACTCTTACCTCCATCTCTTCTTTTCCCTGACTTTCTTCTATACTAAGCTTATATTCTACCTTCTATAGAGGTCTTTGCTGCCCACCCCACCCCACATTGCAAGTTGCTAATGTCTTGCCTCTGAGATAATCTTCCATCTTATATATCCTGTGTATGTCTTGCCTCTACCTAGATATTTACATAGTATTTTGTCTTCCCTACTAGAATGTGGTCTCCCAAAGTACAGGGACTTCTTTGGAGATTAGATTACTGGCATGTTGCTTAATAAATGCTCATTGACTAACTCATTATACTTTTCTATTGGATTTGTCAAAGGAAAGGAAGAGTATGCAGATGGGCAGAAATTAAAACAGAATTTAAATAGTGTGAATAGTCCTTCCATGGAAGTAAATCATGAGCCTTCCAAATCTTGGTAGGTAGGGAAGTAGCATTTGTAAATTTCTATAACTAAAAATATTAATCACCTTGTGGCTGAATTTGTGGATAGGAGCTTCTGTGAATTTAACTAGATAGGTTCTTAAAGAATATGCATATATACGTACACAAATGTGTGTATGTATGTATATGTGTATATACATGTATATATAATATATACATGTATATACACATATATAAGAGAGAAGCATACATATATACTTACATATACATAGAGGTGTGCATCTTTGTGTATATATATATGTATCTATAGAGAGGCATATATACACAAATGTGTAAATACACATGTGCAGGTATAAATGTATATATCTGTATGTATATACACATGTATATTATATATGTGTACACACGTGTGTATATACACACATACATACATGCATACATGCACACACACACACATATCTCTTTAGTTATATAATTTCCTGGGTTATGAAGAGAGATGTGGTGAGTGTTAACCTGCTTATGTCCTGGGTGCTATGGTAGGTGAGTGTCATTAGAATTGTATAGAAACCATTATATGTCTCCATTTAAAAGTTTTAGGATATTCTGTTTTAATGGATTTTACAAGTTACATTCCAATAAACTTGCATTGAAATAGAAAGAAAATGAGGTTTAGTGGTTGTAAAAGGTGCTGGAGAAAGGCAGTTCTTAATGCTTGATGAGTAAACCTAAGCATTGTAAACAGATTTAAAATTATATTCAAGAAGAGTGAAAGTTTGGAGGAAAAAATGATTCAGTTAGGACAGAGAGAGAATTATTCCTTTCTGATTCCAAAAATGTGAGCACAGGGCTACTTTTTGTTGGAAATTAGATAAACTAAGGACATAAATGTTCTTTCTTAGGGCTTCAACCAAATGGTGTGAAAGGGATAAAAAAATAAAGGTGTGAATAAAAAGGAACTAGAAACTTCTGAGGAATTAATTCTGTTAGGTAAGCCAGGCTTCAATGAGATTTCACACAATCACCTCAGAGAAAGAAGCTGCACTATAACAAGGGAGGCGTGAACAAGCTTGTTGGGCTTTCAGTACATCATTGTGGGAGGCTCAACCAAACTAACAGCTACAAGGCTTTCTCTAAGGACTATTTTTTATAGCTCTTTTTTTATTAGTAATATAAGGATATGATTCTGAATCTTAGAATTATATAATTGCTAATAGGCTTCCTCACTCTGAGGAGAGGAAATGATTCAGTATTTCTTGCTATAAAAAATATGCATGCATGCACACAATCATATGGAATAGAGGGGAAGTGCCATATTAAATAGCTTTAACCTCTTGTTAAGATCTTTGTGTACTGGATATTTATTCACAGTAATCCGTGGAATCTGAGTGAGCATTTCTTACATAAAATCTCAAAGGGAAAATGGTGGGTGAATATAAGAATGTCTAGAAGGCCTTCAGTTTTACACTTGAAAGAACAATGTAGGACCTTTCTCTTGGCATTTGGCAGGTAATTGTTATGCATCCTACAAGTCTTAATTTTTCTTCACTTTTTACTTCCTTTCCTAAATCTGTTCTAAATTCTCCCTTTGTTTTCCTTTTTTTAAAAGGAAGTTGTAGTATTTTATTTTTCCCAATTCCGTGTAAAAATAATTTTAGCCTTTGTTTTTTTACAATTCTGAGTTCTGAAATTTCTCCCACTCTCCCTCCTCTAACCCAACATTGAGAAATCAAGTAATTGATAAAGGTTATACATGTGTAGACATGCAAAATATATTTCCACAATAGTCATGTTTTGAAAGAAAACACAGACAAAAAAAGAAAAATAAAGTAAAAAAAACATGCTTTGATCCATATTTAGATACCATCACTTCTTTCTTTGGAAGTGGAATGTATTTTTCATCATAAATTGATGTCAGAATTGTCCTGAATTTTTGTATCACTGGTAATAGCTAAGTCATTCACAGGTGTTCATTGTAAAATAATGCTATTATCAAGTACAATGTTGTCCTAGTTTGGCTAACTTCAATTTACAGCAGTTAATATAAGTCAATTCAGGTTTACCTGAAATGCTCATCAATTCTTATAGAACAATAGTATTCCATCATTATCATATACTACAACTTGTTCATTCATTCCCCAATTGATGATCATCCTCTCAATTTCCAGTTCTTTGCCATCACACAAAAGCTACTATAAATATTTTTGTACATATAGGTCTTTTTGCTTATTTTAAAAATCTCTTTGGGATACAGACCTAGTAGTGGTATTTTCTGGGTCAAAGTATATGCATAATTTTATATCCCTTTCAACCTATTTCCAACTTGCTCTCTGGAATGGATCAGGTCACAACTCCACCAACAATGCATTAGTGTCCAAATTGTCCCATATCTCCTCCAATATTTGTCATTTTAATTTTCTAATTTTAATTTAATTTAATTTAATTTCTAAACTTAATTAGACAATCTGATAGGTGTTAGGTGGTACCTCAGAGTTGTTTTAATTTGTATTTCTCTAATCAATAGTGATTTAGAACATTTTTGTATGACTATAGATAGTTTTTATTTCTTCATCAGAAAACAGACTATTCATATCCTTTGATGATTTATCAATGTTGGAATGACTCATATTGCTATAAATTTGACTCAATTTTCTGATGAGGCCTTTATCAATGAAACTTGTGGTAAAAATTTTCCTCTGGCTTTCTGTTTATCTTCTAATCTTGACTGCATTGGTTTTATTTGTGCAAACCGTTTTTATTTTAATGTAATAAAATTATCTATTCTACATCACATAATCATTTCTATCTCTTGTTTGGCAATAAACTGTCCTCTTTTTCATAGATCTGAAAGGTACACTATATATTTATAATTTGATTATGGTATCAACTTTCACCTATTTTGACCTTATGTTGGTATATTATGTAAGATGTTGGGTCTACACCTAGTTTCTGCCATATTGTTTTCCAGTTTTCCCAGTAGTTTTTTTTTGTCAAATAGTGGGTTCTTGCTCCAAAAGCTTGGGTCTTTGAGTTTATCAAACACAAGAGTACTGTGGTTGTTTCCTACTGTATATTGTCTACCTAATGTATTCCGTTGATCCACAACTCTATTTATTAGTCAGTACCAGATTGTTTTGATGATTAACCCTTTGTAAGCCAGTTTGAGATCTGGTACAGCTCAGCTACCTTACTTCAATTTTTTTTTCATTAATTCACTTGATAATCTTTACATTTTGCTCTTCCAGATAAATTTTGTTATTACTTTTTCTGGCTGTATAAAATATTTTGGTAGTTTAATTGATATAGCACTAAATAATTTTATTAATTTAGGTAGAATTGTCATTTTTATCATGTTGGCTTCGCCTATCCATGAGCAATTAATATTCTTCCAGTTGTTTAGATCTGACTTTATTTGTGTGAAAAGTGTTTTGTAATTGTATTTATATAGTTACTGAGTTTGTCGTGAGAGGTAGACTCCCAATTATTTTATATTGTCTATAGTAATGAAATTTATTTTTCTATCTCTTGCTGCTGTACTTTTTTGGTATTATATAGAATGATAATGATTTATGTAGGTCTATTTTATATGTTGTGCCTTTCAAGTTGTTACTTATTTTAACTAGTCCCCTCCCCACTGGTTTTCTTGGATTATACACACACCCACAGACACATACACACTCACAATCACACACACACACATACACACATTTATATTTATTTATTTATACAATGATATCATCTGCAAAAACTGATAGTTTTATTTCCCTGTTGACTATCCTAATCTTTTCAATTTTTTTTTCTTCTCTTATTGCTATGGCTAACATTTCTAGTACATTATTGAATAACAGTGCTAATAAGGGGGATCCTTGCTTCACCCATGATCTTTTTGGGAAGGCTTCTAGCTTACCACTATTACAAACAATACTCACTTTTGGTGTTAGATGAATACTACTTATACTCTTAAGGAAAGCTTTATTTATTCCTATGCTTTTTTTAGAGTTTTAATAGGAATGAGTGTTGCATTTTGTGAAAAGCTTTTTCTGTGTCTACTGAGATAATCATATGATTTTTGTCATGTTTATTATCAATATGGTCAATTATGCTGATACCTTTCCTAATATTGAACAATCCTTGCAGTCCTAGTATAAATCTCACTTGCTCATTTTTTTCTTTTTCTTTTTCTTTCTTTCTTTCTGTCTTTTTCTTTGTTCTTTTTTCTTTTATTTTGGCTAGTCAATGGTGTTAAGTGACTTGCCCATGGTCACACAACTAGTAAGTGCTATGTGTCTGAGGACAGATTTGAACTCAGGTCCTCCTGAATCCAGGGCTGGTGCTCTATCCACTGTGCCACCTAGCTGCCCCCTGCCTGCTCATAATGTATGATTTTTATGATATATTGTTGCAATCCCCTTGCTATTATTTTATTTAAGAAGTTTGCATCAAAATTAAGTAGGGAAATTGGTTGGTAGTTTTCTGTCTCACTTTTTGCTCTTCATGATTGAAGTGTCCATGCCATTTTTATGTCATAAAAAGAATTTGATAGGACTTATTCTTTGAATATTTTCCCAAAAAGTTTATATATTATTGGAATTGTTTTTTCTTTAAATGTTTGATTGAATTCTCTTCTGAATCCATCTGGTCCTGGTGATTTTTTTTTTCTTCAAGAGCTTATTGATGGCTTGTTCAATTCCTTTTTGCTAAAATACAGCTATTTAAGTATTCTACTTCCTCCTCTGTTAATATGGACAAGTAATATTTTTGTAAAAACATTTTACATTTCATTTATATTGTCAAGTTTATTGGCACATAATTGAGCAAAATAGCTTTTAGTAGCTTTTAATTTTTTAATGAAAAATGCAAATTCACCTTGCTTCTTTTTGATGCTGGTAATTTGTTTTTCCTCTTTCTGTTTTTTAATCAAATTTATCAATGGTTTATTGATTTTATTGTTTTTTTCATAAAACTACTCTTTAATTTGATTTGTCCAATGGTCTTCTTTTCAATTTTATTACTCTCTTGTTTGATTTTCAGGATTTCTAATTCGGTATTTAATTGAAAATTTTTAATTTGTTCTCTTTTTAGATTTTTCTTTTACTTGAATGCCCAATTCATTGATTTGTTCTTTCTCTATTTTATTGATATAAGCATTTAGAGTTATACATTTTCCCATAAATACTTCTTTGGCTGCATCCTATAAATTTTGGTATATTGTCACATTGTTGTCCACTTTAATGAAATTTTTGTTCTTTGACACATTCATTCTTTAGTATTAGATTACTTAGCTTCCAATTAGTTTTCAGTCTACATTTCCACAGCCACTTATTAAATAATTTGTTTACTTCATTATTATCTTAAAAAGATTCATTTAACATTTCTACTTTTCTTATCTGGTTGTGAGGTTTTTATGTCTTAAAACATGGTCAAATTTTGTGTAGGTGCTATGTACCACTGAGAAAAAACATATTCCCTTCCATTCCTATTAAATTTGCTCAAGAGGTCAATATGTTTAACTTTTCTAATATTATATTCATCTCCTCAACTTCTTTCTTAGTTTTTTTAAATTAGATTTGTCTAGTTCTGAGAAGGAAAAGTTGAGGTCTCCCATTAGGAGACTTTTATTGTCTATTTACTCTTGTAACTCAATTAACATTTCCTTGAAGTATTTGGATGCACTAGTATTTGGTGCATATAAGTTTAGTATTGATATTATTTCAATGTCTATAGTACCTCTTAGAAAGATGTAGTTTCCTTGCTTATCTCTTTTAATTAACTCTATTTTTTACTTTTTGTTTGTTTGAGAACATGATTGCTATCTCTGCTTTTTTTTTCTTCAGCTGAAGCATAATAGACTGAACTCCAACCCCTTACCTTTACACTGTGTGTTTCTCTCTGCTTCAAGTGTGTTTCTTTTAAAAAAAACATATTATATGGTTCTGGTTTTTAATCAACTCTGCTATCTTCTTCCATTTTATGGTTCAGTTCATCTAATCCATATTCACAGTTATGAGTACTAACTGTATATTTCCCTCCATCTTATTTTCCCCTTTCTTTCTCTGTCTCTCTCTGTTTCTCCATCTTTGTCTCCCTCTCTCTCTTCATACTCCCTATTTCACCCTGTTCCTCCTCAAAAGGATTTTGCTTCTGACTACCACATCCCCAAATCCACTCTCCCTTCTGTCAGCATTCTCTTAACCTTCTCCCCTCCTACTTCCCTGTAAGACAAGATAGATTCTGTAACCAACCAAGTGTGTATGTTATTCCCTCTTTCAGTCAATAACAATGATTATTAGGTTCAAGGATTGCCCACCTGACCCTCACTTTCCTTTTCATTATAAAAAGCTCTTTCATACCTCTTTTCTGTGAAATAATTACAGCATTCTACCTCTACTTTCCCCTTTGTCCCAGTGCAACCTTCTTTCTCACCCTTTAATTTTTTTGTTTGTTTTTAGGTATCATCTCATCATGGTCAACTCATGCTCATGCCCTCTGTCTATGTATATTCTTCATAACTGCATTATTACTGATAATATTCTTAGGAGTTACATGTATTATCCTCCCATGCAGGAATGTAAATTTTTAACTTTATTGAATGCTTTATGATTTCTCTTTCTTGTTTACTTTTTTTATGCTCCTCTTGAGTCTTGTATTTGAAAATCTAATTTTCTGTTCACCTCTGATCTTTTCATTAGGAATGCTTGAAAGCCCTCTGTTTCATTAAACATTTTTTTTTAAACAATTATGCTTAGTTTTTCTGAGTAAGTGATTCTTGGTTCTATTCCTAGCTCCCTTGTCTTCTGGGAATATCATATAATAAACCATCAAATCCTTTAATGAAGATGCTGCTAAGTCTTGTGTTATCCTGGTGGGTACATGATATCTGAATTGTTCTTTCTGATTGTCTACTACATTTTCTTCTCTACCAGGAAGCTCTGGAATTTAGCTATGATATTCCTGGGAGTTTTCATTTTGAGATCTCTTCCAAGAGGTGATTGGTGGGTTCTTTTGGTTTCTATTCTACCCACTAACCCTAGGATATCAGGACAGTTTTTTTTTTAAATAATTTCTTGAAATATGATGACTATGCTTTTTATGATCATAATTTTCTGGTATTCCAATAAATGTTAAATTATCTTTCTTTGATCTTTTTTTTCCCCCAGTTCAGGTGTTTTTCTAATGAAATATTTCAAATTTTCTTTTTTTTTCATTCTTTTGATTTTGTTTTATTATTTCTTGATGTCTCATGGAGTCATTAGCTTCCACTTGTCCAACCCCATTCCAAATTTTTTCAGTGAGCTTTTATGCCTACTTTTCCATTCAGGGGTTTTGTGCAGCTCTTTTCAGAGATACTTCTAGGGACCTGTAAATTTTCAGTTCTTCCAAGGTTGTATGATAAGGGGTGAGGTGTTTGCTCCTTTCCTGGCCTGTGTTCTGGTCTATGGGTGACTACAACACTCTTTTCTGTCTTAGAACTGTTAGGAGTATTTCCTCTCCACCACCACTACAAACTCCTGTGCCAGCACTCCTCCTTGCCCCAGGATTGCCACCCAGAACTGTGACCCAGATCCAAGCATGAACAAAGCAAGAGAATCCTGCACCAGCAGAGAGATCCTTGCAATCCCTGTCTGATCAGCCACTCCATTCCCCCTTAGTCTGTGGGCCAGAAGCTCTGGAAGCAGCTTCTGCCCCAGGGCCACACTTAGGGACTGGGACTGGAACTGCACTTCTCTCTCTCACCACAGTCACAGACCTTTCCCACTTACCTTCTAAGTTGTCTTTGGTTATGGATTGAGAAGTCAGGAAACTGCCACAGCTGCCTGTGATTCAGTCCTCTGAGTCCTGCTCCAGGTTCACTGAGGCCTGCTTTGCCTATACGCCCACACTGAACTGCGCTCCTCTCCCTACTTGGCATGATATACCTTTCTGATCAACTACCCAGGCTGTCTTGGGCTGTAAAAGTGTTTCACTCTGTCTTTTTGTGGGTTCTGCTGCTTTAGAATTTGTTTAGAGCCATTTTTATAGGTATTTGGAGGGGTTTGGGGGAGAGTTCAAGCAAGTCACTTCCTTTACTCTGCCATCTTTGCTCTCCCCACCCCCAACTTGGCAAATTCTACTTTTTAAGAGTATTTTTCTTCAGTCATTTTTTTTTATAACTTTTGTGTATTTCTTTCTAATTGGCCAATTCTGTTTTTTAAAGAGTTTTCTTCAAGGTTTGTGTGTGTGTATGTGTAGGGGTGTGTGTGTGTGTCTTTTACCATTTGGCCTATTCTGTTATTAAGGTGTCATTTTCTTCTTGCATGATTACCATTTATTTTCTCAATTTGTTTTCTCCAACTTTCTCATTTGATTTTGTAAATCCTTTCTGAATGCTTCCATGAGTTCTTTCTGGGCCTGAGTCCAGTTTGCATTTTCTTTGAGGCTTTGCACATAGTCATTTTTACAATGTTGCCCACTTCCTGTTATTCTCTGTCACCATAGTTATTTTCTGGAATTAGTTTCTTTTTATTGTTGTTGCTTGCTCATTTTTCCAGCTTATTTCCCTACTTTTGACTTTACATTAAAGTTGGGCTCTGCTCCAGGGGCAGAGAGAGATGACATTGTCCAAAGTGTCAGGTTTTTGTTTTGTTGTTTTCAGAGCTAGTTCTGGGGTTCTGTATGTTTTCAGTTCTTCTGAGGTGGTATGATCTAAGGAGCTGTGTCATCACTGCTCTCCAGACCTGCACTTTAGTCTGGAAGTGACCACAAGTCCTGTTTTCTTCTCTGGAACTGTGACCATGGTCCCCAGTTCCCTTTGACTGGAAGCCTTAGTATGCTAGTGCTCCTCCTCTCTTTTGTACTGTTACTTAGAACCATGTATGGACAATGCAACAGATTTATGCATCTAATGCCAGCAAATGATCCCTTGTAATCTCATTCTGACCCTTTTTTTTTTGTTTTTCTGATCCCTTTATAATCTGTGGGAAGAGAGCTCTGGAAGTTACTGACATCATACTCAGTTGCCTAAGGCTTGCTGCTGGCTTGCACTAGGTTTGGCTAGTGCCTTCCTGTTGGCTTGTATGAGGGTGTGAAGTCTTGCTGATGGCTTGCACAGTGTTTTGACTTCACTGCTGGCTTGCTCAGGGGCACAGAACATGGGGCCTGCTTGCTTGCTCTGGGGCACAGGGCCTCAAGATGGCTTGCTCTGAGGTTCAAGGTTTTGCTGCTGGTTTGCTGGGGTGGCATGCTGTTGACCTCTTTCCCCAGTAAGGCAGATCTTTCCTGCTGATCTAAATTGTCTGAGTCTGAAATATTGTTTTACCCAATCCTTTTGTTGGTTTTGTAACTCCAGAATTTGTTTTGAGGTATTATTTTAAATTTATTTGGAGGGGAATTTACGAAAGGTCAGATGAGTCCCTGCCTTTATGATATTGGCTTCACCTCCCAATTCTGATCTCTCCTTTTCCTTTCCCAGTATTAACCAAATTTCCTTAACCTTTATAGAGATGAATTGATTCTCTGCTGCTTGCTCTAGTTTTGACCTAATAATTAACTCCAAGAAAATACAGGTGCTCCATCAGCCAGTGCCATACCACCCATATGTGGAACCATTCCAGTTACAGCAAAGGGAGACATTTTGAATACTGCGGATAAGTTCACTTACCTTTGCAGTATGCTTTCTAGGGATGTACACATTGATAACGAGGTTGATATATGCATTGCCAGGGCCAACTCAGTGTTTGGGAGGCTCTTAAAGAAAGTTTGGGAGAGAAGAGGTATTAGACTGCCTACCAAACTGAAGGTCTACAGAGCCATTGGGCTGACTTTGTTGTTGCACTCCTGAGAAACATGGACAGTCTACCAGCACCATACCAGAAAACTGAAACACTTTCATTTGAATTGCCTTAGGAAGATTTGAAGATCACCTGGCAGAATAAGATACCAGACACTGAGGTCCTTTCATGAACTAAAATGCAAAGGATTCAAACTCTACTGCCGAGAGCACAACTCTGATTGGCTGGCCACATTGTTAGAATGCCAAACATAAGCTTGCCAAAAAGACTATTTTGTGGAGAACTCACACAGGGCAAGCATTCACTGGTGGTCAGAAGAAGCAATCCAAGGGCACTATTCAGGTCTCTCTTAATAACTTTGGACTTGATTGTGTGACATGGGAGACACTCAGCATGGTATGCCCTCATCAGAGAAGGTGCTGTGCTGTATGAGCAAAGCAGAATTGAAGTAGCTCAAAAGAAATGTGAGATGTGTAAATTTAAAGAATCCACCCCAAATGTTCACATGGACTATTATGCCTCATCTGTGGTAGAACATTCCAAGCTTGTATTAGTCTGATCGGCCACAATTGGAACACTGTAACTTGACTCCAACATAGTGATGTCATTTTGGTCTTCTTTGAGAACAAAGGACAGTAACCACCATTAACCAAATAAAACATCCTTTGGTGTACAGACAGATCTATCATACCTACTATCAATAAATATAAAATATTTATTAAGCACATACTATGTGGAGGCACTGTGCTAAGTGCTGGATCACAGATAAGACCCTCTATTGTTCCTGTTGTTTTATGTCCTTGAGTAAATAAAGGAATGTTCCATTCTCATTCTCACATACTATGCAAGGTAAAAACAACAACAAATACAAACAAAAATAGCTTTGTGCTGTAAGATAACACTTTCCTCAATAATCATTATCTTGGAAACTAGGAAAAGAAGGAATTATCTTTAACATACACCAAGAGTGGAATTTAGAAGCCACCTTAGAAGCCAACTTTGAAGCTACTATACCACTAGAATCTAGGTAACTGTCATACTATTGCATCAATCTAGATAAAGCTTTGGAACCTGAAGAATCCCAGTCCAATATCCAGTTGGACATAAAAAGTGTCCTGTAGCAGAAGATGAGTTCATATTCCAATATTTGTATTCAACTACAAAAGGGAAAGGCAGCTAGGTGGAGCAGCAGATAAAATTCTAGGCCTGGGGGCAGGAAGACTCATGTTCCTAAATCCAAATCTGGCTTTAGAAATTTACTAGTTATGTGACTCTGGGTGTGTCACTTAATCCTGTTTGCCTCAATTTTCTTATCTGTAAAATAAGGTGGAGAAGAAAATGGAAAACCACTTCAGTATCTTTGCCAAGAAAACTTCAAATAAGGTCATAAAGAGTCAGACATGACTGAAAACAACAAAAAGGACATATTTTATCCATCTTGTCAATAGTTCATCTAAAATTTAACATAATAATACGGTAGAAAAAATAACTATATATCATAGAATCATGTCTTCCTTAACTCCATTAAAAAAATAATGAGAAAATTAAAAAAAAACCCTACTATTTATGTAGTACTTTAAAATAAACTTTATACATATTATCTCTTTTGAGTCTTACAACACTATGAGGTAAGTTTGACATATTTGATTACTTCCATTTTCCAAATGAGAAAATGGAGGTTGACTGAACTGCCTACGGTGATACAACCCATCAAAAATGGGATCTGAAACCACTTCTTATTGATTTCAAGTACAGCTTTCTCTTTACAGGGCTATTGTGGCACCTCTTTCCATTGATTCTGATTACAATAAATCTATAATTTAATAGATAAATCTTGAGTAGTTTTATGAGGTTCAAGCAAGTTAAAGCCTATTCATGGTTTCAAAGAAAATAAATGTCAGTAACCAGATTTGAAACTATATCTTCCTAATTTTATGTCCAAACTTTTACTAGCTATACCATAATGACTATCTTTATATGCCAGCAAAAATGAAGATTTAAATTGAAGGAAAAATAAATAAATATCCATATTAAGAAACTTAAAAAATAAAATAAATGTAAACAATCAGATTAAAGAAACAAAAAAGAATCAAAAAAGGGAAATAAACTAGTACAGATTGATCTTGATATACATTTTACCAAATATTTAAAGAATAGAAAAGCTGTATGCTATAACAATGCTGACAAAAATGAAAGAAGATATCTTACCAAATTCCTTTTATGAGACATAAATAATTCTGTTACTCCAACAATGGAGAAAATGGAGAAAGAAAATTAAAGGCCTGTATCATTAATGAGTACTGAAGAAGAATTAAATAAAGTATTAGTAAAGATATTACATAAATATATTTTAAAAGAAACATGATTCCCACTCCCACAATGATCAGATTATTTTCTAAGGAATTTAAGATGGGTTCAGTATTAGGAAAATTATATATGAAAAATTGAAGAATATGTGATTTATGAACATAGGAATTGTCTCCACCAATGCATTTTGCAAAAGTTTATAATTTAGTAGATAAGTTTCCAGAAGTTAGTTTCTTTTGTTAAACTGAATTTACATTAATTCCCTGGTGTCACAAAGCTAGTAGTAGAGGCTGTTGTTGTTGTTTGTCCCTCATTCTCAAAGAGGAACATGACATCAGGAAGGTAATGCCATGACTTACAAGTGAAATGGGTTTAAGTAAGGGAGGGCTGTGCAAAGTTACCAGTGTCTCTTTCTTCTCTGGAACCATCTGGGTACAGTAGCAAGATATGGATCAGGACTACTAGAGATGGTCCTGGATATAGTAGAAAACCATGGCCTTTTTAAGCTAAGGTTTCAGTTTATCAGAAGCAATGCCCATTGAGGGATTAAAGCTAGGTAAGAAATGAGGGAAAGAATGACCCTTTTACCTAATGTTATCTATACATACACACACATACTCACACACACTCACACACATGCACATACATATATATATACACATACATATATACATATATGTATATATATATGCATATACATACACACATGTAACACATATATATGTGTGTGTGTATATATATGGCATATATATACATATATGCTAAACAGAAGCAACTGCTATTTGCTTTCACTCTGAGCAATCAGGGCCCAAACAATGACCACTGAGTAGGATTTAGGATGGGATCTATTGCTGGCCAATCAATGAGAGCCAGAGTGATTTGGGTTTAAGGCATGGTCTTGAAGAAATAAATCTAGGCCTTAAACCACAAGATAGTTTTACATTTTTTTAATGATTAATTAATTTATTTTTGGTTTCCAACATTCACTTCCATAAGATTTTGAGTTTTGAATTTTCTGCCCTTTCCATTTCTCTCCTCTGCCCCACAAGACAGTATGCAATCTGATATAGGCTCTACTTATACATTCGTATTAAGTATATTTTCCCATTAGTCATGATGTAAAGAATAATTAGAACTAATGGGACAAGCCATAAGAATGAAGCAATAAAACAAAATAACCAAAGAAAAGAAGAGGAAATAGTATGCTTACATCTACATTCAAACTACACAGTTCTTTCTCTGGATGTGGATAGCCATTTCCATCATGAGTCTTTTGGAGTTGTCTTAGATTCCCGCAATGCTGTGAAGAACCAAGTCTATCAAAGTCTGGCATCACACAATGTGGCTGTTACTGTGTACAATGTTCTCCTGGTTCTGCTCATTTCACTCTGCTTCAGTTCATGTAAGTCTTTCCAGGTTTTGGTTTTTGTTTTTGTTTTTGTTTTGTTTTGTTTTGTTTTGTTTTTTTGAAGTCTGTCTGCTCATTATTTCTTATAGCACAATAGTATTCCATTACATTCATATACCACAACTTGTTTAGCCATTTCCCAAATGATGGGCATCCCTTCAATTTCCAATTCTTAGACACCACAAAAAGAGCTGCTATAAATATTTTTGTACATGTGGGCTCTCTTCCTGTTTTTATGATCTCTTTGGGATACAGACCTAGAAGCACTATTACTGGGTCAAAGGGTATGAACAAATTTATAGCCCTTTGGGCATAGTTCCAAATTGCTCTCCAAAATGGTTGGATCATTTCACAACTCCACCAACAATGCATTAGTGTTCCAATTTTCCCACATCTTCTCCAACATTTTTTTTTCCAGTTTTGTCATGTTAGCCAATTATTATCCACATTTTACAGATAAGGAAACTGAGGCACAGAGAGATTAAGTGACTTACCTGGGGTTATACAGCTAATAAGTGTCTGACACTGGATTTGAACTCAGATCTTCCTGACTCCAAATCCTGTACCCCACCAATTATGCCACTTAGCTGTCTAAGGCTTTAAGATATTAAGCATTTAACAAAAATTATTGTATTAAATCACCAAAGTATTTCTTCATACTACAACCAAATTTGTTAGGAGGTACAAAAGATTTAGATCTTTAAAGGGGCATAGAAATACCAGACATTAACTTACAACATAAAGTAATTATTCTTTCATTGTTTTTAGTCATGTCTGTCTCTGTATGACCCCATTTGAGGTTTTCTTGGCAAAAAGTAACCTGGTTTGCCATTTTCTTCTCCAGTTCATTTTATGGATGAAAAAAACTGAGCCATACAGGGCTGAGGTTACACCACTAGTAATTGTCTGAAGCCAAATTTGACATGAGGAAGATGAGTTTTCCTGACTCCAGGCTTTGCACTCTATCCACTGCACCACCTAGCTGCCCCTAGAGAAATAGTCATCAACTACTGGTACTCTTTAAAAAGCACTTTACATACCCTTCCTTCATATTGTTAAAACACCAGAGGAACAAACCAAATAAATGAAAAACAGACATCATCACAAACAGTAAGACAGTGATGTCTCTCTTTTAAAAAGAAATGTTGAAAAACAGTTTAACCAAAATTATATTTAGTCCAGTGTTTTACACCATGAGTCACATTAAATTCAATAACTCAGGTAAGAGGTCATATCATATTAAAAATCAAAAGGGAAAGATTTCAGACATCTTTTAGAACTATGACTAGGAGAAGAATTTTTAACCAGACAATGGATAGAGGTCATAAATGACAAAATAGAGAAAAGTAAGTTAAAATAACTAATTTCACTTCACATCATATAAATGAGGAAAGATTTTTTTTTTTTTCCAAATGGGAATACTCACTGTGTAGAGGCTGCGGAAAGACAGGAATATTAATAAATTGTTAGTGTAGCTGTGAGCTAGTTAGGCAACTATGAGACTCAATGGATAGAGCACCAAGCCTGGAGGCAGAAAAGCCCAAGTTCAAATCTTACTTCAGATACTTAATAGCTGTGTCACCCTAGACAAGTCATTTAAACTCATTTGCCTCAGTTTCCTCATCTGTAAAATGAGCTGGAGAAGGAAATGGCAAGACACTCCAGTATATTTGCCCAGAAAATCCCCAAATGGTAACAACGAGTCGGACATAACTGAGACAACTGGACAGCAAAAGAACAAAGTAGTTAAAATTTCTGAATATCAATTTGACTTTTACACAAAATGTTTATTCCTTGCAGGTACTTGAGAGAGCGAGAAGGAGTAGAAGAAGAAGAAGTAGTAGTAATAGTAGTAGTAGTAGTAGTAGTAGTAGTAGTACTAGTAGTAATAGTAGTAGCAGTAGTAGTAGTAGTAGTAGTAGTAGTAGTAGTAGTAGTAGTAGTAG
>NW_020940360.1:19285336-19328976 GCF_900497805.2 Vombatus ursinus
AGTAGTAGTAGTAGTAGTAGTAGTAGTAGTAGTAGTAGTAGTAGTAGTAGTAGTAGTAAGAAAGGCATTCTAGGCATAAAGATCAGAGGAATCATAGGAACCTTATAGTAGCAAAATCTCTCCAGGTTTCATCTTCTGTCTCTGTAAAATGACGATGATATATTCCCTATTTATTTCACAAGGTTGCTGGAAACCTAAATGACCTTTAAATGTGTGGCTACTTTGAAAAACTAAAGAGTCATATACAAATTAATTGAGAAAATGAAAAGTGGTAGTAAGAAAATGGATTGTTCATTAACTGATTTTCTAATTCACCACAGAGTTATATAAAGTACCCCAGGAACTCCCTGTAAATCCTCTCTCCCTCCACTTCCCATCCTAATTTTGCACTTATAGAATAATGCAAATATCAGTGCATTACTTGGCCTTTCAGCTGATGAAGTCATCACAAATGCATAGACCCTACAGCATAGATATGAAAAAGAGATTTCCATTTTTACCTAGAAACCAGCACTTCATCACTTAGGTGTTAATTGGAGTTACATAGTGTTACAGTGAGGCATTCTGAAATGGCAAAACTGGGGCTTCCTGCTGTAACATTAAAATAGTATGCATCTATTTTCAGGTGGCTAAATTACCAGCGGTTCTTATGCTCTCTCATCAAGCTGGAAGAATGCAGCAGAACGGTAGGTGGTGAATGGGGTAAATTTGCAAATTGATAAATAGATTCAGTTCACTAGCATCGGAATTATTGTAAATGGCACATCTCCCCCATTTGCTGGCTAGAAATGATTAATAAGTGAAGAGCCTAAAATGAGCTGTGTTCACCTGCTTCTGAAATAATATAGCAAATAGCTGTGCATTTTTAACTCCCTGAATGTGTGGATTTTGTTTAGTACAAATTTCATACTAACAAAAATAAAATAAACTTGCTCATTGAATACTTACCCCATATTTTGAAGCTATTATTAGGTCAGGGGCACTGGGCTTTGTTGAGCAAAAATGCCAAAGAAGCCCATTTCAGTCAAAAGTAAGACTTTATACTCTCCAATGCAATCTTCCACAAAGCTGAATTTATAGCCCCTTCAAAATACTGGAGACTTGGGCTCCAGGTTTTGTTTTGTTTTGTTTTGTTTTTCCCCTCCAATCCCACTTCTAGGAGGATTCACAGGAAATATAATATTTTCTAGTGGAAACTCTTCACCCATCCTCCAATGCTGATGAGCAAAGATGACCTTGCCCATAGTCAATGGGTTCTGTGGGCATGGGAATGAAATAGATTGCTCACATCAGCTGATTCTTCTGTGACTGATAAAGTCCCAAGAATATAAGGAATTGTATAGGACATGATGGTGTGGGCATCATTTCACTTCCCCACAAAGTCAGATAATGCTGTAGAAATTATAGTTTTAAATAATCTTATTTTTTTTCAAAGAATTGATGGTATTCCCACTGAAATACAGAGTGGGTAGGTAAGATAGATCTTTGATATCTACCAAAGTTATTCCTCAGGAAGTAAAGTACTCAAAAAATCATTGAGAATGCTAAAATGCACAATTATTGTTCTTATCTGTTTGAGATGTACTCTAAGAGACTTTCTAGCTCTGAAATACTATGATTCTACAGTCCTACTCTTAATTTCCCTGTCTCTGTAAATGGCATCAAACGTAAAGGCTCCAAGCTATCTTTGACTCATCTGTTTTGCCCTTTACACTCAATCAGTTGCTATGTACTACCATTTGTATCTCTCAAATATTTCTTGGATCTTGACCCTTTCCCTCTGATTCTACTGCAATGACCCTTATTATTTTTTGCCTTTGTCGTTACAATGATCTCATAACCGTTGTTCCTCTATCTAGACTGTTCTCTCATTCAATCAATCCTGGGTTAAGGAGTCTGCTCCCTGGAAACTTCTACTTGAATGACAATCTCTAAAATAAAGTATTTTTTTAATCTTTTTTTTTAACTTTGCAGATTAGACCCTTCAAATCAAACACATGCATGTGGATTTTTTCCTTTAAAAGAGGTATACTTTTGATAATCTTTGCACATAGAAAATACTTTAAAATATGTTTTGAATCTAAAATTGAATTTAAAACTCAAGTTTCATATGCTGATTAATTATGGGGAAATTTGAGATGAAAATAAATGTATAAATCTATTAGATAACTCATTATACCAAGAAGAGAGATATCCTGGTGTAGTGAAAATAGAGCTAGCCTCAAAAGCAGGAAGATCTGAATTCAGATTCTACCTTTGAAATAAATCAGCTATGTGACCTTGGGTAAGTCACTTCAATTCTCAGTTCTTTAGGCAACTTTCCAAAACTCAGTTGCAGAGAAATTGCCAACCTAAACTGGAAAGGGAGTTTCCCCACCTTGAGATCCTTTATATCAGTTAAATCATAGGTTCTGTTAAAGGGATAACACTTTAATGGGGGAATTTGGCTGTGACCATTCATCCATAAGAAACACACAATAATAATAACTAGCATTTACTTAGTGCCCTAAATATTATTTTAATTTTTACTCACCACAGCTCTGGAAAGTAGGTGCTATGTAAATCCCCATTTTTTTATGTGAGGAAACTAAGGCAGACAGAAATTAAGTGATTTGCCAGGATCACACAGGTGGTAAATATGTCAGACAAAATTTGAATTCAGACTTTCCTTCATCCAGATCCAACTCTCTATCCACTGTAGCACCTAACTGTCACATAAGGAATGAACATGGTAGAGGCTTATGTTTCTCCAGGGTTCTTCTGGCTTGCCACCCCAAGGCTAAATTCTTTGGAATATTAAAGCATCCAGTTCCCCAAAAATGCAAATTCCCAAGAGTTGACTCAAGAAAGATCAAAAGTGCTAGACACTTGGAAAATGAAATCATCAACATAAAGACTTTGACCACCAAAAAACTTCTGTCTCACAAATAACTAGAAAATCTCTGTTCTCTGGGTTTAAGCCCTGCATTCCTCCTAGACATTTGTCCCATGCAACTCTAGTCCAAAGATCACAGTATATATTCCTAAAAGGTTGCCATAGGAGAGGAGAGAGAAGAGAACCGAAAAGGTTTCCTATCTCCTTATAGCTTCCTCAATGTGTATGACAACTTATCTCACAAACTCTAGGCTATTATGAACTTGATTCTGATTCTTTCCAAATTCCTAGAATGCACTATTAAAGGGATGGCTAGTGAACATCTAGAAAAGGAAATAATATTAGTCAACATGGCTTCATTTAGAACAGCTCATTCCAGACTGTCAACATGATATTCTCAAAGGTTAGTTCAAGCCGCATCATTCTTCATACTTGATAAACTCCAATGAATGCTTATTACTACCAGGACCAAATGCGTTTGTTTGTTATTTCAAACTCTTGAGATAACTCTTGCCTACTTTTCCCTTCTTCTTCCATTCTGCTCCTCCCTATGAACTTCATGATCTGGCTATATTGACCAACTTGAAGTTCCTTAACCAAGACACTAAATGTCTCATCTATGTTTCTTTGCAGTGGTTGTTTTTTCTTACTGGGGACCCATGCCAATGTCTGCCTCTTAAAATCCCTGGCTTCCTTTAAAACACAGCTAACTCAAAAGCTCAAAAGCTATCTCTTCTGGAAAGCTTTTTTTTTTCCTAATCCCACTAGTCACGACCATCATTCTACTCTTAGATCTGCTCTTTTGATTAAAATGTAAATACCTTGAGGACAGGCTCTATTTTTGCTCTTTCTTTGTGTCACAAGTATTTAGTACAGTCTCTGATTCATAGTAAGTATTTTATAAACCCTTGTTGATTTATTGATTAAATAGCCTCATTTTTTTTACAAGTGTGTGTGTATGTATCTATGTTTCCTTGCTTTTCTTTATGTACATGAGTATTTTATAAATCCTTATTGATTGAATGATTGATTGAGGAGCCTCATTTATTTTTACTATTACATAGCTGTGAGACTGGTAAATCAGGGGTAGATGTCATTTACACAGATTTTAGTAAAGCACTTGACAAAATCTCTCATGACACTCTTGTGCAAAAGCTGGAGACATGGACTTGATGGCTTGAAAGCTGGTTGAAAGGTCATATTAAAAGATTCATAATGACATGATGTTAAGAAAGGTCTCTAATGTAGTGTACCAGGGTTATATATTTTACCCTTTTACACACACACACACACACACACACACACAAAACACATATATGTATACTTATAACTTTATTTCCTATTCATCTTTAACAAAAGGATATTCTAGGTGGGGGAGCCTATATGACTGTCTACTTTGAATGTTACTTGATTAGTGACTTTCTATTAAAAATAGATAACTCTTTAAAGATACTAATTCTGATGTTTAGAAAACTCCTGTTGTGATTTTGACAGAATTATGCCACACCCTTACACACATCCTGTTACCTGAACTTGCTTCCTTTTCATTTATATGTCATTTTATTGTTTTAGTTTGGTTAATGAGTTCCCTGTGCATCCCTGTCTGTCACTTTAGACGACTCCTCTTTTTTCTCCTTATCAGAATAGTTCCTTTTTATATCTTCAGAATTTTATTCTCGAGTATTTCCCATCCCTCCTGGGCTAACTTACTTTATAGAATGTTAGTTCTTTCTAGGAATCCTTTGACATATACTTTCTTGGAATGAAAGGTGAATGTCAGACTATGCCTAGATTTCCTCTTTAACAAACCCTTGAGCAGAATTTAACTTTAATAAATGCTAATCCAGTGAACTGAAAGCAAGTGTTTTTACAAAAATAATATTGACTTCTCTTGATTTTTTTAAGAGTGATAAAGATTTTGCACAACTATGTTGCTTGGGACAGGGCAGGTTAAAGAAGATTAAAAGAAGTTTTCATGACCTATGATTAAGAAATCTTCTAAAATCTGGTGAATGGACTCTGAAGGAGAACCACTATCATTTTTTTTTCAAATGGTTGTTGCCACAGGCTTGAAGTAGATTTTATGAAACATATTTTGTGTGTTTCTTTATTTGTTGTTCTTTATATCTCATGATACTGGGTTAGGGAAGCATAGCAGGTTTTCCCCAATAAAATGCATAAATGAGTGTATTTTTGTTTTTGTTGTTGCTTGTTTGTTTGTTTTATTTTTGTCTCATGGCTAATTTAATGTATCTGAACTCTCTAGCAGACAAGGAAGGAGAGAGATGAGCTTTTTTCTCCTTTTTAAACAGGATCCTAGAGAGACTAATACACCATTCCAGGGTTATAGAGCTTGGAATAGAATCTCAATTCCTTGTCTATGAGCTCTGATTATTCCTATTTTATAGATCATTTTGCTATAATATTTTACCTTAGGTACAGATCATTTATTCAACTCTTCTAGATTCTCCCCCACCATTTCATTGATTTTATGATGATATTTTCACATGGTTATTTCTTTGTTATCTATAAAATACTTATTTTTAGTTGCTCCCATACCTGACTCATTTCCAAGTAATTTTGCACAGCTCTAATTTATTCATTATCTTCAAATTTAGATTTTTACATAGAAATTAATTATCCTGGACAGCCAAGGAATGTGTGTGCTGCTTATATCTACATTGGCAGGCATAATCAATAAATCATGTACTGGAATAGCATTTTTATGTTGGTACAGAATATTTTATATCACTCTACTGTCTTCAAAAAGCCCTTTCATAATATGAAGAAATGCTTAAAATTATACAAAATAATATATTTGCCTTTGACTTTTAATCCATAATTCCTTTGATTTTGATACTTTCCATAAATGTTCACTGCTAAACAAAACCTGTGCTTTTTCCTCCATCCATCATTTTTTTTAATTTATTTTCCTATATGGGGCACAATATAGTGGTCCAGATATGTCAAACCAATTGTTGGCCCCACTCCTCAAATAGATATAAAGAACAGTTTGCCATTGGCTGAAGAAAACTGAGCCAAGTAAAGACACTTGCCAGTTCACATCAAGACATTCCCAAACACCTGGAAACTTTACCTCCAGTTCACTACCTACCAGAATGCTACAATTTTTTAGCTTCTAGTTTACAGTGTAATGACATGGTAAGTAAGAGACAGAAGCACTGTCTCCCTGCTGACGATGTAATCAATACACACCTGTTTTCTGCTGGGAAAACGGCAGCCGTTGATGCGGTGGCTTTTTAACCTGCAAGATGGTGACAAAGTAGCATGCTGAAAACATTTGAATTTGACAAACTTTCTCACACTGTTTGCAAATTGAACACAAGCAGCAGGATGCTGGCATGTGTGACTGTTTCCATGATGAAAGATTATGATGCCACAGGTAAAAGTTATAATCATTCAGGGAAAGGAAGGAGAAGCCCAGCTGTGAGGCTGAGGGATAGGGTAAATCCAGGTAGCTGTGCTATTTGCCCCTATTGTCTATTTTATTTTAATAGTAAAGTTTTACTCCAAATCTCTGCAGCAAAGGCGTAAGGTTAATAAGGGTGTAAAGTATCTATGACTGTGCCTACAAACCTTAAGGGTAAAATTGATGGGGAGAATGATCTAGCAAATTCACTGGGTAAAGGCATATTCTAGTCATAATTACTTGGATAAAACAGGAAGGAAACTGTTTCCTTGTTCTGAACTATATGAATACTTATCTCAGTTCTTCATTTCACATCATGCATATCAACATAGGTTACATCTATGCATAGAAACTAATATTTTTGATATTTTAAATTATAACATTTTATAAATTTCAATTATAATGTTCAGGCAAAAATTTTCAAATGAGACACATTTATTTAGTGATATTTGAAAATAAATGACTGCTAAAACTATGGAGTGGCTTTTAAAAAAAATCACTGTAGTTTTCCACATAGATAACAGCTCTGCTTTTAGAAAGCTTTGAGAAGAGAGAGAATTTTTAGAAAATGCTATTATTTCAAATATATGGAAGCTCAGTTTCCTTTCAGGAATTGTTTAAAATAGCATGATCTTTAGTTGTAATTGTCTACTTTAATGACACCAACAATGCAAATTTCTCAAAATATCTTTCTACTATATTATCTTATTTTAGTATAAATGTGTTATATTCAATATGATATGATCAAGCATAAATTGAATGGTTTTGTTTTTCCAAATTGAATGAAGACATGTTGATCCTAAAACAATTACAACAATGGTGCAAAAATAGAATTATGTAAGCAATTTATATTTTCATGAGGCAATGCCTCAAGATCACCATTTTAAATCACTTTTGTCCTCCAGAACACAATAAGGCATCCTAAACATTGTTCTATCTAGTTGCATAAATAACTATTTGTTCTATATTTGTGTAAGGAAAATCTGATATTCAGTTTGTATGACTGCATCCAGTGGAACAGAAACCAAGTAGCTTAAAATGTAATGTTGTAAACAGCTGTTAAAGATAATAAATTGTATTATATAAAACATAAGTAAATATATTTATATATGTATATGATTTATAATACCTAACATTTATATAGTGCTTTAAGGTTTGAAAAGTACTTTCACAAATATCATTACATTTTATCCTCACTATAGCCCTTGGAACTCTCTCTCTCTCTCTCTCTTTCTCTCTCTCATTCTCTCTGTCTCTTTCTCTGTCTGTCTCTCTCTCTGTTTGTCTGTCTCTCTATCTCTCTGTCTGTCTCTCATTCTCTCCCCCTCCTTCCATAAATATATGTATATATGTACCCACATACATATTTATATGCACCCATACACACAATACACAAAATACACGCATCTAGGAATAACACTAATGAATATGAGTGGACAAAAAAAATGATACACAATACTTTAGATTCAAAAGGGTCTGTCTTGTATTGTCATTAAAGTAATATTCTTGAGGAACCCATCCATAATCCAATTTTGTTGTGGAAAGAAAATATATCAGCTGTCTTCAGTAACCATTTTCCTCTTAATTTATTTCTTCTCATCTGCAATAAACTGAGATCTCAGTAAGGATATTTATTAGAATTAAGTCTAACTTAGGAAAAATTCTATAGGACTGAAGAATTATGGTGCTTAAGTACATATTCATTAGTTTGGGGACACTATGACATTTGTTTCAGTTGTTTAGAGGTGCATTTTCTTCATTTGTTTATTTTTTCAGTAACCAACCTCCCAATCCTGAGAAAATGAACTTAGATGAAGAGATTAGCATCATGACCATCTGGTTGCTGGGGTGGAGTACTAAAGTTACTGAGTCATAGTTTTGGAAAGGAAACAATCTGTAAAAATGGAATGAGAGGAACCCAAGTGAATCATATTGAAAAAAAAGGTAAAAACTAATAGGTCTGCACAAGCCCAAAATGTAGTCTTTCGATAGTAGTTTTGACTATGATAACATAAGGAACATGTGTAAGAAAAGATGAGTAGTTACTACATGTGTTTATTAATTACTTAGTCAAGTGCTCAGTACGACATAATAGAATGTAAGCTCTTTGAAAGCAGAGATTATTTCGTCTTTGCAGTACCTTTCCAAATTCATAGAATTGTGACTGACCGGCTTTGCAACTATAAACCATTTATCAAAATACGTTTTAATTTGAATCCATAGGGCTTTAGGAAAAAAAAAAAGATCCTCTACTGTGCCCTTCCCCTACCATTGCCAGCCTCAAACCCAGCCATTCTTGCTGAAAAAATGTTTCTCCATATTGAGACTCAGATCTGGTCAGAGAATGGGATTTTTTTTAAAAAGTATTGAAAACCTGTCATGTGATGTAGATAATTATTTGTCCCCAATGAACTGCTCAGACCACTTTAATACTACCCTTTAAATTCAGAGTATTGCTTTGCAGAATGGAACCAATAAGATAGTAGAGGGATAAATATCCTCTCTGAGCCAGAAGTATTCATCAAAGTGACAGCCCACATGGAGTTACCT
The DNA here is from genome assembly GCF_900497805.2 of Vombatus ursinus. NCBI lineage: Eukaryota > Metazoa > Chordata > Mammalia > Diprotodontia > Vombatidae > Vombatus > Vombatus ursinus. The sequence continues at coordinate 19,294,192 of NW_020940360.1, forward strand.
TTAGTCTTTCAACTCCCTTACTTTATTTGAACTTCACTTGATGCATTGACCCCAGGCTGTCTGAAAATTTCCTTTGCCCGAGTCCTTGCTACTATTAGGCACCCTAATGTTTCAGGACTGCCTGATCTTAAACTACCTGACCCTTTACTACAAGCACTAACCATATGAATTCAGTTTGACTTTTCCATAGCCTGAACCATGACATCCACTTTACCCTGGTGAAGTGGATTCCCTGGTATCCTGTATAGTTAAGGCAACTTCCCTCTTCCCAGCTGAGTCCTAAAGGTTTGATTATGGCAGATTAAACATGTCAGAAAGGAAAATCTTATTGAATAGTGCTCTAATCACAATTAATAACACTTCTGCTCTATTCAGAATGGCTGCTATGAGGTAGGTAAGATCATCTCAAAGAATATTAGGTACATTTATATATATATTTCATTTTAAAAGGGGCAATGGAAAACAAATAAGACCATGGAAAATTAATCAGGAAAGTAAGGACTCTAGAACCATAATTTCCAGGTATGGGGCAAGAAGTGTTGAAGGAAGTAGAAGATCTTAGCCTAGAGAAGAGGAGAATAAGGGCAGAAATAGTAGTTATCTTTGAATATGTGAAAATATTCATACTGAAGAGAAAATATTCAATTTTGCTACAGAAATTCAGACTTCAACCAGTGAATAGAAATTCATGGAATTATATATTTAAAGCTTAAATATCCTGTGGAATTCATCTATTCTTTGTTTTCCAGATGAGGGACCTTTGCTCCCAAAAGGTAAAGTGACTAATGACACACAGGTGACTAGGTAGTACAATGAATGTAATAACTAGCTGAACAAGAATTCAAACATAGGAAGTATGAATTTATTTGTAGCACTTTTTTTTTCAATGTGGCGTGCTATCTATAAGAAATAAATTGGGTCTCAATGCAAGGGCAAACTTTCTAAGAAATAAAATTATATAACAAACAGTATAATATGCTTTACTCTATGGGTTATTTTTGAGATATGCTTTAAAAAGGATCCTTCATTATGAGAGGTTGGGATATTTGACTTTATAAGATCCCTTACCACCATATAAAGTCTGTAAAGGGAAGTCATTTATAATAATAAGCACTTATATGTCACCTTCTCTGGGCCAGGTACTATACAATGTGCTTCACAATGTTATTTCTTTTGATCCTCAAAACAACCTCATAAGGTAAATGCTGTTATTATCTCTATTTTACAGTTGAGGAAACTGAGGCAAACAGAAGTTAAGCACCTTGATCAGTACCATACAGCTAATAAGCATCTGGGATCAGATTTAAACTTGAGTTTTCCTGACTTGAGACCCAGTGTTCTATGCACTGTGCTACATAGCTTCTTCTATTAATCACTTAAAATAATGTGATTTTCCTGTACGCTGCCAATCAACTCAATATAGCCATTTGCTGAAGATGTGATAAGACAAATCACATCTTTGTTGTTATCAGTATATCTAAAGTAATCTACTTCTCTCTCTCTCTCTTTCTCTCTCTCTCTCTCTCTTTCTCTCTCTCTCTCTCTCTCTCTCTCCCCCCCCCTTTTAATTTAAGGAGTTATAGATAAAAAAAAACCTTTTAAAATACCCCATGAATTGGAAACTGCTAAGTAATAATGGCTTGATACATATTTCCAGTCATTTTGAAGCTGTTTCCCAAATCAATCATTATGACTACCTTTGTGTCCACTTTTGTAACATTGCCTGGATTAATAGAATCTCCTAGCCTTTATTTAACTTTGTTGTTGTTGATCAAATTGCCTGGGCATCAAAAAACTCAAAAAAGCTTGAGATAAACATCAAAGCAACAGCTTACATTGAACTAGCCTTAGTCCTGATACCCCATCTCTATAAGATCACGGTGGTACTTTTTGCCTCAGATCATCTGACTCTTGTTTCTTGTTTGCTTCCCTGCTTTTTTTTCTAGACTCCTACCACTCAACAGCTTCCTAATACTATTCCTATGTTAATTAATTCTCCCTACCCCATGATTTAAAGGAAAACAACAGGGGTTGCAAAACCACATGAATGCATACTTTTGGGAATAGCCAGAGACATGTTACCATGAACATCCCTTCCCAACTACTTTGTGCCTTGCCAGTTATCAGTACCATCTAGCAGTATTTTCTATTCAAAAAACTAAGCAAGCTCCAACAATTCCTTTCTTGCTTTCTTTAAATTCTCAGATAAACTTCCACTTTATTTTAACTCAACTCTTCAGAAGTTTATGGCAAATAAATGAAGCAATGGCTATGGTGGTGTAGAAGACAACATATTGGATGAATACTGCGGTTGCTTACCCTGGTGTAAATATGATTTAAATGAACACTTGGCATTTTTGTCCACTGTTTATCTATGTTCAAATGTTAAGCAATTCAAGTGATAATTTTCATAAGTCTGTATTTTTAGAGAACTGGCACTGTGCTCAGCAAATATCAAACAATGCCATATGTGGAGGTGTTTCTATATAGAAACCACTATCTGTAGAACAGTTAAACTTAACAGATACTTATATTTGATGCTGCATCAAGAAAACATGAGCTAGTTTGAATTTAAGATTTCATCATCCATAGACTATTATTGCCTTTTTACAATTGCAAGGTTCCTTCCCATCAAAAAATACAGGATCATTGTGCATGCTGAATGCATGCTCCTTAATGGGAAAACATATTACTTGACAAACGCCTTTGCAAAATATGTACTACTCAAAGAAAGGAGTATATCCTAGAAATGAAAATTATCCCTAGAGTGAGGAAATTCTCATCACAATGACACTAATCACCTCCTGGATGACCTATTCCCCCTATGCTGACTACTTCTCACCTTCCATATTTTATTTATCATTATCATTATCATCCATGTTTATACAGAGCTTTGCATATTATGTTTTAAATGGAGCAACTTGACCAACCTTTAAACCCAAATCACTCTGGCTTTTGTTGGATGGCCAGTAATATCCCCCAATCCTCTGTGACACATCATTTCAGTTAGGGGTGGGGAACCTGTGGTCTTGAGGCAACATGTGACTTTCTAGGTCCGCAAGTGTAGCATTTTGACTAAATCCAAACTTCACAGAACAAATCTCTGAAATTTGGATTCAGTCTAAGGGCCACACTTGAGGACCTAGAGGACTACATGTGGCCTCAAGGCTGCAAATTTCCCACCCCTGATTTAGGTTTTGATGGCTTAGAATGAGGGTAAATAGCAATTGTTTTCTGTCCTGGCCAGAAACTCTGTAACAGGAACAAAATACAAATATGAAATTTTCCCTGCCCTCAAGGAGTTTGCTTTCTATAGATTGTAGAGTAGTTTGGATATCCTCATCAGGTAAAGAAAAGGGATTGCTAGGGTAGAATGTAGTCATTGTTCTCATGGTTTTTGTTTGATTTTTTTTTTTTGTCACAAGGTAGGTTCAATTTGGAACAGAGGACAGGGAAAATTTCCAGAAATTATTGTCTTAAAATTAATAGAAAACATAAGTAAGATTATAGTTTGGTATGTATAAGCAAGAAGTCCAGTTATGAGATTATTTCTATAGGAAAGAGGAAAGGAAAAACTAATATATAGCAGCTGAATTGGTAATGGAAAACAAAGAACAAATTTTAGGTATTATGGATATAGAATCAACAGCACTTTGTTTCAGTTTTCTAATGGATATAATAAAAGAGAAAGAAAAGAAATGACTAGATAAGTGAGTACTATTAGGAAGGATATATGTATAGCCAGAAAGATAGAGAAATGGTTGAGATATATGATAGGAAAGATATTAGCGTATTTTGCTACCTAAGAAAATACATATATTTTACTGTACTTATTTAAGGGACCCGCGATATCAATGAAGTGGGTACTCTCTCCACTGATAAAGACTATAAATACTTTTTTTTTATTTTAGTAGATTTTTTTTTTGAAAATCACTATGGGCAAAAGTTGCAACATCTGAATTAGTGATGCACTTTTCCCAACTTATGTAGTTCCAGGGAAGACAAGATGTTTTATTTGTATTGTGTTTGACTATAAAGTATTGCCCCACAATATCTGCAATAGATTGTAAACTCTTTGAGAGATAACACTTTTCTTCATTCTTTTTTTCCCCTTAGTGCATAGCAGAGACTTGAAAATTGTAGGTGCTTAATAAAAGTATATTAAAGTAAATTACATTATATATACCCAATTGACCACTGCATTTTCTACCTATATCTTTAGGTATGTTCTATTTTTATTCCATCACAACTCTATACTTAAATTCCCTAATCTGGTGGCTTACATTAGGTTGGCAAGGGTTTAAAATGGAAATTTGTTGAGTGGAATCAAGTTGGATTGAGGGAGGAAGCAGGATACAGACACATATCTGACTGAGTTTAGAACTAGTGGCAGAGATTAGACTTAATATGCATCAAGAGATAAAGTCATAGAAAGAGACAACTACACTTTCTAACAAAAGCTTAATTAGTTTCATTAAAGGTCAATTATCATTAAAGACTACTGTCCCTCACAATAAGACTTGCTTTTACTATTTTGTCAACATCTTCTAGCCACTCATAGACCCAAACTTAGCAGTTTTTTTCAATGGTGTGAATGTTGGGTCAAATGAGTGTGCTAACTGTAGTGGTAGAACTTTATTAGTTTAACGGTCTTGTTGAAGTACCGTTGATACCAAACTGTGCAGTTTCCATTCTATATTTTTGTTTTATATCACTTTAATTTCTAAATGTATTACTCCTGATTCTTCTACTTAGTGAAGCAACCCCTGTAATAGGACTAGAAAAGGAAAAAAAAATAAAAACAGCTCTACCAAAATAACCAATATGTCAACTAAGTCTGGCCATAAATGCAAAATTCCATAGCCACAGTTTCCCATCTTTGCAAAGAAATGAGGGAGGCTGAAAATAGCCTTTCATGCTGACTAGTGAGTCAACATCAGACTTTTTTCTGACTAGTTGAAGTAGACTTTCCTTAACTGTTTCCTGGTCATGACGGTAGCTAATTAATAGTGTGAGTACAGGAGCCTTACATGGTTTCTAGCATAGGATCTGTCAAAGATTACCACCCTAGTTTCATTTATAACATGAGTTAGCTCTTACAAAGGTGTAATTACTATGAAGATATAGCAAAAACATGCTACGGATCATCTTCCCTCAATACCTGGGGGCCTACTCTCCATTTTATCAACTCATTGCTTAAAAGGAGTAAGTTCAAACTTAAGCATTTAATTTCTACATAGCATTTCATCATATTTTAAATTCACTTCTGAATTCAACTTCCTAAATGGATGAAATGTTGTAGCTTCCTTTCCAATGCCTTCAGTCTATGTAAGGTTAAACAGATAGTATAAGGTTTCAGTCATTTGACTTTTGGCAAATCCTGGCATAATCTGCAGCTCCCAGATTGCTAGCAGTATTCATTCAAACCTTTCAAAGTTAAGCAAGCAATGTCTAATACTCCAGCGGTAAAGATCAAATGCAAAAAAAAAGAGAGAGGACAGAGACTCTTATTTACCAGCTACCCATTAGCCCCGTATGAAATAGGCCTGAGCTTCTTCCCATCCAGAGGTTTGCAATATATCTTTCTCACTGCAATTGCTGCCAATGAAAAACAAGAAACAGGAAGAGAAAAAAACACACTTTGGTCAGCTGGTGCCTTCTGAATATACTCCAGTTCCAGTTCAACTGTCAATAACACACAGCCTATCTCTTTGCCACATGGCTAGCAGACCAGAACCATTTATATTGAATGTTTGCACATTGGGGGGGCAGGGCCCTTCCATTACATGTCATCATGTCTTTCTAGAAGTAGTCCCCAGTCTCTTCAACTTAGACTGTGGGAACATACTACCAAGGCCAATTAAACATTTATTAGATAAATAGATAGATGGATAGATATATAGATAGGTAGATAGATACACACCTTCATATAAGATTTCTCTATATACTATACATGTATACTATTCATACTATATATAATATATACATATATACTTTATAGAATATGTGAATATATACATAGTTACATAGATGCACACATATGTATGAGTATGTATATACATACATACTCATACATATATATATATATATATATATATATATTTAGAGAGAGAGAGAGAGAAACAGAGACAGAGACAGAGACAAGACAGAGAGACAGAGACAGATACTATTTGGAATCATTTTTCTACCAAAATCATAGGATGTGATGAGGTGTATCAGAGAAGATGGCATGAGTTCAATGAGGCTTATCTGCTTCAGAGTTATTTTATTTAAAGTAGTACTCCACTAATTTCAATTTTACTCTGGTAAGTATGTTAATATATATGCAACTGAGTAATCCTTATAAGGTCACCTAAAGTTGAAAAAAAGAGATTAAAATCTTATGGAAATGTGAGCTAAAGTTATTTGATAAATTAAGAATTATTGATGGGAATTAAATATATTCTTAGAATAGATAGGAATGAGAAAAATGTTGGTGGAAAGCCTGGAGACTAATGATGTGGGTAGTTACATGAGTTTCTTGTTTGTCTATCTGTAGCAGAGATGCTAGGTTATATTAGTACATGTGCAGTAGAAGTGACCTGGTATAGCTTGAGTTTTGAGTATCACACTTACCCTTATAGCAAACATATGTGTTTAATATGTATATATATGCATATATATATAATACCATCATGATTTCCCATTATATACTAACAATATTTTTCAGAATTATTTTGTGATTATTTCTGGTTCTTCAATACTGATCTTGAGGTCGAAAAATATACACTAAGGCATACTTTTTTAGTATCCATTTCTAAATAAGTAGAGATAAGGTTAGATTATTGGATAGAGGAACAAGAAGATCTGGGTTTAAATAGTAGATGCCCTATTATATCTCTTCCAGCTCTAGATCTATGAACATATACTCTTTGATGTCTCTTTGATCAGAGGATCTCTGATGTCTCTTCCAGTCTTAAATCTATGGTCAGACATGAATGAAATCTCAGGATTCTAGATCTATGATTGTATTTAATATCTTTTCCAGGCAGTCAGTTAGTTGATAAGCATTTATTAAGCACTTACCATTTGCCAGTCACTGTACTAAGGCTAGGGATGAGAGAGAGAGAGAGAAAGAGAGAGAGAGAGAGACAGAGAGACAGAGAGACAGAGAGACAGAGAGACAGAGACAGAAACAGAGAGACAGAGACAGAGACAGAGAGAGAACAATCCCTGACATCAGGGTTCTGACAATCTAAAAGAGGACACAAAAATAAATATGTTTTGTTACAAAATACAAAACAAGCTATTTACAGGATAAATAGGAAATAATTAGCTGAGGGAAGGCATTAGAATTAAGAAGTGTTGAGAAAGGCTTCCTGTAGAAGGTAGGATTTTAGTTGGGGATTGAAGACAGACATGAGGATGGAGACTTTTCTATATGGGATACAACCAAAGAAAATACCTTGAGCAAAGAGATGAAATGTGTTGTTTATGGAATAGGAAGGAGGCCAGTGTCACTGGATCAAAAAGACATATTATAAAGGTGAAATTGACAGTCTCTCACAACAGATTGAGTAAGTGTGTGAGGATGATGAGAGAATAAAGAATTGAGGATAATACCAAGGTTGTAAGCCTAGAAGACTGAGAAAATGGTAGCACCCTAAGGTTGGAAGGTGGGACAGTTTAACCTGGCCCTTCTCTAACTCCCTCAGGGCACACTCTAGAGCTGGATGGTATGTGTTCAGATGGATGGTTATATGTATAATAATAATAATTCTTATAACAATAATTCTTATAATAATTTCAGATGGAAGGTCAAGGTGCCATCTAGTGTGTCTTCTAGGACTAAGTCTTTGTGATCAGGGATCTGCTGGTTTATTTTCTTGGCCTAGATCCATGATCAGAGGCTCCCAATGTCTATTATAGGCCTATATCTATGATCATAGACCTTTTGATATCTTTTCCAAAGTTAAATCTATGACTGGGGGCCCTCAGATGTCTCTTCTAGGCCTCAGTCTATGATTAGATATCTCCACCTCTAGCATTATGATCCAATCATCTTGCCTCTTACATATATTCCCTATCTGACCATAGGAAAGTCATTTAATCACTTAGTGCTCCCAGAGAACTCTAAGACTATTCATTATGGACAAGTGCTACATTGGAATTTCTCAATATGAATGAAATCAAAAGGATTACATCATTCCTCTGTCATCCAACAAATATGATTTATATTGCTTCATATAATATACAATAACAAAGTTACCCAATTCATATTATTAGAGAATAAATTATTTGCTATTTCACATGTTTGAGACAGAGAAAAGGAGGGATTTTAAGTTGCTGACCTATAAGACATTCTGAAAGCATGTTTGTGTTTTTCTTTTTGTTTTTGTTTTTTTCCTGTTCCACTAAGCCACGAACTTGTGGGAAAAGGAAGCCTATAGGATAAGGAAGCATGGATGGAAGCTAGGAGCTCTCTAGGTCCACATTCCAAATATAGGAGGACAGAGGTGTTTCCAAAACACCAAAATGTTGGGTCATCAAATAGTTCAACAAAGAATTTTCCAAACTGGGGTAGAAGATCATCTGCATTGTAGAACATTTTGAGCCATAAGTCAATTAACAAATAATATCATAAAGCTTACATTGAAATGTAATCTTGGAAATAGAGTCAGAAAATCAAGGGGAAAAGTTGATGAGAGATCACAGCAGGAATTTGTGCTATAGTGTGCCTAGGGACTACTAAACTGAAGAGTATGTGACCTGAGATATTTTCCTATTCTTGACTTAAGGCAGTTAACTCTTTTGCAGAAGGCACATTCAGCTGCATAACATGTACTATACCAGACACAGAGATGTAGTTTTCTGAGGGCATCTTAACTGATAATATTTTTACTTAATTTTTTTTTCAAATTCAGTGCAAACTTTCCCCCATGGCTTTTAATTTTTCTCTTCCATTACCTTAGAACATTTACATCATTTAACCATGTGTTTGAGTAATCGAAGTTTTTTTTTTCTTTAAGGGGTTCTTTTTCTTCTCTACATAAATGAAAATAATATATCCAAATCCTCCAACAAGCCTTATTTTTCAAACCTTTCAAAATCCATTCACATACTTACCCCTACACACCCCCCAAATCTTTAAGAGTTTTTTTTTCCTGTCACTTAAACGACTCCTTATGTGCACACTGCAATCAGCATACAAAATTTAAAAAAAATATATATATGAAAAATAACACAGAAGCCTTCATGTGGAATATTTCAAATAGTTTCAGAGAGGATGAGTAAAAAACATGGCAACCCAAGGGAATTTGGGGTATATCTATTACTGGTAGTTAAAATTAGCAATGTTTTTTTTTCTTAAGTTTTTAGAGAAAGCAATTCTAGCTGTTATTGTACTTACCATGAAGCACCTCTATTAATGACAACATCCAGTGCATCAACTTTTGCCATTACTAATAAAAATGATCAATTCTTTTTCTTTAGACTGTCAAAAACTAACACAAATCAATTACTAAAATTTTAAATCAAATTTGAATGATGCCTTAGATAAATATTAGCTTTATGACATTTGGTAAGTAACAACTTCTCTGATTGTCAATTTTGTTATCTGCAAAATGGGATAATAATAGCATCTAGCTCTCACGTTGACTGACAGGATCAAGACAGACAGAGAGAGAGAGAGACAGAGAGAGAGAGAGAGACAGAGAGAGAGAGAGAGGTATCTAAATTGATTTGGAAACATCATAGTGCCTTCAGTCATCATCATCATCATCATCATCATCATTATCACTATTCTATTCTTTTCCTCTTCCTTGATGGAGTAAAAACAGAAATTATCCTAGGAACAGTTATTAACCTGATGTTGTTCTTTAATATTTAATGTTCCATTGACTGCTGAACAGGCGAGTAAAATAACTCCTTTTTTGGTTTGAATAAAAGTATAAGAACACCGATTCTTCATCTTTAAGCTCAAAGAAAGTGACCTTTCTACAATTCTAGTAGCCAACAAGATAGAAGGGATTATATGTAACTGATCCTGTTCCTACATGGTTTTGATCTCCTCTACTAAATCCATATACCTTCATAATTGTTATGAAACTTTGAATCAGAAAATGGATATTTGGGATAGTGACATGTATTAAAGTTTTTGTTTTGTTTTATCAATGATGTCTGCTAGAGAGTATAGGCAACATAATAACTGATAAAGGACTAGATCTAGTATCATTTATGGGTTGAATCCTCTAGAACATTCTATGGCCTGTATTTGTAAAAATGGGAATTTTTTTTCCTTGTAAATCTATGAAGGGTAAACTTCAGATCTATAAGTCTTGACATCAAATCATGTTTCATTAGGTATTCAGAGTTTTTACAACCTATAATAATGTGTGCAAATTTCTACCATTCCCTTGCATCATCTACACAATGACTACGTCTAGGCCCATTTAGGATAATCCTTTGTAATTTCTGGGAGTAATGATCTGGTCTTTGATTGCCATCATAAAAGCTTCTTTATGCATAAACAAATCTTCATAACTAAATCAATTCCTTATCAAAATACTGCACATCTGGCTGATGTTACAAGCAGATGTCACATGTGTGTAAGGTCTTTTGAGTCTACTCTAGGATCGTAGTTGTTTAATAGACTCCATGTAGAGAAAAACCACTTTTATTCTTATTTTATTTTTATTTTTAAACAACTGAGGTTAAGTGACTTGCCCAGGGTCACACAGCTAGTAAGTGTCAAGTGTTTGGTCTGAGGTTGGCTTTGAACTCAGGTCCTCCTGACTTCAGGGCCAGTGCTTTATCCACTGCGCCACCTAGCTGCCCCAAAAAACCAATTTCGATTGTATTTGAGAAATCAAATGACATTTACCCTCTGTCAGGCTTGACTGAAGAGGTGTTTACTTGTTCCAAAACTGTATATTTGGGCTTTTGACTTGAATATTATATACTTTAAGAATGCTACCTTTATTCTCTTTCCTTTTTTGGCAAGGATGTCTTAATTTTTCTGTTGCTAGCTTATGGTGATTGGCACTGGATTTCCTAAATACTGTACAGGTTTTTATGAGAATGGTTTCTGAATTCATTATGGTCAGTTTTACAATTCTACAAATGTAAAATAAAGCTTGTATTTAATAAATGTTAATTTCTTTAAATATGTTCTTCCCATTCTGCTTTGATTTCAGGATATTAATAAATCTCTTAAATTACTGAGACATGGCCTTCTCTTTGATATCTTTATGCTTGATGTTTCTGGTCTGGAGGAAATCAAAGTCTGGAAGTATTGCATTCTTCTTTTGGTTCATTGACCTTTGGATTCCAATCAGAACCTATCTGTTGCTACTTTTTTTGTTGTATATTAATAATTTTATACTTCTTAAGTGAAATGACATTTTGACACCAGTAATGAAGCATTCCATAAGATGAAGGGCATGTTTAGTGTTTTTGTTTGTTTGTTAATCCAAAGAACTTGACAACTTCCAGTGATTAAGAAAATGCTTTGTATTGAGTCCTTCAATTTGGAAGACATGGAGTTCGATTTAGGAGAGAATTTAATGTATTTAAAGCTAGACAGAAAAATAATGGACATGAACTGGCTTTCTGAAAAATGCTACATTTTACATAAATTGTTCTTGACATTAGTGTGTTGTGGGTGTGTTTTCAAAAAAAAAACAGTTTTGCATGCACTATCAAATAATCCCACAATATGCATATGCATATATGTGTCTGTATATATGTATGTGTGTATCTGTTTATACAGATACACACACATGTTGTTGCTGTTCATCCTTTGTTTTGAAGAGATGTGCTATCACCACATAATAAGGATCTCCACGTCTTGACCTCATCACGGTTCGTCATAGAAGCACAGGGACTGATGATGGTGGTGTGACATTTTCCTGCAAGTGGTAATTGTGTCGTTATGAGCCTGGCATTCACTCTTTTTGGAAGGCATACAAACTTGTTGATTAGATTAGTTTTGGTTGCAAAACCTACACCAGCTTCACAGTGCTCCTCTTTTCTGTGGCCACTCCAAAAAAAATGTGTATCCAGCTCCAACTTTAGTAAGCTAACATTCACCTGCTAGCCTTGTTTCACTCAAGGCTGCTATTTGGATGCGATACCTGCTGAGTTTTCTTGCAACAAGAGCTATTCATCTTTCAGGTCTATAGGATTTTGTGTTGTCCATAAGTGTGTGCACATTCCATGTGCCAACGGTGAGTGCAATCATCTTTGCAGATGTTTTTGTACATTTTCTTTGTGTTTCACAGAGTAGGATTTTCCACCTGCCATAGTAATCAAGCCAGGGTTGGGTAAGCAGACAATTTTTATTTTTTAATTAATTTATTTTAATTTATCAACAATCACTTCAATAAGCTTTTGAGTTTTAAAATTTTCTCCCCCTCCCCAAGACAGCACACAATCTAATGTAGGCTATATATATATATATATTCCTATTAAACATATTTTGACATTAATGATGTTGTAAGGAAGAATTAGAACCAATAGGAGGAACCACAAGAAAGAAAAAACAAAACAAAACAAAACAGAAGAAAAAGATAGCAAATAGTATGCATCAATCTGCATTCAAACTCCATAGTTCTTTATTTGGATGTGGACAGCATTTTCATCTTGAGACCTTTGGAGATGTCTTAGATCCTTGCATTGCTGAGAAGAGCTAAATCTATCAAAGTTAGTCATCCCACAACATGGCTGTTACTATGTACAACATTCTCCTGGTCCTGCTCACTTCACTCAGCATCAGTCCCTCACACCCCATGTACACATACATATGCACATATGTGTATGTGTCTAAGTAAGTATATTTCAAGATCTATATTAATATATGAGGTCTATATCTACCTATCTACCTTCTTGACTCCAAGTCCAGTGCTCCTTCTAATGTGCCAATATCTATCTATTTATCTAGAAGAGGAGGAAGAATAATAGTATTTATATAGTACCTGATATACATCAGACACTGTGCTAAGCACTTTATAAATATCATCTTATTAGATAGATAGATAGATAGATAGATAGATAGATAGATAGATAGATAGATTAGTAGATAGATACGTATGGTAAGTTGGTATTTACATCCATGTGTCTTTTGGCACATTTTTTTTTTCATTTTGAGCAATTGTTTTCTTATAGATAAATGAGGTTTAATACATATTTTTGTTAAAACAGTCTGTGAATATTTTGTGCAACATACATAATTATATAATTGGCTGCTATTTAGAAGGGTCACTGGGAGTTGCTTTCATTGTATGTGAAACTTTTTGTTAAAAAAAGTTATGATTAGACTTTCTTTTGAGAGAAGGTTGGTAAAATGACTTCTCAGTATTCAATGCACCGCTGGGAAGTAGTGGAGATAGGAATTTCGATTCTTATCTATTCATACCACTTTACAGTTTCACAGAATTTCAGTCACTTCTCTTGATAGAACTTCTGTATCTATAAAAGTGTTATATAAGCTTTCTCTATTTCTTGTGTGATCCAACTATTGCTTTCATTGTATTGAATTCCTTTTGACTGTATAGATGACTGGGAATTTTATACATATTCAGCCTTTAAAAATTCTCTCTCACCTCTGACTTATTTTGATATTCAATCTCTGTAGGAAAGTTTTGTTTTGATGTTGAAATGTTCATTTTATTTTTTTTTTACTGTGTTTTGACTCTTATTATCATCTTGAACTTTAACTTGAAAGCGCTGATTAGGGAAATAACTTCTGATATGTTTTTGTATTCCGAATTCCTTTATGAATATTTCTTTCCCGCTGTTTCTTTTTTTTTAATTTTTTTTCTTTCTTGCTGTTTCTAAGTGGAAAATATGGAATCCAACTTTTCCACTATGTATACTGCCTAGATATAGATGCAATTTTGCAATGCCTTCTTCTATGTTGGTGTTTAATGCCTGTTTTTAAGAGTATTGTTTGGTAGCTCCAGTGTTCCTTCTGTAGTACTCACAGTGACAACATCTGCTGCATATACTGCTCTGCACAGACATTGAAATATTTTTATATTTTCTGTCAAATACTGAGTAGGATGTGTTTGCTCATGATGGTTATAGCAGATACTGGCCTTTTTTTTTTTTTTTAGAATTATGTTGTTTTAGTGTAATTGCTCTTTTATTTGAATTCATGCCATCAAATTTAACATGGACTTTTTAGAATTACATTCCAAGTATGTCCATCTCCTTTTATACTCATTTGACATACCACCAAATTTTTTGTCATCCGTTTTATTAATAGCTATGATTACTGATGCTTTTTAATAAGTAGAGATTTTCAGTGACCTTCATTTAATTTTCCCTTTTGAGATTTTAGTAGCTCCTTCATTTGATCATTTATTTCATCTAATTTAGCCTTTAGGGTGAAGGGTTCTTGTTTGTAAAACAGAGTTGTGTGACTTACACTTCAAATTTTGGAAGGAAAGGAGGAAATGAAGGAGGAATGGAGAGAGAGAATGAAGGAATGAAGGAAGGGAGAACTAAGGATTCATTAAGCATCTATTATGTGATAAACACTGTGCTAACCACTTTACAAATGTTATCTCTTTTGATCCTCACAATAAACCTCTAGGTAGATGCTATCATATCCATTTTTCAGTTGAAGAAACTGAGAGAGATAGAAATTAAGTGACTTGGTCAGGATCATAATCTAGTAGGTTAAGGCTGAATTTGAACTCAGGTGTTTCTGACTCCAGGCCCAACATACTATTTACTATGTCACCAAACTGTCTCTGACAAATAGTACTATGAAGCCTTTTTCTATAAATGGTGACATCTATTTCCAAATTTGTTATGATTTATCTCCGGTACGTAAGTTTTGTATTCAATTATTAACATGAGATGAGATATTGGTATTGTCTATTTGTTCAAATGTGTTTTGTCTTCTTATGGCACTAGAACAGGAAGGAACACTACTTTGCCATCTTCTTTGTCAAGTTTATCATCACCTGGTTTCAGAGCCATTCCGCAGGGCTATGTCACCCTTTCTCTTAGGTTTATAAAACCTAACCCCTTGACTAGCTATTAATTCTATCACCAACTAGTGATAGCATTTGAGCCCAAGTAGCCAGTGTTTAAGGGTTTTTGCCAGTCCTTCACAGCTAACAGAACTAAGGCAGAGAACATAGAAATGGGTATACATTGTTCTGCCGAGTCTTCAGTGACTCTACCACTGCTTCCATTCCAACATAAACAATGGGTTAGTTTTCAGGAAGTTAATTGTTATTAGTGGTAGTGGTGGTGATGGTGATGGTACTAGTGATGGTGAAAGTATTCATAGTTGCATGGAATTTAGTGCTTGGATATGTCTTAACACTTATTTAATTTAAAAATGGCAGAGTATAGGTGACCAAACAACTTTAAAATAATGCATCAAATCAAATTTTGGAGTTGCAGTCAACAAATGGTCAGAAGGAGACATTTTTTTTCTAGCCTAACACAACTTCAGAGGTTCACAGGAGAGGTCTGTGATGCCCATGTTGGGCACAGACCTGTAGCCTGGTATGAGTACCAGTGATGGGACTTAGTGGGCGTTTGCTAGCGCTGGGAGCAGCAGGCACTTATTGGCAGCTCTATTACCCATAAATAGTTTTGGGTTGCAGTTCCAGGACAGAATATATTCCTTGTGATTATTCACATAGGAGCAAGGTCTCTGGTCACAATTGAGGGATAACAGAAGCCTTATCACTTTTAGCTACAGTGGACCAAGGGCCCTTTCTCAGTAGAGACTAGAGCACAGACCAGAAAAGCAGTAACCATAACTCTCCCAGGATAAAACCACTTTGGAAACACCCCAAAACTATCTCTGAAAACAGCAGCATAAAGAAGCTTATATCTTGGAACAGTGCCTTTCCAACCCCTGGTTAGCAGAGTCCAACTTTAATATACCATTTGCCATATCTCATCAGCTTAATGATGATCATTGACCAATTTGCTGATGGTAATTTGTAGAAAAATCAGTTAAGGACAATGTAGTGTAAATGAATATAGTTTTATGTATCACATCGAAGCTGGCCATCATACTGCTGTAAATTTCTGTTCATTGTTTCTGAAAAATATTTGTATGTCAGAAAATTCCAAAATTATTTCTGGCATTAGAATTATTTAAAAATTTCTAGATATAATGTGTATCGGATTCTAATATATAAATTTTTAAATTTTTTTATTAATTTATTTTAATTTATCAACAATCACTTCCACAAGCTTTTGAGTTTAAAATTTTTCTCCCCCTCTCTCTCTACCTCCCTCCCCAAGATGGCACACAATCTAATATAGGCTATACATATACATTCCTATTAAACATATTTTCACATTAGTGATGTTGTAAGTAAGAATTAGAACTAATAGGAGGAACCATCAGAAAGAAGAAACAACACAAAACAGAAGAAAAAATCATATAGTATGCTTTCATCTGCATTCAAACTCCATAGTTCTTTCTTCAGATGTGGATAGCATTTTCCATCATGACGCTTTTGAAGATGTCTTAGATTCTTGTATTGCTGAGCGGGGTTAAGTCTATCAAAGTCAGTCATCATTCAATGTGGCTGTTACATCCTGGTTCTGCTCACTTCACTCAGCATCAAACCGTACAAATCTTTCCAAGTTTATCTGAAGTCTGCCTGTACATCATTTCTTATAGCACAATAGTATTCCATTGCATTCATATATCACATTCACAATTATGATTACTATCTGTGTCTTTCTCTCCATCTTCCTCTTCCCCCCCATTAATGCTTTTCTTTCTCCTTTCTCCTTTTCCCTCCTCACTAATGTTTTGCTTTTGACTACCACCTCCCTCAGTCCCACCTCCTTTCTATTCTCCCTCCCCTTTCTTTCCCCTTTTCTCTCCTACTGCCTATAGGGCATGTTAGATTTCTGTGCCTAACTGATTATGTTATTCCCTTCTCAAGCCAAATCTGATGAGAGTAAGGTTCAAACAATGCTCATCTTCCTCCCTTCTTTCCCTCATATTCCTTTTTGAGGTTTCAAATGTGGGTTTGTTGACAATGTCGTCCTCTTCAGAATTTAGGATAGGATTTTGTGCCTTTTCCTGTGATGTAATTTACCCTTGTCTGCCTCCTTTCCTTTTCTCTCAGTACATTTTCTTAGTTAGATCAGATTAATTCACTTACCTGGAACTATTTTACCCACTCGATTAGATTTTTTTTATTATTACATCAAAGTCAATTTATACATCAATTTATACCCACCCCTTTTATGTATACCACTTTAACATGGTGTAATAACAGTACAATTCTCAAGAGTTACAAGTGTCATCTTCCCTTGTAGGGATGTAAACAGTTTGCCCTTATTAACAACATATTGTGTCTTTCTGTCCCATTTACCTTTTTATGACTCTCTTGAGTCTTGTATTTGAAGATCAAATTTTCTGTTGAACTCTGGTCTTTTTATCAGGAAGGTATGGAAGTCTCCTATTTCACTAAATATCCATCTCCTCCCCTGAAAGATTATGCTTATTTTCGCTGGGTAGTTGATCATTGGTTGTAATCCAAGCTCCTTTGCATTACAGAATATCATATTCCACACCCTATGGTCATTTAATGTAGAAGCTACAAGGTCCTGTGTAATGCTGACTGTGGTTCCATGATATTTAAATTGTTTCTTTCTGGCTGCTTGCAGTATTTTCTCTTTGACCTGGTAATTTTGGAATTTGGCTACTATATTCCTTGGTGTTTTCCATTTGGGATCTCTTTCAGGATGTGATCAGTGGATTCTTTCTATGGCTATTTTACCCTGTGGTTCTAGGACCTCAGAGAAGTTTTCCTTTATAATTTCCTGAAAGATACTGTCCAGGCTTTTTTTTTCATTGTGATTTTAATGTAGACCAATAATCTTTCAATTGTCTCTTCTGGATCTATTTTCCAGGTCAGTTGTTTTACCAATGAAGTATTTTACATTTTCATCTGTTTTTTCACTCTTTTGTTTTTGTTTGGCTGATTGTTGCTCTCTCATATAGTCAATAGCTTCCATTTGCTCAATTCCAATTTTTAACATATTGTTTTCTTCTATTAGATTTTGTACCTCCTTCCCGATTTGGCCAATTTTACTTTTTAGAGACTTGTTTTCTTCAGTGTATTTTTTTCCCCCATTTGCCCAATTGCACTTATAAGGACTTGTTTTCTACAGTTAATTTTTGTCCTTCCTTTTCCAAGCTATTGACTCTCTCTTGCATACCTCTCATTTCTTTTCCAATTTTTTCTTCTACCTCTCTCATTTGACTTTTAAAATCCTTCTTGAGCTCTTCTAAGAAAGCTTTTTGGGCTTCAGACCAGTTCATATTCCCTTTTGAGGTTCCAAATGTGGGTTTGTTGACAATGTCGTCCTCTTCAGAATTTCTGCCTAGATCTTCACTCTTCCCATAATAAGAATCCATCATACATTTCTTTTTTGCTCATGGTGTTTGCTTATTTCCTGGCCTTTAAAGAGGTTAGGCTCTCCTTCTGGGGAGCAGAGGGCACTGATCCAAGTTTCTTGTGTTGGGAGCCTAGGGTTTGGTCGATGGCTTTGTGTGCTGGGGTCTCCAATGTTGGCAGTTGGAGGCTGTAGGATTCTGGCATCTTACCCGGTGTTGGGCTGGAATCACCAACACTGGAACGTTAGGGGTAGGATTTGGTAGTGTGACTCCTGGAGATTTCCTGCTCACCCAGGCCTTTCCTTTTTTTTTTGCTTTCTTCAGCTCCTTTCAGATGAATGTTGTAGGGTGTTTATCCACCTAGGGCCCCTTAGAGCACTGCTTCCCTTAGTTTTGCAGAGGAATTGGGAGAGCCAGTTGCTGCAGGATGCCGAAGCACCTGGTGGTTTTCTGAGCTGATTTCCACCAGTTCCCCTGCCCTCAATGAGGTACTCTGGGGTCTAGGTGTTGGTGTTTGCCTGCTCTAACACCTGGGCTTCAGGATCTCTTCCTGGTATACTGAGATGGGGCTTTCCACCAGCTTGCTGGGATGCCTCCTGTTCTGTACTGCTCCCCTTCCCCCAAGGTAAGAGGGGCCTTTCCAGTTAATTCCTCAAGCTACCTGGGCTACTGGACTGCTGCACCCCATTGTTCTTCTGGTTCAGCTGTTCCAGGGTTTTTCCTGGGGTGATATTTTCTGGGCTTCCAAGGGTTAATAAGGGATGGTAAGAGAGACTCACCTCTTACTTTGCCATCTTGGCGCCCAGAAGTGGAAGTCTCTAATATATAAATTAACTAGTCTGACAAATTCTGACTGTTGTAGTGCATTACAAGTTGGAAAGGGGAATTTCACAAAAAAAATACCAACTCTTTAAAAATGCATATTCCATTCTGTCTTATAGTGTTCTGTTATATAGTATTTAGCTGCAACTTTTGCTTTTCTTTCTTTTTTTTTTGCAGATAAGAAAAATTGACATTTCAATGATTGGGCTCTGAATCATTGAACTTTGAAATCATTAAATATAGAGTAATGAATACTCACACTTGACTAAGGTAATATTTAGGTCTTAAATCCACTAAACCTAGTCAGTCTTTTAATTTTTCTCTTTGACATGAGTAAAGTTTGGAATTCTCAGGACTATTAAATGAATATTTATGTAACACTGCTTTCCCTTTTTTGTGATTAGTATGCTTCTGTTATTTATAGTCTAAAATAGTTAAAAGTCTCTAGCAGCTGATTCATTAAATCATGGCTAAGTTAAAACATTTACCTAGGAGGCAGTAATAAAGGAAATGTGGAAAAAAAGTATTTGCAGATAAATATTAAATGTTTGATTAGAATGATTCCTGATTATTCCTAAGAGTATCAGTGTACTAAACTAATATCTTGTTGGATGAAAAATGACTGTTTATACCTTTTTTTCCTAATTCAGAAGTCAAAGGAAACTTGATATTAATATGGTCCCACTTTCCTTCCACCCACCCCCCCCAAAAATACCAACACATCCTGCACATTATATGGTCTTGTTTCTTAATGCAATTTTGGCTAGATAATAAGTCTGTATAATTCAGACCAAAAAAAAAAAAGTTCTGTATGGTTATGCAGACCAACCTTAATGGTAAGGAGTGCCATTCTCCAAACTTTTAGTTGAAAATAACCAATGTTGTTATCTTTATTTAAAAAAAATATTGATGACAGTATTATTTAGAATTTTCTATTCCACCATTGAAAGAATCTTATTTCAGGTTAACAGACCTAAAAAGGATGATTTATTTGACATTTCAGTTGTTAACATCAGTCTTACTGCATCTTTCTATGCAATAAAATAGCTTCCAAAAGATAATTCTAAAATTATCTGGCAAAAAACAAACAAACAAACAACTATGCAATACAGTTTAAATGTGCAGATTCATGAATAGATAGAATGATAGCATTGACTTTCTAACTTCTGAGTTCATCTAATTTGTTAAAAGAAGGGACCAAGAGCACTACTTTGGCTACTTATACAGGGTATTTCAAAAGACTTAGTGCAGTTATTTATGTTTGTGTTGTTGGACTGCAGTGGGAATAGAATAGCTACCATTCAGAATACTTGAAAGCAATTGAAATGAAAATGTCCAGAACTGATTTTATATTCTAGCACAAAACAGGATGAAATTTACAGAGTAAGCCTGCTCTGATGAAAAAAAAAAATCAGTTTTATCATTTATTTAACATTATTTTTGTCTATTTTGAAAATAAATTTATGATGGCAAATATGGTTGTGTTTACATATACACAAGTAGAATCAGATACATGTGAAAGATCAAATAGTCTGTAAAGGTTGCCTCAAGGGAAGATAGTAGTATCGTTAGGTTTTCTGTTTCCAGTGTGTCTATCTAGATTGGCCTATAGTGAATGAAACTAGCCAACGCTTTCATTTACATCCAGTTTTGCTACACGATTGTAGAACCAGTTTAAGTCACCTTCCAAATAATATGACTAGGAACCATGATCATACCAAAGTGGCATGTCCCAAACTTTGTCGTATCAATCAGTAAGTATTTATACCATATCTTTCCTTTATTAACTATTGTTAGTGTCCAAGAATTATATTGTTTGTGGTGCTTGTGTTGATTAGGTCACTGTTACAAAATTAATTACTTCCTCTAATATTGTACAACCAAAATTGGCCTAACAGTAAAAGAGGCACAAAATTTCTCTAAAGAAAACAAATGCTTGACTTCCGCTTCCGGGAGCCAAGATAGCAGAGTAAAAAGGTAGTCGCTCTCACCCTGCCCTATCAACCTCTGAAAACCCAGAAAATATCACCCCAGAAAAAACCCTGGAACAGCTGAACCAGAAGAAAGACAGGGTACAGCTGCGCAGTAGCCCAGGTAACTAGAGGGATTAACGGAAAAGGCCTCTTTTACCCTAGGGGAAGGTGAGTGGTACAGAACCGGGAGTTGCCCAGCCAGCCAGTGGAAAGACCCACTTTAGCACACTAGGAGGAGATTCTGGTGCCTCGGCATTCTACAACAAACTGGTCTCTCAGTGCCTCAGCAAAAATAAGGGAAGCAGCACTACAAAGGGCCCCAGGTGGATAAGCACGCTGCAACATTCGTCTGAAAGGAGCTGAAGAAAGCAACCTAGAGCTGCTGGAAAGTTCCAGCCTTGTTGATTCCAGTCCAACACCAGGTAAGCTGTCAGAACTATACAGCCTCCAACTGCCAACCAGGAGGAGATCCTGAAGCCCAGGTGCTTGAGCAGGCAAACACCGACAGTTGGACCTCTGAGTGTCTCAGTGAGGGTGGGGTAACTGGTGGAAACCAGCTCAGAAAACCACCAGGTGCCTTGGCATTCTTCAGCAAAGGAGTCTCCCAGTGCCTCAACAGAACTAAGGGAGACAGCACTGCAAGGGGCCCCAGGCAGATAAACACTTGACAGCACCCATCTAAAAGGAGCTTAACAAAGCTAAAGGAAAGGAAAAGCAGGCAACCTAGATTTGCCTGAAAGTCCCAGCATTGCCAATTCCAGGCCAACACCAGGTAAGCTGCCAGAACCCTGCAGCCTCCAATTGCCAACATAAGAGGCCCCAGCACACAAAGTCAGTGACCAAGACCTAGGCTCCCAACACAAGAAGCTTGGGTCAGTTCCCTCTGCTCCCCAGCAGAAGAACATAATCTCTTTAAAGACCAGGGAATAAAGAAACACCATGAGTAAAAAGAAACATACAGTAGATTCATATTATGAGAAGAGTGAAGATCAACACAGAAATTCTGAAGAGGACAACATTGTCATCAAACCCACATCTGCAGCATCAAAAGGGAATATGAACTGGTCTGAAGCCCAAAAAGCCTCTTAGAAGAGCTCAAGAAGGATTTTAAAAGTCAAATGAGAGAGGTAGAGGAGTCTTTTAAAAGTACAATTGGCCAATTGGAAAAAAAGTACACTGAAGAAAACAAGTCCCTAAAAAATACAATTGGCCAACTGGAAAAAAAAGTACACTGAAGAAAACAAATCCCTTAAAAATACAATTGACCAATTGCAGAAGAAAGTACAAAATCTAACAGAAGAAAACAATATGTTAAAACATAGAACTGAACAAATGAAAACTACTGACTCTATGAGAGAGCAAAAATCAGTGGAACAGAAACAAAAAAATGAAAAAAATAGTTGAAAATGTAAAACACCTCATGGGTAAAACAACGGATCTGGAAAATTGATCCAGGAGAGACAATTTAAAAATTTTTGGCCTACCTGAAAATCCTGATGAAAAAAGAGAGCCTGGACAATATCCTTCAGGAAATCATAAAGGAAAACTGCCCTGAAGTCCTAGAACCAGAAGGCAAAATAACTATAGAAAGAATCTGCCGCTCCCCTCCTGAAAGAGATCCCAAATTGAAAACACCAAGAAATATAACAGCTAAATTCCAAAATTCCCAGATTAAACAGCAAATACTTCAAGCAGCCAGAAAGAAACAATTTAAATATCATGGAACCACAGTCAGGATTACACAGGACCTTGAAACCTCTACATTAAAAGACCATAGGGTGAGGAACATGATATTCCATAGGGCAAAGGAGCTTGGAATGAGGCCAAGGATTAACTACCCAGGGAAAATGAGCGTGATCTTTCAGGGAAGGAAATGGATATTCAATGAAATAGAGGACTTCCAAACATTCCTGATAAAAGCACCAGAGCTCAATAAAAAATTTGATCTTCAAGTATAAGATTCAAAAGAGACATAAAAAGGTAAATGGGACAGAAATACACAATATGTTAATAAGGGCAAAATGTTTACATCCCTACAAGGGAAGAGGACACTTGCAACTCTTGAGAACTGTATTGTTATTATACCATGTTAAAGGAGTATACATAGAGAGGGTGGATATAAATTGACTTTGATGTAATGATAAAAAAAAATCTAATCAAGTGGGTTAAATGGATCCAAGTAAGTGGATTAGTCTGAGCTAAGAAAATATATTGAGAAAGGAGGAGGCAGACAAGGGTAAATTACATTACAGGAAAAGACACAAAAACCTATTAGAGCAGAGGTAAAGAAGGGAGGGGGATGAGCATTGTTTGAACCTTACTCTCATCAGATTTTGCTCAAGAAGGGAATAACATAATCAGTTAGGTATAGAAATCTAACTTGCACTAAAGGCAGTAGGAGAGAAAAGGGAAAAGAAAAGGGAGGGGGAATAGAGGGTAGGGAAGAAGCAGTAAGGGTAAAGGGGGAGAAAAGGGAAAGGGATAATAGAAAGGAGGTGGGACTGAAGGAGTTGGTGGTCAAAAGCAAAACACTAGTGAGGGGGGAAAAGGAGAAAGGAAAAAGAAAAGCATAAACATGGGGGGAAAAAAGGATGTAGAAAAAGACACAGATAGTAATCATAACTGTGAATGTGAATGGGATGAACTCTCCCATAAAATGGAAGCGTATAGCAGAATGGATTAAAAACCATAATCCTACAATATGTTGTTTACAGGAAACACATTTGAAAAAGAATGACACATACAGGGTAAAGGTAAAAGGCTGGAACAAAATATATTATGTTTCAGCTAAAGTAAAAAAAGCAGGGGTAGCAATCCTGATCTCAGACAAAGCAAAAGCAAAAATAGATCTTATCAAAAGAGATAAGGAAGGAAACTGCATCCTGCTAAAAGGCACCATAGACAATGAAGTAATATCATTACTAAACATATATGCACCAAATGGTATAGCACCCAGATTCTCAGAGGAGAAGTTCAGGGAGTTACAGGAAGAAATAGACAGCAAAACTATACTAATTGTGGACCTCAACCTCCCCTTCTCTGAACTAGATAAATCTAACCTCAAAATAAACAAGAAAGAAGTTAAGGAGGTGAATAGAACATTAGAAAAGTTAGGGATGATAGACCTCTGGAGAAAACTGAATGGGGATAGAAAGGAATATACTTTTTCTCCATGGTGCATGGCACATACATAAAAATTGACCATGTACTAGGGCATAAAAATGCACAATCCAATGCAGAAAGGCAGAAATATCAAATGTATTCTTTTCAGATCATGATGCAATAAAAATTATATGTAATCAAGGGCTATCGGGAGATAGACTAAAAAATAATTGGAAATGAAATAATTTAATCCTAAGAAATGATTGGGTCAAACAACAAGTCATAGAAACAATCAATAATTTCACTCAAGAGAATGACAATAATGAGACAACATACCAAAACCTATGGGATGCAGCAGAAGCAGCTCTTAGGGGAAGTTTTATATCTCTAAATGCTTACATACATAAAATAAAAAAGAGGAGATCAATGAATTGGGCATACAGCTAAAAAAACTAGAAAAAGAACAAATTAAAAATCCTCAATTAAACACCAAATTAGAAATATTGAAAACCAAAGGAAAAATTAATAAAATTGAAATTAAGAAAACTGTTGAACTAATAAATAAAACTAAGAGCTGTTTTTATGAAAAAACCAATAAAATAGATAAACTTTTGGTTAATCTAATTTAAAAAAAAAGAAAGAAGAAAACTAAATTACTAGTATCAAGAATGAAAAGGGTGAAACTACCACCAAGTAAGAGGAAATTAAAACAACAATTAGGAATTATTTTGCCCAAATATATGCCAACAAATTTGACAATCTTAGTGAAATGGATACATATTTATAAAAATATAAATTGCCCAGATTAACAGAAGAGGAAGTAAAATACTTAAATAACCCCATCTCAGAAGAAGAAATTGAACAAGTCATTGATGAACTACCTAGGAAAAAATCTCCAGGGCCAGATGGATTTGCATGTGAATTCTATCAAACATTTAAAGAACAATTAATTCCAGTACTATATAGACTATTTGGTAAAATAGGTGAAGAGGGAATCTTACCAAATTCTTTTTATGACAAATTTATGGTGCTGATACCTAAACCAGGAAGAGTCAAAACAGAGAAAGAAAATTATAGACCAATTTCTCTAATGAATATAGATGCAAAAATTTTAAACAAAATATTAGCAAGTAGATTACAGCAACTTATCACAAGAATAATACACTATGAGCAGGTAGGATTTATACCAGGAATGCAGGGATGGTTCTATATAAGGAAAACTATCAGCATAATTCATCATATCAACACCAAAACTAACAGAAACCACATGATCATCTCAATAGATGCAGAAAAAGCTTTTGACAAAATACAACACCCATTCCTATTAAAAACACTAGAGAGCATAGGTATAAATGGAATCTTCCTTAAAATAATAAATAGCATCTATCCAAAATCTTCAGCAAGCATAATATGTAATGGGGACAAGCTAGAAGCATTTTCAATAAGACTGGGGGTGAAACAAGGATGTCCATTATCACCTGTTATCCAACATCGTACTGGAAATGTTAGCTTTAGCAATAAGAGAAGAAAAAGACATTGAAGGTATTAGAATAGGCAAAGAAGAAACAAAACTATCACTCTTTGCAGATGACATGATATTATACTTAGAGAATCCCAGAGAATCAAGCAAAAAACTACTTGAAATAGTAAACAACTTTAGAAAAAGTTGCAGGCCATAAAATAGCCCACATAAATCATCAGCATTTCTATATATTACCAACAAAGCCCAACAGCAAGAGATAGAAAGAGAAACTCCATTTAAACTTACTGTAGACATTAAAAAATATTCAGGAGTTTACCTCCCAAAACAAACCCAGGAACTCTATGAACACAATTAAAAAACACTTATCATGCAAATAAAGTCAGATCTAAATAATTGGAAAAACATCAGTTGCTCATGGGTAGGTTGAGCTAATATAATAAAAATGACAATTCTACCCAAGCTAATTTACTTATTCAGTGCCATACCAATCAAACTACCAAAAAATTATTTTATAGAGTTATAAAAAATAATAACAAGATTCATTTAGAAGAACAAAAGGTCCAGAATATCAAGAGATCTAATGAAAAGAAATGCAGGGGAAGGTGGCCTAGCCATTCCAGATCTTGGAGTGATTTCGTTTTAAGGCATGGTCCATGAAAAAGAAATCTAGTCTGTATACCCCAAGATACCTTGTTGGGTTTCAGTGATTAACTTTTATGTTCTGTTGAGCAGAGTACCTAAAGGTAAGGGTATGATTCCCTGTGTGGACAGAGGGAGATAAGGGAGATAAAGGAGATGAGGGAGAGGAGGGAAGGAAGGAAGGAAGGAAGGAAGCAATACTTTTAAAGTTACTTATAAGAAAAATGAGGACAAGAGAGGAGAAATTATTTGCCTGGGATTATATAGGCACTAAATATTGGAGGTAGACTCTAAATTCTAGCTCCAGAATCTGGGCTCTTTTTATTGCAGTATATTTTGCATAAATTGATATGTTATTTTTACATACACATGTGTGACCTTTGGAATTTTACTTTGAAAAGGACAAAGATGCCAAGTATAATACATTGGATTTTACTTGTGTTTTTATTTTATGATCCATGGTCATCTTTATAGCAATGCTAACTAAATGAGGATTGTTCATATCTATTCTTCAACACTAAAAGAAGTATTGATTCAAAATAAAATAATTACTTGTTCTTTGCTGGAGCTTGCATAGAATTGCTTTTCTTAGATATTAAAACCCCCTGTTAGTTATTTTTAATTACTGATATAAGTAAAACAATTACTTGTTTGGTTTTCTAGAATTACTTTAAATATTTGTTTTAGAGAAATTACTTAACAAAAGTAAATAAATATTTATAAGTAAAGAGAAATTTCTTGGTGCAATTCTGTTTTTCACTATGAATTACTTATAAATAAACCCCATGGCATTACTTAGTAATATTATTTTACTTTATTTATTGGTTTAATTTAGCTCAATTTGTTTATTTAGTTCAACTAATTATCCAAAGCATTTTCTGAAATTTTTGTAGGAAAAGATCTAATTTCCTTTCATTTCATTCCAAAAGCCTGATCATGTTTTCTAATTTTCCATAATTACATAATCCAGCATCCTCCATGAAGCTCCCAGTTTCTGTCTGCTTCCTTCTCAGTCATTCATCTAAGACTAATATTTCTATAATTTCTTTCTGCTAGAAGTCCTTGAAAATATCTCTTTTAAAAGAATTTCTCACACCCCCTTCTATTCTCTCCTCTCCCACCATCATGCTTCACATCCCCATTACCTCTTGACTATTTGAAGCCAACTTGCTTGGCTAGCAATGATAATGACATTATCTATCAAAAACCTTTTCCTTTCTGGCTCCTTGGTACAATGTCAAAATAACAACAAAAATATTTTGAAAACAGGTATTTTACAAGCAATAAGTATCCTATGGATTCCACTCATTGACTTTAGACAATGGTTAAAATTCTACGGATTTTTGATAATAATTTATTGTTCTTGGTCCACTTGTCTTAACTGAGTTTGAAAACCAGGCACTTCTCAAGTTCTCAGGCCTGGATTTTGAGTTGCTTATCAAATAACGAATTTAGGTGAGGAATATAATTTAAAGAGTACACTATTTAATCAGTTCAAAAATTTATAATAAAGTAATGAAAAAAATCAACATTCCCAAATAAGTATTCTACCTTTCTTTGTATTCCATAGAATTACTTGAGCATATCACCCCTCTAATACCCATATCTCACCTTGGGCCAGGGATAAGCATGGTCTCTCTGAAGTCAAAATAATAGCTATGGCATTTCAGCTTTGGATGTCACTTGCTTGAAAATTGCTGTTGTCTAAAGTCCTTTAATCTTGCTTATCTGGTTGCTTCTGCTCATCTGGATCATTATGGGTCTTCATTGCAGCTCTGAGATGGGATTGGGTCACATCATACGTACTGTTTCCAGGTGGAATCATCTTCATGCATGCTGGCCTGGCTCACCTCTCTCTTCTTTATCTTGAAAGGGAAAAAAACAAAATAAACAAAAAAAGTCATATTCTCTTGTCATTTAATTGAGAGTAGAGGAAGAAGAAAGAGAGACAGACAGGTGGACAGAGAAACAAAAGCAAAGAGAGTGATAGAGTGGGATTTCATTCAATAAGGATTAGGGAGAACCTTTTTTTAAATTTTCTTTCTTTTTCCTTTATTTTTTCTTCTTTTCTTTCTGAACATATGTGCAATGACCCTTCCTCCTTCTTTGGCCAAGGGCAGCCTTGGGCAAGTCACTTAATATCACTATGCCTCAATTTCTTTACCTATCAAATGAAGGGAGTGAACTAATTACTCTATAAATTTTCTGTCCAGTTCCAGATTATTATCTTTTAATTTTTTGTGAACATGGGAATGAAGATACACATAGAATAGTCTGCCAATCTGCAGAGTTGCCAGCTGCATAATGGCAGGACAAGATCTTACTTAATTGTGGCTGGTCTTGGAATAAGTGACATCCAATTATTGCACTGTTTAACTAAGAGTGAATTATCTCAGAATGAGGTAGGTACAGTGCTGCCTGCAATCCTTATTTGGAGAAGAGAAATATGAAAGAAAAATCAGCAAGCAATGAGAGCCTTATTTTTGTTCTATTCCTTGAAATACAACCAGTAGCTGGACTGGAAATAATAGAAAAAATAATAGAAGTAATAGGACAAATTAATATGGGTGCTTCCTTTCCCATTTGGTGGCAGGTACACATTCATCTTCTTCTGCCTTCCTCACATGCATGACATAGTGTATAAAGAACTGAACTTAGAGCCAGAAGAACATGGGTACATGTTCTGCCTCAAATACATACTACTAATATGATTCTGGGCAAGTCCCCATACCTTTCAGAATCCAGAAAACTATAAGATTAGAGAACTATAGTATAGGTGCCAATTTGTATTGATAGAGGAATGCCCTGTACTATTAGGAATATAGGTCTATTCCCTATTTCCTATCCATTGTCAGTAGCCAGAAAAGGATATATCCTTGTGGCCTTTGTTTTCCTCCTAGTTTGGTTACAGATCAATTAAATCTGTGGCCACAAGAGTACTAGGTTTTTGATCTCTCTCTCTCTCTCTCTCTCTCTCTCTCTCTCTCTCTCTCTCTCTCGTAGTTATCCTTAACAGAATGTGATGTTTTCCTTTAAGGCCCATCAGTCAAGTGTCTCCTCTTCCTTCAAAAAGTTTTTTTTTTCCCTCCTCCTATTTCTTCCTCCTATTTCCTATGTGTAACCTATGTTTGCTCTGAGGCACCTTTATCCCAGCTCCTGCTTTCACTGATGATTTGGGTTCACTGAATTTGCTTATTTTACCTATGTACAGTTCAGGGGAACTGCTGAGGGATAAAAGATCATTCTCTGATGATGTTGGCTCAAGATCCAATTGGTGTGCTCCCCTCCCTAAGATTATTAAGTTTAGATACAAGTTAGTCAGTTAGCTGTACATAGCTTTTAGAAAGTAATATTTAGCAAGGTTATAAAGTAAGGACTATTGGTACAAAAATCTCCCCCTGAAAGCCTATGATAGATTTACCAACAAATACATACAGACTCTACTAAAATGAACTCAAGTATAGAAAGCATGTGTAGAAAGGGGGTAGCCCATAACTCCTACTATCTGAAAGTCCTTTTCTCCCATTTATAGGGCACTCAAGAAGTTTGCATTAGACCTCATGTAGTTTCTTCTGGTAGGCTCCTTGTAGAGTCATGACTAGTTAGCCCTTGGTTCCCAATGATATAGATACTACCGTCAACAGATCCAAAGATGCTATTTAAAAACAACTCTGAAGTACCATGTCACACCTATCAGATTGGCCAACATGACAAAACAGGAAAATGATAAATGTTGGAGAAGATGTGGGAAAATTGGAACACTAATGCATTGTTGGTCTAGTTGTTAACTTATCCAACCATTTTGGAGAGCAATTTGGAACTATGCCCAAAGGACTATAAAACTGTGCATACTCTTTGACCCAGCAATAGTACTTCTAAGACTGTGTCCCAAAGAGATCATACAAATGGGAAAAGGACTCACATGTACAAAAATATTTAAAGCAGCTCTTTTTGTAGTGGAAAAGAATTGGAAGTTGAGGGGATGCCCATCAATTGGAGAGTGACTGAACAAATTGTGGTATATGAATGTAATGGAATACTATTGTACTATAAGAAATGTTGAGCAGATAGACTTCAGAAAAACCCAGACTTATATGGACTGATGCTGAGTGAAGTGAGCAGAACCAGGAGAATGTTGTATACAGCAACAGCCATGTTGTGTGATGACTAACATTGATAGATTTAGCCCTTCCAGCAATTCAAGGATCTAAGACATCTCCAAAGGTCTCATGATGTAAAATGCTATCCACATCCAAAGAAAGAACTATGGAGTTTGAATGCAGATCAAAGCATATGATATTTTTTTTTCTTCTGTTTTGTGTTGTTTTCTCTTTCTGGTCATTCCTCCTATTGGTTCTAATTCTTCCTTACAACATGACTAATGTGAAAATATGTTTAATAGGAATATGTATGTATAATCTATATCAGATTGCACTCCATCTTGGGGAGGAAGGGGGGAGGGAGGGAGAGAAAAATTTAAAACTCAAAAACTTATGGAAGTGATTGTTGATAAATCAAAATAAATAATAAAAACAAAAAATAAAACAATGGGAAGATGAAAAATCCAACATCTTCTAGATCTTTCAAGTCTGAAAAAAATCATACTCTGGCTAAAAGAAGAGGAAAGGAGACCTGGGAGAAGTTGAGGTTTCTTATTCCCCACAGGAGATTTCTCTTTAAGAATGTGCTGGAAAACCTCTTGCACCAGTTTCTGAAAAGCCTCTCACACGAGCTAACTCAGAACATAATGAAATTCTATAGCATATTGGAACAGACCTCTTTCCTATGATCATGTCACAAATGGCTCTCAAAGACTTCTTACTTAGTCTAAGATCTTTGGATGGATGGATTGACATGTGTTCTCATTGAATTACAATATAAGACCAAAATGGGGTGGAGTGATTTTAACCACACCCTACACCTACTTTCCTCTTCTAAAGAATGTAGAATCTCTTACTTTTTAGCAGTCTAAGAATTTATAGAGACACAGCACACTGTGACCTGGGTGTCTTTGTCTTAACATTTTGGGACTTATTAAAGTCTATTTCTTTCTCTTTTCTCTCTTTCCACCTATCCTTTTTCTTTTTATGATCAAATATTGTGTCTTCAAACCTGATAGCTCATGTGGCATTATGTCAGTGTAGCCTAATGGGACCTAGAAAAGAAAAGTACCATATTCTCTCTTCCTTGCTTGAATGTTTGTGGTTTGGAATGTTTAAGGAACAGTGTAGAAGACTATACATTTGCAATTTATAGAAGCTATTTTCAGAAAGATTTACCTATTCATTATGAGCTAGAAATTTCTGTGAAATCCCATGCACATTCTAATTCTATGTGATTTATAAATAGGCTTGATCTGTTAAGAAAATGCATGTATATTTTATTGGAAGATGGAAGTTTCAGTCCATCGATAACATTCTATCAACCCAGTATAATAGCATTATAAGGTCTTTGGGAGGGGAAATAAAGAACTACAGCTATGGAACCCTTGAATTTTCAACCATAGCAATTTTATTGACACAGCCAGATTTAAAAAAAAGGCCCCTGCTGAGTGTTCTCTGACCCTTGCTATTTTTATCCCATCCAATCCCATTCAATCTATCCTAATGCTTAGTTCTAGTCATTCTACTGCTTTAAAAACAGACAAACAAACAAATGAAAATAAAACCTTACACATTTCCTCACATTATTGTTAGCTTGCTTAGGCTAAATCTCTGCTAAATCATCTTGTCTATCCTTCACATGCTATCTTCTCCATGAACTTGAACTTGGCTATTTCTAGCTTCTTTGTTTCTCCCCTCTTCACAGCCATAGAACTTTGTTTCTTAAGAACATATTGCCATATGCTTTGCATTTACATTATAGTGTATATTTTATAGTACTGTTTTCAAAAAAAAGGACTTCCCTTCAAAAACATTGTGAGGTGAAGTCATAATTGTTATTGTCCCCTTTTTACTGATGAGAAAATTAAAACAGGTTGATCAAATGGCTTGTCCAAGAACAGAAACCTGAAAGCAAAGGGCTAGGATGTGAACTCAGATTTTTCCCAATTCTTAAAGAGTGACCTATCCTGTCTGAGCTTCAGTTTCTTCATTGGTGAAATGAGGGAATTGGATGAAATGACTTGTAATATCCCTTTTAGCTGTAAGTCAATGATTCTGTGATCCAAATATTTATAAAAGTAGATAGAAATACTTGTATTTCATATTCTGTGATGGTGCTGTAAGGGTCATTAATCTTCACACAAGATGTGTATATATATATATATATATATTCACATATGTGTATGTTTATATATACATACCTACACATGTGTGTGTGCATGCGTGCATGTGTGTGTGTGTGTGTGTGTGTGTGTGTGTGTGTGTGTGTAGTGCATATTATGTAGCCTCACTTTGACTTGAGCCTGGGGTAGTTTTCCTGAGAAACGGTCTTGCAATTCATAGTTCCTGTCTCAACACCACTGTTCTACTAAAGGGAGAAGGAGCTTTTTTGAATTCAGGGAAGCTGATAAAAGATTTCTCAAGAGAAAGAAGTATAGACTTTTTGAATGGCAGATAGAAAGTTTCCCTAGAGTCATAGATATTTGGGGAGTCAGATATCAATGTGCTCCTTGAGTCTTCATCCCTGAAGTCCTATAAACTTCTTAGATCAGACTCATACTTCCTCCTCCAAATACCCCTCTGCATTGATTAATCCCTCTTCCACAGATGTCATTGATTCATGTATTTGTTTTGTCTATTCTAATCTATATAACTTCATCACTTTTTTTAATGCGTACTTTAATAGATAGATTTAATATCTATTCATGATGGTCATTTATATAACTAAGTTTTATTGGGAAGGAGCTAAGCTGGCAATAATAAGTAAATTACCCTTTCCTTGAAAATTTGTATATAGTGTTTTATTTTCCACATTTTAATATCCAACACTACTGAATTTAATTCAACAACAATAGTTATTGAGTAAAAAGTTCCAGTTTCAGTTACAGGTATGCAAATAACTTACTTTACTTTTTCCACTGTGAAATTTGGGATTTTTGTTAAACATGGAATCTTGAATAATCAGTCAGTTGATAAACATTTATTAAGCTATGTGCCAGGTACTGTATAAAAGTTCAATTTAGTGCAGTCATAAAGTCACTATCAATCATCGCTATGTCCTCTGAAAAGAATATTCATGATTAGAAGTCTGTTATGTGACTAAAGTTATCTGTAATGATAGATCAAACCCAGAAAGGTGATTTTAGTTGATGTCTCAGTTTCCATTTTCCATAGAGGCAGTTTGGTGCAGTAGATAGAAAGTTGGACCCTAACCAAGGATGATCTATATTTGATTCCAGTCTATGTCATCTACCAGTTATGTAATAAAGATCAAAATACTTTCTTTCTGAGCATCATTTTTACCATCTGTAAAACAGAGGTTATAATATCCATCTATCTATCATAGAACTATTGAGGAGATTAGATGAGGCATATGGAATGTACTTTGCAAACAATTTAATTAATATATGTCAGGCTTTTTTTATTTTTCTCCTGCATTATATAGGTATGTGTAAGTATGAACAGGTAAGTATGCATTCTATATTTAATATCTTTTAAGAAGAAAAAAAGTCTGAAGCTTTATAGCAATGAATTCCACATGCAACCATCTTTACTCTCTGGCAAGCTCTCCCTGATATAATTACCTATTTCACTGACCCATTTGGTTTTGGACTGGATCCATGGCTTCATTGGTATAGAGAATTCCCAGAGAGGAAATTTCTTCCACCTTTGCATATCAACAAATTTTCTGGAAATCATAGTCTTAAAGATCTGCTTGGAGGCATTGAGGGCTTAAGTGACTTGTCTAGGATGAGAAAGCTAATATGTGTCAGAGATGAGACTTAAACCAAGGTCTTACTGACTCCAAGGTCAGCTTTCACTCCATCAATATATATTTCTCATTTTGTTTTTTACTGCCATCAAAGTCAAATTTTAGTTGCTTCATATGTAATGCTTCAAAGGAAATTTACTGTTTACAAAGTTCTTTCCTCACAACAAATCTTTGATTTCTCACAAATAATATTCCAATTTTATAAACGAAGAAACTGAGGTTCAGAAACTGCACTTTAGAACAGGATTTTGTAACTAAAATTAGACTGTGATATGTATGAGACCCTTGATGAGAGACCAAATTAAGTCATATCATGCTAGAAACAATTAAGGATGATCCTAGGAGAATGCAAAGCAAACAAAAGCATGGAAGAGATATGCCAAGATTTATATATAAAAAAAAAAACTTTTTTCTATTAGTGATAGAAAAGCCACCATATTTGGATTCTGACTTGTTGTTGTTGTTGTCCTTCTTCTTCTTCTTCTTCTTCTTCTTCTTCTTCTTCTTCTTCTTCT
>NW_020940360.1:19328986-19354908 GCF_900497805.2 Vombatus ursinus
TCTTCTTCTTCTTCTTCTTCTTCTTCTTCTTCTTCTTCTTCTTCTTCATCTTTTTCTTCTTCTTGCTCTTCTTCTTCTTCTTATATTTATTATTATTAGCAATCAAGGTTGTGACTTGCCCAGGGTCACACAGCTAGTAAGTGCCTGAAGGTGGATTTAAATTCAGGTGCTCCTGACTTTGGCACTGGTGCTCTATTCACTCCCTCACCTAGCTGCCCTAGATCCTGACATCTTAGCCCCAAGTTACCTATATGAAGGAGTTACCAAAAACAAACAAAAATAGATGAGAAGACAAGTTGGCCCAGACTCTTTTTGTAGGTAAAGTCTCTGAAATGTAATTATATTTCTCTAAACTCATTCCTCCTCTTAATTTACTTATATCTTTTGAGGATACCACCATCCTTCTACTATCCAGTTTCACAACTTCAGTCATCCCATTTTTAAAAATTCTCACTTGTTCTCTTTCCTCCACCTAAAAAAATCCAAACAATGTCTATTTAGTCAATTGTACATCTACAACATATCTCATATATTTTTTTCTTTTTTCTTTTCTTTTCTTTTCTTTTCTTTTCTTTTCTTTTCTTTTCTTTTCTTTTCTTTTCTCTTCTCTTCTCTTCTCTTCTCTTCTTTTCTTTTCAGCTCACTCCCAGTTCAGATCATCATCAGTTCTTGACTGCACTACTGTGATATCCTCTTATAGAGTCATCCTATTTGAGGACTGTTCTACCCCATTTCTTTCTCTACACAATCATCAAATTATTTCTAATGCATAAATCTAGCCATATCACTCACTCCCTATTCAAAAATCTTCAGTGACTTCTTATTGCCTCCATGATAAAATACAAGTCCCTTTTTTGGTAGTTAGAGCCTTTAACAATTGGGCTCCAGACTGCCTTTCCAGACAGACACCATATTACAACCATCACAAACTTTACATTCCTGCCATATTAGCCTGCCTGCTATGAATCACTGTATTAAATATTCCAGCTTCAATTTCTGAACCTTTTCACAGGCTGTCATCTGTATGTGGAACACTCTCCCTCCTCACCTTTATCTCTGAAATCTCTGGCTCCTTTCAAATTTCAGGTTAGGTGCTACATACCATAAAATGCCTTTCCTTATTACTTCAGTTGTTTTATTTGTTTTTCTTATCCCTTGAAGTTATTATATGTTTGCTTTTTACATGTCATGTGTTTGTTTATCATTTTAGATGTTGTTCCTTTTCCTCCACAATAGAATGTAAGCTCCTTCAGGGGACAGATTGCTTAATTTTTGTCTTTATATACACAGTATGTAACAGAATGCCTTGCACACTGTGTGCATTTAATAAATGCTTTTTGAATTAAATTGAACTGAGGTTTCTTCTTCAGGTAATACAATTTTAAGAATGATTGATCAATTCTCAAGGCAGCTGAAAGGGGATATAATGAAGAATTCAGGAATAGCCATGAACATTATTAACCCTGAAAAGGGCAATCAAGAAGTTGTCAATAATTACTGACCTCTATGCCTACTTTCTCACTGCTATAAAAACCTTTATGAGAATAATTCACATACATATTGAGAAAATCATTGCTGAAAAATGAGGGAAGAGACAGAGTTTTGCAAGTGACATCCTGAAATAGATCAGCTTTACAGTCACAAAATTGACTAAAAAGTATAAAGAATACAAGATCTCACTGGATATATTATTTGTAGAATGAGAAAAATAATGGTGGAAAAACAAAATTCACTAAAAAGGGTGCTCTTAAACAAAATATTTTCCATGCATATTCAAATCATAGATATAAGAACTGAGATAACAGTGTTTAACAAACCTCTAAATATTAATATCAGGTAAGCCATATATAATGAAAGAATGAATGAGAAAACATTTATTAAACTTATTGTACAACAGTCATTATACAAAGCTCTAGGGATATAAAGACAATAATTAGAGGGTCCTTGCCCTCAAAGAACCTTCATTTGAATAGAAGAAAGCAACGTATATATAGGGAAGTAGTGGTGAAGGGAAGGTTTTGGATTCAAAAGTCACAAGATTACTGATTGGAACAATGGGGTTAAATGACACATCTTTTTCTGAAGGGATGGTAATATTGATTTGATGATAGTTCCCAGAGGACGCAAGATATGAGTATGGATATATATGTGTTTGTATGTAGCTTGAGTGTTGAGGAGGATGATACATGCCAGTGACAAGTCTTAAAACTGTTCCAGTAAAAGTTCAAGATTACAAGAACTGAGTCTCAATACTGTGGCTAGGCCTGGGGTTTGCTAGGTAGAGAGGAGAAGTCTCCCATTAGGATAGACTGGACCCAGAAGAAACATCCTATAGCTCCTCCAAATTGTGGTCTCTGGAGGTGCAGTCCAAGAGGAGTATGGGTACAGAGTTATCTTTGTAAAAAAAAAACCTGTATAAAATCAAAAGCAAGTATCATAGGCAATGAAAATAAACTAGAACCTTTTCAAATAAATATGGGAGAAAAATCAGAATATTCACACTCCCCACTACTATTTGATACAGTTCTAAAAATTGTAGCAACAGCAATGATAAGGGAAATTAATTAAAAGCATAAGTATAATACTGTTATGATTGTTATTAAATTATATGATATGCATTTATATATGTATATGTGAGTAATATATAATATAAAGGTGTAATATTCTTACTGTGCTATTTTAGTAGATGTCTTTGCTAAAGCCTTAATGTGTCTACTGTTTTATGTTATTAATTGGGAGCACACTTGTGGGGCTCAGGACCTATGATGTTAGGATTATAGACCCACCAGACTAAGGTTACCCCTTAAACATTCAGATAAGCAGCCACCATCTGGTGACTCAACCTATAAGAGTGATTGCAAGTTGGAAGAATAGCCTAGAGAAGATAACAATTATTAATAATAATGATAATGATAATAATAATATGTTTTTATTGATGTATTCTGTTTTTTATATCACCATATTTTTATGTAGTATCCCTCCCTCTTCAAGAGAGCTATTTCATATAACAAATAGTATTTTTTAAAGACAAAACAAAACAAAGTTGCACTGAGGATAAGAAGAGAAGTTATCAAATGGGAATATGTACGTGTATCAAATTTCTCCAGTAAGAGTTTGCTTTCCAGGAAGCCTCTTATGTGTTCCTACAGAAACTTTGTAGAGGTAAAATCTACATTTCCACACACACCGTTCTCTCTTCCCAGAATGCACAGGTCCTTTGGACCCAGGAAACTACAGAAGACTCAGCAGCCACATAGTCATCATGAAAAGAGTTTCTACCCAAATCTGCTTATTTCTTCTATAATTGCTGCCTGTAGTGGTTATATCTGTTTTCTCTGTACCTATATTTGTATCCTCTGCTTAATTTGCTAATTCGTATGATGCAGGCTTGATGATTTATCAGTAGCTACCTGGAAGTAGCCTCTGTTTAATGTAACAAAGCACTGGCATTTTTAAAAGTCCCATTACAAAACCCAGAAATTCTCAATCAGTGATATCAGAGCAGAGTTTAGCTCCAGGATATCTGGCCAATCAATTGCTGCTTAATTAGGTTTATAATTGCTAGTGACTATCTCATTATAAATAGCAGCTGGTATTGATGTGTCACTTGAACTTATCACTGTCGTTCCAGTATGCAGTAGTAAACATCACCAGTAGCCTGATTCTACAAGCTCCTAAGCTCCAGGTTGGGGTGGAAACTGGTTTCTTGGTTCCAGAAAGTGACTTAAAAGACACCCATTGAAAGAAAACTCAATGAGGAACTATGGTCTGTTAACCATATAAATTCTCTGTGGACTACTTGAAATTTATCAATTTAAGTTCAATGTTTAGTAGAAAGTAACCATTGCTTCATTATAGCACAGGGACATTCAATGTATAATCTTAAGCATACATAATTTACAACTATCTCTAGACTTATTGATATTCTTAAAAGAAGGGAAAAGATTGTGATGAGAATTTTTTTAATGAAAAAATTTCCATTCTACCTAAGTTTCAGCAGTTCTGTTGATATATATAAATGATCTACAAATTATTATAGGAAAAAAGCAATCATAATTTAGCATGTAAGTCTTAGTATGATAGCCCGATGTTTTTATGTCTAAAGTTATTAATTTTCAATATATGAACATCTGCTTTGGGATATTTTCATTTCCTTCATAACTTCTTCATAGTCTAAAGTTCAGCAACTTAGTTTAGAATCATACTAACAAATTCAGGGGTATTCAAAGAGCAATAAAAAATAATTTGTTTAATCTTTAAAAGATTGGAAATCTTTTGAGAGTCCTTTTTTAAACAAATAATTTACATGACCCTTTTTAATTTGAAAACTATTAACTCTAATTTTAATAAATTGTTTAAACACCATACTTTTTGTCCACAAATAACATAAGAGCAGTTGAACTTAAAATTACCTACCCTTCTACCCCATCCACATGCCTCTTAGTCTTGCCTTGCCCCTAGAGTTTACCCTGAAAACTCTCTCTCAGACATTCTCACAGTTGAGACTGAATTTATGGTACAATCCAGCTTTCTTTGTGTTTCTTTCACAGAATCATAGAAATTCATAGATTGGAGGGAGTTCTAAGACTATCTAGTCCAATCCATTCTTGAAAAAGTATCTCTTCTATAATACATCTGACAAGTTTCTCACCTTGCCTTTGCTTAAAGACCTCCAGTGAAAGGAAACTCACCACACCCTAAATTAGACTATCTCATTTTGGGAGATTTTTTATTGTTAAGAAATGCTTCCTTAAATCAAACATAAATATCCCTCTAAGACTTCCACCTATTGCTCCTATTTTCCTCCCTCTGGGTCCAATAGAATAGTCATTCTCACTTTCACAAGATAGCCTTTCCAACACTTAGAGATAGCTATCATATATCACACCCATCCCAAATCTTATTTTCTCTAGGTTAAATGCTCAGTTTCTTTAGCTGGTCTTTTCATGGCAGGAATTTTTTGGAGAATGGGAAAATAAGTCTTGGAACCATAGCTAGCATATAACAGTTGTTTTAATTCTCTAACTAGGACTACTCCTGCTCTTGGGGGGGGGGTGGACATCAATGGATGATTTTTCCTATTTAAACACCATGCTTAGTTACCTAATCAGGAGCTGTTAAAATGAAATAAACTTTTAACTAAAACAAACCTATTGGATTGTTCTTGGAGCCTATAATTCTCTACCATCAGGGGACTGCCCAAGGAAGTAGCTGGGAACCAAATAAAAATGGACTTAGCCCTCTGCTGTCAATCTCCACTAGGAACAACAGAAAAGTCAATGCTACTATTTATTGATTTCTTCAAAACAAACATTTGTTATGGCAAGATTACAATCCCCTTTTCTTTGAGTGATAGCATATTTGAATTTTTCCAAGTATATTGTTTAACAGCAGTAATCAAAACACCAAATGATGTTTACAAATCAGGGATTTTAAAATATTAGAACTGATATATCAAAAAAATTATCATTGTCACTAAAATTTTCATTTTATTTTGATGATTTTTCTTCCTATGATTTTCTTCCATTCTCTAATGTTTTACCTAAATACTTAATTTCTGATACTTGGATACATGCAAATTGAGCAGAAAATGAACTCATGAATAAAAGTCAAATGAATGACATGAATAATATTTGAAATTTATAGTTTTCCCATTATTTATGAGATATTTTAGTTGTTTTCAATTTTTATCATCAAAAATAAAAATTAACATAAAATATTAACCATTTAAAGTCTAAGAGTTGTTGAGTCCAATTCTACTTATGCTTTGAAAGGAATTAAAATTGCATTAAATTCAGGAATCATTTATTAAGTACTAATTATTTATACACCAGAATTTTTGCAAGGACCTGGGGATACAAAGAGAAAAAGGAAATCCATCTTGGCTATAAAGATGTTTACATTCTGCTTAGAAGGATGAGGGAAATTACACACATACACATATATGTTTGTGTGCATATATATATATATACATTTTACATACATAATAAATATAAAATACATGCAAAATAAATTACTAGATTATTTGGGGACCAGTGATGCCAATTAAGCTGATTCTTCGAAGGGAATTAAGGGTGTAGCATGGTCTTTGACTTCCTCTCCCAGATCCAGGCTAGTTATATCTTTCACTTAGTGTGCTAGGGTACCCTTCTCTGTAACCATCAACTCAGTCACCTGAATGTTCCTCCCTTACTGTGAGTCAGTGACTAGCACCCCAGTTCAACTTAACCACTTTACTTTTATAAAGAGATACTTACTTTGATCATATAATGGAACAACATACAAATATTTCTCTCAGTGGCTTTAGGAGATAATCTCCCTAAAACAACTTAACAGTGGTGGGGAGGGGAGATTAGGCTTATTTCCTACATAGCACTATTTGCTATGTCAGTTGTAGTAAAGTTAGGCTGAAGTGCTGAAGGTCACTCTTGAAGATGTCACTGATTTCTAGCCATAAAAAAAGAAAGAAAAAAGAAAAAAAAAAAGAAACAACCTAGATCTTGATTTCCAGTTTCATTTGGCTCACTCTCCCAATCATTGAAACTCTCAAAGTGAAAGACTCCACTTCCTTCACCTAAAATGGAAAAGAACAATAAATAGGCTAAGGATAGAAGCCTCTTTCTCAGGATTATACAGCCTCAAAGATGAAGAAGGTCCTGAGGCCTTTCCCTTTCCAACACAATATTTCACTAGATGTCTTGAGAAAGGGTGTCATCAGATTAATCAAAGAGGGTGAAAAGGGAAGCTGAAGATGACTAAGTCTTTTTAAATGTTTCTGCAGTCAGAGTCTCTCATTTGTTAGGTGGGTGGTCAACCAGAATTTCTATACCTGTTCCACTTTCTTTCCAATGCATTTTACTCTTATACCATCACAATTCTTCTTGAAGTCAGCTTTATAGTATTTTCCACTTGGAAAACCAGCATCAGCTGAGGAAGGCAGGAAGATGATGTGACCTGGGCACATACCAGATCCGCTTTACATGGAATTATGAGATCATATGCTTTTGTTGTTGCTGTTTTTTTTTTTTTTGCATGATTGGAAACTATGATCTCTTGTGGCTTTACTATTTCTGAGGAAAATATTCAAGAATTTCTTGATTTCAATGGACTAGAGCATGAGTCAGAAAAAAAAATGGCACTCCAGTACTCCAGTTCATCTCTGTTATGTTTTGGTAGGATTTGGTTTATTCTTCCAGGAATACATTTCTGATAGATTTCCACATATATCTAGCCTTAACAGGCTGGACTGTATTGTCCTTGGTCAATGGAGTAATGCCATGCATAAAAGGAGGAATGTAGGGAGATAGAGTTGATCCTGGTGATGACTGTCTTACTCAAGATGGCATAAATTTTGATTTTCCTTATTTTAATAGTGAAATGACTTTGTTCACAAAATGTCCAGTTCGATTTTAAAATCTAGCTATGGTATTTAAGTCTATGACCTCCTGTGGTATTAAATTACGCGGGTTGACTTCACACTATGTGAAGATTAAGTGTTCCCTTTTGTTCATTTTAAATTAACCTTCCATTAGTTTTGAGTGATCTCTTCTTCTCATATTATGGGACAGCATATAAAAAAAGGGGCTTATCAATTTTTACTATACCCTTCACTATCTTAAATAACTCAATTAAGTCCTCTCTATCTCTTCATATTTCCATGCTAAATAATCCTAGCTTCTGCACTTTCGTATTTTAGCGTGTGTAAGCCTCATTCCACTTTTACCGTCTTTTGTGTCCTTTTTTGAACCTTTTCATCCTTATCTTCACTGGAATGCAACCTAACTTAAGACAGTGCTTCACTTTGAGGGATCTCATATGTCATTATAATATACGTTAGCACTATTAATTTGCATTTATATACCACTTCATTTATACAAAGTACTTTTTCCCCATTTATCTACACAATATTGCTGGGGATTCATTAGCATATATTTCAGGATAAAGAAGGAAGACAGAGGTTCAAACTTACCTCAGGTCATAAGAGGTAAAGCCAAACATTCTTAGAACAAAAAATGTCTTTGTATTTTAAATAATCTATTTAAAATGCTAAATCTATTGATGGAGATTTAGAAAAGGACCATGGGAATCCTCTATCAATAGGTAAGACCATGGGGATACAATCAAAGTTATGGTACTTACTCCTTTCCAACTAGTAAAAACCATACTTTCAAGTGTCTAGGTGACTTAGAAAAATGTAAATTTCTAGTTTCTTTCTTTTTTTTAAGTATAAAATAATTGATAGTGAATACTAAATGGCTGTTCTATGACTAAATGTAGAAACATTGGGTTCCCTGTTAATGGAGGTATTCAAGCAAATGACCTTTATGTAAGAGATCTTGTTCTGGTATGGATTGGACTATCTGGCTTTTGTAGTCATTTTCAACTCTGATATAATGGTTCAATGAATGTTTCAGGTGGTTTTTTTTGGGGGGGTGATTAAATTTGAAACTGTTTGTAATCTTTAATTAACTAAACAAACATATTTTGCTGATAGCCTAAATAGCAGAAGAAGCATAATGATATAGATGTTATAGAGAAATGACCTCATAATGTGAAAGAATTAGATTCAATACCTGACTTTGAGACACACACTGCCTTGTGTTACCCTGGACAAGATATTTAAATTCTGAATGCTGTAGGCAACTGAAAGACTTAGTTTCAGAGAAAATGTCAATTTAAATTCTGAGGAGTTGTCTAAATTCGACAGTTTAGTATTTCTTCTCCTCATCCTCTCCTATTTTAGGTATGTATTTTTTTTAATTCCCATCACAGCTACCACTGAAGTTTTATGCATGGGGAACATACCTTCTGG
Organism: Vombatus ursinus; assembly: GCF_900497805.2. Taxonomy (NCBI): domain Eukaryota; kingdom Metazoa; phylum Chordata; class Mammalia; order Diprotodontia; family Vombatidae; genus Vombatus; species Vombatus ursinus. The sequence goes on from NW_020940360.1 coordinate 19,337,799, forward strand.
GCATATAGTGCCATAAAAGAGAGCTCTCTGATTTGTATATACAAGACTACAACTAAAGGCTTGTTTTCAACTCTTTCTCCTTCATACTACATAACTGCCAATCAGTCTCACTGAGTCTATCTCCACATTAATAGCATATCTACCCCTTTCTCCTCACTTACATTTGCACTACATTAGTTCTGGTTCTCATAATCTCTCACTTGGACAGTTTCAACAAACCCTTCATTGGACTTCCAGTTTCTAGTCTTTCCCTTCACTTATCTGTATTCCACACGTGTGCCAAAATACTTTTCCTAAAGCACAAGTCTAACTATGGCATTCTCCTGCTTAATATTATTCAGTGGCTTCCTTTTACCTCTAAAACAAAACAGATTCCTCAATTTGGCATTTAAAACTTTTCACAATTTAGCATCATCTTAATTTGTACTCTCATTGTCTTCAAATTCTTTTTTTTTTTTTGTTCCAAGACAGAGTTCATGTGCTGTGTACTATAGGAAGCTTTCTTTAATCTCCCTAGCCTGCTTCTTCCTCTTCATATTGTAATATAAATTGTGATTTAAGTACATGCCATACTCCCTATGTCCCTCCTTCCACTTGCCTTATGAAACATATGCTACTTGAATGCAGAGATTTTATTTTTGTCAATATATCTACACTGCAAGTAGCTGGTGCTTAATAAATACTGTTTGATTGGAATAATTGCCAGTCCATCTCTAACTAGATATGTAATTATCAGTATTTTTCTATTCCAAATGAAGCAACAACCTAAGGAAGAACATATTATATTTTATACATATACATATACATGTATGTATATATGTAAATCTATGTGTGTGAATATACATTTATATGGAAAATGTTTTCAGTATGTATGTGTCTGTGTACAAATATATAAATATGTGTGTTGTATGTCTGTAACATACATAAATATATGTATATGTTCAGTTTAAATTTACATACCAATAAAACATTTTTACCGACAAAGCAGAAAGTAAAATGAAGATTCTATGTGAAAATATAAAGCTACATATCCAACTACTTTCATTTAAAAAATATCTAATTAATTCTACAAATTACTTTCAAAACTGTCCTGCTTGTCTGTTTTTCTGTTTGAACTTCCTTCTGTTACCTCCTGTGCATTAAAGAAATGTTATAATGACCATCAATGTTTTGCATTACTATTTTAACTCCTTTTTCTACCAACCAATTCTCTTATTTAAAAATCAAAACATGAAAAGGAAATCTTGTAACAAATGAGTAGATTAAAAAAAAATCCATGTATATATGTGTGTATGTATGTGTGTGTCTATATGTATATGTCTATATACAGACATATGTACATGCATATAAATACATTTGTGTGTATGTGTGTATGTCATTTTGCCTTATCTCTACAACCTCCCTGTCAACATATAACACACTTAAGTCTTTTGGTTGGTTAAAATAAGATTGAGGTTCATTACATTCCTGCTTTCTCTGTCTTCTTTTGTTCATCTTTCTTTATTCTTCTTTTGATACTGCAATTAAAAGCAACAATAAATCCCTCTCTTTCTTCCATTTCTTCCCTAACATATTTCTTTTCTTTTTAACCTCTCTTTACTCAGTCAGCACAAACAAAACAGTAAAAATTAAATCTGTTACCTCCTTTTCACTTTTTTTGTTTCCTCATTTCCCCCAGAAAACAGATTCCAGAAGAATAATATCTTTGCTTCCTTTTACTTTTAAGCATTTGATCATTGCTTAGCCACTTCATGTTTTCAAAAACTAATTTACCTTTTAATGTTTTAATTATGTCTTCTGTTTGTGTTTCAAAGATTCTACCCAACTCTAGCTTTCTGAGCAAAGATGTTTGCAAGTCATTTATTCTATTATTGGCCAATGTATTTTCCTGGAAAATTATATTCATTCTTGTAGAATACATTATCTGTAGTTTAAAAATGTTTCCTTCAGCCTTTTAGTATATTGTATTCCAAGTCTTTCATTCCTGCAACATAATATTATGATAGCCTAAACACCCTGGTAATTCGCCACTTTTTTTTTCAGGCTACTTGTTTATTATTATCATCATCTTTGAAGCAATATCTTTTACAATGATATTTCTTAGTCTGATTAATTCTTGGTCACTTTGGGAATATATTTTGAGTAACTTTTTTATTTTTATTTTGTCCCCTCTTTCTAACATTCTAGAATATTTTATTATTATTTCTTATACTGTAGTATGTAAAGTTCTTGTTTGTTCATGGATTTCAGGGAGTATTATGTTCTTTGATTCTCTCTATGTATCCTGTTTTACAGGTCAGATATTTAAAATTATAGATATTTCATTCAACCTAATTGTGGTTAGTCTTTTGACTTGGTTCTAATATTTCTTATACATCATTGAATAATTGTCTTATTCTTACATGTCTACTACCCAGGTAAATGATTTCCATCATCCATCCTAATGTGTTTATTCTTTTCCCAAATGGTCAAATTTCATTCATTTTGTATTATTTCAGATTTTTCTTTATTTTTCCACTCATTCTCAGAGTCCATTGGTCAATACATTCCTACTTCTGAATTTTATTTGTAATTATTTTGAAGTTATTTTCAGCAAATAAACACTACTGAAATTGAAGCATAATTATGGAAATGTTTGTTGTTCACAACTGCCTGAACATAGTAATAGTCCTTAAAATTTTGAGAACAATATTTTAAATAGGTATTTCTGCACTGAACATTTATAATATTCAAACTGCATGAATTGAAAAGCTTTCAAAATACAGAGACCTAACGGAAGAAATTAAAGTAATATGGAATAAGATGAGTTACATATCATCCTTCTCTAGAGTTATTTTCATGATTCAAGGAATCTAGAGAAGATGATCTAATGTCCCAATATTCTCATTCAATGACAGAAAAACAATCATTTTATCTACCTTTGAAGTAATCTGTGGAAAGTTATATATAAAAGGATAACAATTCATCCTCTTACCACTTCTATTTGAACTCTACACAAAGGATAAGGAACAAATGATATTCTTTTTCCTCTTCTTACTACTACTACTACTACTACTACTACTACTACTACTATACTGTGACTAGAAGAATAATCATAATTCTAAAAATAATAGCTTTCATCACTTATATCAACATGACTTGCATTTATGAAACTAAGGTTTATAAAGCACTTCATTTCCAAGGGGGAAATTACTCCCATTTCTTTGTTGTGGCAACAGGTTCAGGAATTTGAAGAGTATTGGCCAAAATCACATAATTATAAGAGCTATTTATTAAAAGAGCCAGGATACAAGCCAAGGACTTCCAAATTTATGTCTTGGACTCTTTCCACCATACAATGTGGCTGAGAAGAAAAATATATACTATTATTTGCTTATTTACATAGATAATATGGGATATTATTATAAAGATCATATGAATGATGATTCTCATTATTCCCATTTTTAGAATTATGTGTAACCTATAAAAACATACACATGTATACATATACAAGCATAACAATATTAAGTATGTTTTTCCCGGTGTAAGCAATAATGCTTTCTTGACAATTTAGTTTAATATGGTTAGGCTATTATTAAGTCCCATAAATATAAAAAGAGAAATTGTTTTGCCTTCTGGCACTCTTACCTAACACAATTGTTTTTTTTTTTCTCAAGAAAATAAAATATGACAAATTCAAGTGTTTTTTTTTATGATTTTGATGTTTAAATAAAATTTTCAAATAACCATAATGCTCTTCTTATGTGTTTATTTAAGCTTGAAAACAAGTTCCACATAGTTCAACATCTTGATTTTTCCCTTAATGTATTTTATTATTTTCAATTACATGTAAAAATAATTTTCAACATTCTTTTTTATAAAATTTTGAATTTATAAATTTGAATTTATAAAATTTATAAAAAATTCCAAATGTTTCTCCTTCCCTCCTTTTCCTACACAAGACACCAAGCAATCTGATACAGGTTACATGTGAACAACTATGTTAAACATATTTCCACATTAGTCATGTTGTGAAAGAAGAATCAGAACAAAAAACCACAAGAAAGAAAAAACAAAAACAAAACAACAAAAAAGTGAAAAAAATATGCTTTGATCTGCACTCAGACTCCATAGTTCTTTCTCTGGATGTGGTTAGAATTTTCCATTACAAGTCTTGAATTGTCTTGGCTCATTGTATAGCTGAGAATAGTTAAATGTATCATAGTTAATCATCACACAATGTTGTTGTTATTGCATATAATGTTCTCCTGGTTCTGCTCACTTCACTCACCATCAGTTCATGTAAGTCTTTCCAGGTTTTTTTTTTAATTCTGCCTGCTCATCATTTCTTTTAGCACAGTAGTATTACATTACATTCATATACCACAGTTTGTTCAGCCATTCTCCAATTGGTGGACATCCCCTCAATTTCCAATTCTTTGCCACCACAAAAAGAACTGCTATAAATATTTTTGTATGTGTGGGTCCTTTTACCTTTTTTTTTATTCTCTCTTTGGGATACAGATCTAGTAGTGGCATTACTGTATTAAAGGATATGCTTAGTTTGGTTGCCATTTAGGCATAGCTCCAAATTGCTTGCAAGAATGGTTGAATCAGCTCATAACTACACCAAAATGCATTAGTGTTCCAATTTTCCCCATTTTCTCTGACATTTTTAATTTATCTTTTCTGTGATATTAGCCAATCTGATAGGTGTTGGGTGGTATCTCAGAATTGTTTTAATTTGCATTTCTTTAATCAATAGTGATTTGAAACATTTTTTTCATATGATTCACATCTTGATTAATGAAGTTGTTGTCTCAAAATTTTTTTAATTAATTGGTATAAATTGCAAAATATATCAGCTCATATTGTCTGCCCAGCATGCATCCTATGCCAATCCTTTAAAGAAAACCAGAAGTAATTAACTATTTTAGAATACTTCACAAACCCTAATAGAAAGGGGGAAATCCTTTCAAATGAATATATAAAAACATTTTAAAGAAAATCATTTCATAATGGATCCATTAAAATATAAATTGGTGGAATGTATTGGGCAACTATAAGAATGCATTTGGCTTAAGAAATTGTTTAATTAGAATTTTATTAAGATTATGTTTTCTTTCTTATTTTTAAGGAATTAAAAAATTATAATCATGAGGGTCAGAGCCAAGATAGTGGAGTAAAAGCAGCGACTTGTTTGAGCTCTCCCCCAATACTCCTTCAAATACCCATAAAAGAAATGGCTCTAAACAAATTCTAGAGCCACAGAAACCACAAAAAGACAGAGTGAAACAAATTTCTAGCTAAAGATAGCCTGGATGGTTGATCAGAAAGGTATATTGCGCTGGGTTGGATGAGGAACACAGTTCAGCGTGGGCACGCAGGCCACAGCGAATCTGAAGCAGGCCTCAGAGGATTGAATCTCAGGCAGCTGTGGTGGTCTCCAGATTTCTCAACCCATATGAAATGTCTGTTTCTGCAGCGGTGAGAAAGAAGCATGGTGGGGTTCCAGCTCCATTCCCTGAGCATAGCCCCAGGACAGCAGCTGCCTCTTGAGCTTCTGGCCCACAGACTGAGGGGGAATTGAGTGGCTGATTAGGGGGGATTTCAGGGATCTCTCTGCTGGTGCAGGATTCTCTTGCTTTGCTCCTGCTTAGATCAGGGTCACAGTTCTGGGTGGCTGTCCTGGGGCAAGGAGGAGTGCTGGCATGGTGGAGCTTGTAGTGGCTGTGGAGAGGAAATCCTCACAGTTCCAAGACAGAAAACAGTGCTTATGGCCACTCATAGACCAGAGCACAGGCCAGGACAAGAGTAAACACCTCGCCCTTGACCACAACACCTTGGAAGAATTGAAAATTTACAGGTCCCTAGAAGTAGCTCTGAAAACAGCTGCACAAAACCCCTGAAGCTTGGGACAGTACATTCTCCACACTGGAAGTAGACTCCTACCTTAACAAAGAATTTATAACTCAAGTAATTGGCTGGGATCATGAGCAAGCAGCACAAAAAGAGTCAGACTATGTTATCTTACTTTGGTGACAAAGAAGATCAAAACATACAACCAGAAGACAATGAAGCCAAAGCTCCTACATCTAAAGCCTCCAAGAAAAATATGAATTGGTCCCAGGCCATGGAAGAGCTCAGAAAGTATTTTGAGAAGCAAGTAAGAGAAGTAGAGGAAAAACTAAGAGTGATGCTAAAGGAGACCCCCCAAAAAATACTGAAGAAAATAACACCTCAAAAAATAGCCTAACCCAAATGACAAAAGAGGTCCAAAAAGCCAATGAGGAGAAGAATGCCCTAAAAAGCAAAATTGTCCAAAAGGAAAAGGAAGCCCAAAAGCTTACTGAAGAAAATCTTTCCTTAAAAATTAGAATGGAGCAATTGGAAGCTAGGGACAATTTGAGAAATCAAGGCACTATAACACTAATGCAAAAGAATGAAAAACTAGAAGAGAATGTGAAATATCTCATTGGAAAAACAACTGACCTGGAAAATAGATCCAGGGGAGAGAACTTAAAAAATATTGGACTATCTGAAAGCCATGATCAAAAAAAAGAGCCTGGACATCATCTTTCAAGAAATTATCAAGGAAAACTACCCTGATATTTTAGAACCAGAGGACAAAATAGAAATTGAAAAAATCCACCAATCACCTCCTGAAACAGATCCCCAAAGGAAAACTCCTAGGAATATTGTAGCCAAATTCCAGAATTCCCAGGTCAAGGAGAAGATATTGCAAGCAGCCAGAAGGAAACAATTCAAGTATTGTGGTAACACAATCAGGATAACACAAGATTTAGCAGCTTCTACATTAAGAGTTCGCAGGGCATGGAGTACGATATTCTGGAGGGCAAAGGAGTTAAGACTACAAGCTAGAATCACCTACCCAGCAAAACTGAATATAATCCTTCAGGGTAAAAAATGGTCATTCAATGAAATAGGGGACTTGCAAGCATTCCTGTGGAAAAGACCAGAGCTGAATAGAAAATTTGACCTTCAAATACAAGACTCAAGTGAAACATGGAAGAGGTAAACAGGAAATAGAAATCATAAGAGACTTATTAAGGTTGAACTGTTTACATTCTTGCAAAGATGATATTTGTAACTCATGAGTCCTTTGTCAGTATTAGGGTAGTGGGAGGGATAAAAATTATATGTATGTATAGATAGATAGATAGATAGAGGGCACAGAGTGAGTTGAAGATGAAGAGGTGATATCTGGAAAATAAAATTAAGGGGTGAGAGAGGATTATACAGGGAGAAGGAGAAAGGGAGAAGTAGAATGAGATAAAATATCTCACATGAAACAGACAAGAAAAGGCTTTTACAGTGGAGGGGAAATGGGGACGGTGAGAGGGAATGAGTGAATCTTATTCTCACAATATTTGGCTTAAGGAGAGAATAACATACACAATGGGGTATGGAAATCAATTTTACCCTACAGGAAAATAAGGGGGAAAGGGGACAAGAGAGCAGGATATTGATAGAAGGGAGGGCAGATTGGGGGAGGGGATAATCAAAAGCAAACACTTCTGAGGAGGGACAGTGTCAAAAGAGAGAATAGAATAAGTGGGAGGTAGGATAGGATGAAGGGAAATATACTTAGTTTTTCACAACATGACTACTATGGAAGTGTCTTGCATGACTACACATCTATAACCTGTATCAAGATGCTTGCCTTTTCAGTGAGGTTGGGTGGGGAGGGAGGAAGGAAGAAAACTTTGGAACCCAAAGTTTTAAAAGTACATGTTAAAAACAAAAAAGAAATTTTAAAAAAGTGACTCTATAGTAGAGTCTGAAACCAAAAGGTATTTTTGAGAACTGCCAAATAAAGCTTTCTGATTGCTTTAAAAATTTATAATCATGATATGACACAACATTAATTGTTTTAATATTGTAGATCTGGTTATGAAAACTTCACCCAGTCCTTCTCTTTCTTGGACTATTCTATATTCACATTTGGTGAAATGAATATAAGGGTGAAAATATTCATATTTAGGAAATCATTTATGGAAAATTGTAGGACTTTTTCCTAGACTCTGATAACTATACTTAGAACTGACAAATTGTCTCCCAGCTGGAATTATATTTAAATTAATTGCCAAAGGATAGTGTCATCCTGAAAGAAGGAGAACAGTACTAGCTAGTCCCAATTAAAGTAAAAATTCTGAATCTGGAGCTTTTCTGATTTAAAGTTCCTCCCTATTAAATATTTCTGTCTAATGTAGTGAAAAGATAGCTAACATCAGAACTAGAAGACCTGGGTTTCAGTCCTACCTCTGTGATTTATCACCTCTTTGACTTTGGGTGAGTCACTGAGCCTCTCTAGATCTTTGGTACCTCATCTATAAAATGAAAGAAGGGAAAGAGATGACATCTAAAGGCCCATGGAGATCTATAAAGGCCCATCTAGTCTATGAATATTCCTAGATTCAAAGCCACGAGCCTCATTCCAATGAGCATATCATTCTGGTTTAGGAAATGTGCCAAGTATAGTGGTTTCATTAAGGTGGCATTTGTGTTATTTTGTTTTTTTGTTTTTTGGGATAAGGTTACTAGACTAGTGACAATTACATTGACACAATATCCAGGGAAGTCCCTGGACTTCATGTATCTTGATTTTTCCAAGATATTTGACAAATATCTCATGGTATACATGTAAAGAAAATACAGAAATATGGATTAAAAATGAGTTGACAAAATGGAAGAAATTTGGATTGGACAAAAGCAGTTTGGTATATTAGTAACTGGTAAAATAACCATTTTCTAAATGACTTGGTTAACGCACTGGCCCATTGGAGCATGGTATATAGTGGCCACAAGATGCTGCACTAGGCTCTGCCTAATATACTATTTATAACAATGGCTTGCAAGAAATTATAAAAGGCATGTATTTTAAATTAGTTGATGACTAATTAGATTATGAGGGATAGGTACGATGGTGGATGATAGTATCAAGATTCAAAATTCACTGGACATAATGAGTCTAACATAAAAACAAAAGTGAAATTAATAAGGATGAATGTAAAATCCTTCTGCACTTAGAAAAAAAAAATCATCCACACAAGAATTAAAATGGAAAGTGTTGACTAAACAATTAATCACATTAAAAAAAAATAAGACAGGGTTTTAATTGACTGCAAAGACAAAATCAGGCAGAATTTTAATGAGATTGTCAAGAAATGTAACACAATGTTAACCTGCATTAATAGAAATACATTATCCAGAACTAAGAAAATGATAATCCCACTGGTCATGCTAAAATTAAAGTATGGCATTAAGTTCTAGGTGCTACATTTTAAATGGGACATTAGGAAAATTGGTGATCATTTCCCAAGGAGAACCACCAATATGATGAAAGTTCCCAAAGTTATGCAAAGATAAAAAAAAAACCTGAATATTTAGCCTGTAGAAGTCTTAAAAAGGGTTATAATAACACCCCTCACATGTATGAAAGAGTTATTTAGCAGGATTTTTCTGGAGAAAGTTCTAGGACCATTGGGGTAAATTTACAATGGGTCTGTATGTGGCTCAGAACAAGGAAAGTATTTTGACTATTAAAGCCATCATTAAATGAAATAGGCTACTTTGAATGGTAGTAAGATTACTGTCAATGGAAGTCATGAGAACTGAAAAGATTAACTTGTCAGGGATGACTTAGAATTAATTCTTGAATTATATAAAAGATTAAGCTAAATGACCTCAAAGGACTTTTCCAACTCTAAAAATTATACACACACACGTATAAACATATATATACTACACATGTACACATAGACATACATATACACACATATATACATATATATTTAAACATATAGTATGTGTGTGTACTTAATTTTTAGAGTTGGAAAGGTCTTTCAAAAAAGTCTAGTTTAATCTATTATCCAATTCAAAAATTAATTCTACAAACATACACACACATATATATATACACCTCCACACATACATATATACATATATATATACACACACCCATACACACATATCCATCTATCTGTCTTTCTCTCTATCTATCTATCTATCCACCCATTTATATATACACACATGTATTATGAGCTTCTATGTAAGATATTATCAAAAAATCCATGGTGGATGTTCCAAAATGATTTGGAATCTTTGTCTATAGTACTCCAGATGAAAATGAAATATTATATCACTATTAAATATAATTATCAGACTTTCATTAAAATAGACAGGTTTTCTGAAATTAAATTATCATAGAGTTTGAGTGCTTCATTATGGCAAAATTCCTACTAAATGGTGGTAAATCAGTCTTAAGAGTTGCCTGGGTTCTAGGATGTCATTGCATAAATGGTTGACATTTATATAAGAGAAAGTATATGATCCTTTACTGAAAGCTAAATTTGATTTCCCCAAGGTATATTTATATTTACGATCCACGATTAGGTAAAAACAAATCTATTTTAGTTAACAACAAAACAGTCCACATTATAAAAACAAACAAACAAACTGGATCTACATAAGGCCTGAACCTGGACTTTACTTTTTTTTTTTTCCTCTCATTCTTTTACTTGTGTCTACACCAAGCTAGTTAAATTATTAATGCTACAGAAAGTTTTATACACACACACACACACACACACACACACACACACACACACACTCACACACCATTGAAAGTCAGAAGGCCTTGGTAAAGTAGCCTCCCTGTGTGAATGTATTGGCATCTGTTTTGTGTATTCTTGGATGGTTTTGCATCAAGAGAGGGAGGAAAATATTCTTGAGATAAGCTTCAGTTTGACTTCCTTGCTTCCTGTGACATAAAGGCCCAGTTGAGAAATATGGGCAGTAATAAGTGTCTCAGAGGGTTGTTTTGAAGCTCAAATGAGATAATATTTGTAAAAAAAAAATTGCTTACCATAGTGTTTTAAACATGGCAGGCTCTATCTAAGCCTATAAATGAATGGCTATTCTCTTATCTTCCCTTTCCTTTTCCTGAAAGTCAAAAAGCTAGTGCCTATCGGAGTAGGAAACTGAACTCTGGTCTTTTTGACACAGAGGCTATCTATCTATCTCCCACAGTATGGCACATCTCCTAAATAAATAAAAATTTGAAATTCTATATGAAATTGAACTTATGTTACATATATTTTAAGTGTACATTAAATTTAATATGACAATAAAACTGCTCTCTGTATGTTTCCCCTTCTAGTTCTCCTTCTGTATCTTTTTTCTGTGTATTCAAAATGTTTCTTTTATACTCTTTTCCTTCTATTTTTTCTTTGCATTTATATCTCTAAACATACACATATTTAATCAAATTGTTTATCATGCAGTGGCCTAGAATTCCCCTTCCTGTAATGAAGGGAAGGATATGTGTACTACATTTAGATGGTCCATGACTAACCAAATTCTATATATCTGTCACTATAAGTAACATATGTGTAAATAGATGATATAGATATACTTATGTATATATAGATGATAGAGGGTGATAGAGATAGATTAGATATGGATATAGACATGGACATAGATATGGATTTAGATATAGATACAGATATGATACCAGTATGAATATACCCATAGATATATAGTTATAGACATAGATTTAGATATAGATTAGGTATAGATATGTTTGAGGTACTATGGAATGAACAGTGACCCTTTGACTGAATCCAAACTTCATAGAACAAATCCCCTTAATAAAAGGATTTGTTCTATAAAACTTGGACTCAGACCAAAGACCACACCCAAAGACCTAGAAGGCCACATGTGTCCTTGAGGTCTCAGGTTCCCCACCCCTGAAGGAACTGGATTGGAATAGATTCTGGGCTCTGCTACATGCTACCTAAGTGACCTTCAACAATCACTTTGTGTCTCTGGATGGTGGTGTTATCATCTGTAAAGTGGAAGGAATTTATAAGATCTTCTTTAAGGTCCTTTCTAGTTCTGAATATTGTGATCATATGAAACTTTTAGTATCTTTAACTTAAACAATGAAGATAGAAGATGCGTGTATATATACATATGCACATATAAATAAAATATTAATAATAAATAACAAAATATAATATACACATATAACATAGAGACACACATTTGTGTGTGTTCCTTTCATATATACAGGCATATATATGTGTGTTTGTTTCAGTTAAAACTTCAAAAATTAGCAATAAAATATTATTCTGAGGATACCAGGAATTCAAATATGGCAACAGTCAGCCCTAAATAAAGTAGTTGATAATTAAGTACTCTTAATATTTGCATTAAGCAGGCAGATTGTTTGCAAGGTTCTAAATTATTCTTTAAAACTTATAAAATAGATTTAAGGGCAATATGGAAGGATAGTGGAGGTATTAAAAAATACCATATCCTTTGACTCCCCAAAGTCCTATTATTGATATACTAAAATACCTTATCAGAAAAGGGGAAAAATTGTTCAGTGATATTTAACAAACCATGTTTTGCAATTAAGGAATTATATTTTTAAATCGTCCAGTAATTGAGGATTGGCTTTAAAAAAAGAAAAGATAATATGATGCCATTGAAGAAAAGAAACATGAGGAATGAAAAAGAAATATGAAAAAAATTATGAAATATTACTTAGTAAAAAATTATCATTATACATATAGACAGCATACATGCAGATGAAAGAAACAATACAATGCAAAAGCTCATGAAGGGAAAGTAACTCAAAACTTTAAAATATCTGTATGTTTCCTATTTTTCTTTTAAACCTTTAATCAATTTTGAATGTAATTTTAATTTTAATAAGTTAATAATAATACTTATTAAAAAAAAAACTTATACCAATAGCCACTTGATTAACAACAGCAGTGGCCTTACTATAACTTATTACTAAAAGTCTCACAGGGGACCCAAAATCCCCCCAAATAAAACCAGGGTTTGACACTGACACATTTTTATATTAACATTATTATTATTTTCCCCTGCTCCATTACTGGCTACTGACTATAAATATTTTGCTTTTATTTTCTCACACCATTTCATTTATAGTCCTTAATACATCTTTTGGTTTTTCTAAAAAAAAATGTTTATTTACAATGAATTCAATGGAACAAGAAACACTGGAGACTGGCCATAGTTGTCTCTGACAATGTTTGAAATGGTGTGAGTTCAAATCTGAGGGAGATGGAAAGTGCCTGGATTATTCGTTAATTAATGCTTAGTCAGTGAGCCATAAGTGGGCATAATGAAATCATGATCAAGCTAGGCTTTCATATTATTATAAAGAATTTGTTGGATTAGTTGAACAATAAAGCTTCATAATGAAAACTTTCCCCCTCTTCTTTCTCCTCCTTTTGCTCTTCCTTTTTCTTCTTCTCCCCCTTTTCCTCCTCTCTATCTGTGTGTGTGTGTGGGTGTGCAAGCGTGTGTGAGTGACTGTATGTCTGTCTGTCTCTCACTGGCAAAAACTGGTGTCTTTGGTTGATTAAATTCATGGAAGTGTTCAATCTTTCACTGTCCTTGACTTTGTAAATCTTTCTTAAGATGAAAGAAATGATTACCATGGGAGTAATGACAAATTGAATAGAGCAATTATTGCATTCTCTCTCACTATTGAAATTCTTATCCTCTGATTTTTCTTAACTTCAACATCCACTTTTTGTTTTTGCTTTTCTAGACTTTAACTGGGATACAAACAATTCTTGTCTAGCATCTGTTGTTGTTTGTTCTTTGTTCTTAAAGAAGAACATGGCATCAGGAAGATGATGCCATGACTTGCAAGTGAATTGGATTTAAGTGAGGAAGGGTTGTGCAAGGTCACCAGCCTCACTTTCTGCTCTGGAACCATGAGGATCCAGTGGCAAGATATAAAACAGGACAACTGGAGATGGCCCAGGATTTAGTGGGAGACCTGGGCCTTTTTAAGCTAAGATCTTTCCCAGTTCTCAGTTTGACTGAAGCCATGGGCTACTTAAAGAAAGGAAAAGCGTTCAGAGTCAGAGAGGTAAGTCTTATTGTGTTCTGTGATGGATGATTCACACATAAAGTACTTGACAATACCAAAAGATCAAATAAGGGCTCATTCAGATGTGTACTCAAAATTATTTTGCATAGAAAATTTTTGCACTAACTAGACATGTTTAGATAGGGAAATAAAAGATGACAGCATTAGCATCACAATTATTTTCAAGGAATTAAAGATTATTATATGAGGGATGGTATGGTATAGACAGTAGAGAGCTAACCACAGAGTCAGGATGACTTGGATTCAAGATCCACATTTGTCACTATTGGCTGTATACACTGGGGGAGTCACGAATTCTCAGGTACGCAGCCAAATTTCTAAGAGTATAAGTTGCAGGATACTTTCTAAACTACATTGGTAGAATAAATTTTCTCTCTGGGGAGCTCTCTATTCAATTGAAATCTTAAATTCAATTTTGAAAATGTTGAGGACTGTTTACATATAGCTCAAGAATGCAATCTTTGGATCTGCAGATGTAAGTCATGGAGAAGCATATTTTATTATCAATATGAGAAAGATCTTCCAGAAATCAGGAATGTTCAAAAATGCAAATAGTTGCCTTGTGGTGGCTTGATCTCCCAAACACTAAAAGTTTTCAAATAGAATTTGCCTAATAGGCGTGTATAAAATCTTTTGTATGGGAAGAAATAAGATTTGAAGGGGCTTTTCTTTGCTACTTGCTACTTTAGAGCTAAAAGGAGGATCATTTTTTTCTTTTTTTGACCTTTTTTTTTTATTTGAGAGAAAAGGAACCTGAGGCCCAATGAAGGAGTTACTTTCTCAAGGTCACATGGTTAAGAAGTAGTAGAACTGGAATATAAATCAAAGTGATCTGACTTCACATATATTACTCTTTCCACTATGCTATATGTTGAATTGAGAATCATACGTGACATAATAATAGATACTATAATATTATTTTAACATCTACCTAACATGAATAAATACTTATTTTCTTTGAAACTATTTTTTGCACTCATCCTCTTACTCTAAAATGTAGACAGAAATACAAAGCATAGAGAGAAAATAGAGAAAACTACCAATTAATCACTGGATTAGAAAAAATTTAATAGTTATCTCTCAGTAGTATACTAATGGAGAAAATCATTGGTATGGGATAATTAAAACTGACCCCATATCTACCCCATAACTACATCTTAGTCCTCTTTAGTAGGAGAAGTGCGGTGCAGTGGAAAGAGTATTGGATACAATTCAGCCACTTACTACTAGATTTGAAGTTGAGGACCTGAAGGATGGGACATCTGGATGAATTTTAACTCTTCCATTTCTTCATGGGCACAAGTGAATAAAACATTCTTTTTAGAAATCAATGGAATAATCAGTAGGTTCTTTGTTTTTCATTCTTCATTCATCCCCCTTCCCAACTCTCACACCTTGATTCTATGAGTTGGGAGATCTATTTAGCCTCACTTTAAGACTGGCTCAACCAGGCCTAACAAAATCAATCCCAAAACATACTCTTTTTAGGCACCCTAAAGACACATAACTTTGTCTTCTATTTATGGGTGTATTGCTAAAGATTCCATTTTATTTGTCTATGAGCAATTTAGACAAGCTCCTTAAGAATGGATAAAATTCTATATTTTTATTCCTACAACCTAGCACATTGTAGATGCTTAA
This sequence comes from Vombatus ursinus, assembly GCF_900497805.2. NCBI lineage: Eukaryota > Metazoa > Chordata > Mammalia > Diprotodontia > Vombatidae > Vombatus > Vombatus ursinus. The sequence continues at coordinate 19,353,382 of NW_020940360.1, forward strand.
TATATTGGAGTAAATTAGTACTAGGAATTTCCCTAATAATTCACTGATATTTTGGTCCCCAGTAACTATATGTGGAGCAAAAGTGTGAATTTACTTCATGGGATTTTACCTGCCTATGTGGCATCCTACTGACCTTTTCCTAAAAATGATTCTTGGAGTATGAGCACTAGCAATTAACACACATGAGTCATTATAGTCCTCTTAATAGTTTCTTGCTGGTATCTTCCCAGAATTCTACGTGCTCAAGTGCTATTAAATGATTTTTGTTAAAACAAAACAGTTCAGCAAGAAAAATAACTATCCCTCAAATTCCACATCATGCAACTGATTTGGCAATATCTCACCTCCTGCAATGATGCCTTCCTTTGGCAGCAGTGGTGGGGGTAAGTGGAAAAAGTGCTTATTTCGATCTCCAGAATATTTGTATGTAGCCTCATATCCCGTGGCTAATCAATAATTATTGAATACTTCCAAGGAGGCTTTGTCTCACAGTGAGCTGATGGGGTGGGGTGAGGTGGGGGAGTGGGATATATTTTATCTAGGGCAATTTGCATATGTATGAATAATCCATTTTCTGAATATTAAGATTTACCTATACAAAGAAAATTACTTAAAACATTCACTGCCTAGAATTGCACATTATAAGAACTGTTCTTACTCTAGAAAGAAATCTGATTCCAGGACCTAGAGATGACCAAGATATAAGAGAAAAGAGAATATTTGTCAGAGACCTGAAACTAGGTAATGACATACTGATGCCCCCTATTATTGAAGGTCTTGAGTAACAGGGTAGAAAACATCATTTTAGAAGTTTAAATTTGGTCTGGATAACCTTTTAACTGTAGAAGTCTATAATTCTGACTTTATGCTCATCAAAATTTGAAAATAGATTTGAAATCTGACATATTTCCAAGAAGATATATTTGATAAGAAAGGGACCCATAGAAATTTTAGGAATTTGACTTGAAGGCTCATGCCTTTTTTTTTCTTTAATGTTTCCAAAATTAAGAAAATATTTTGCACACCTTGAAAAGCCACTGTAAGTGGCAGGGGATTTTTAGGTTATTTGGGATTCAGTTAACTGTAATATGGCTAATCTTTGCACTCAAAAGATTACCAAAACACAACTAGAAGGCATGATTTAAATGCATGTCATATGACTGATTTGAACTGTTTTCTTTTTGATGGCCCAGGATTTAATCATTTAAGGATAAGTCTAAAGGAACTATCAAAGTACATTTCCCATTTATTTCTATATGGCCATACTGTATATATAATACATATTTCCTGCTCTAAAGCCAACTAATCATATTTGTTGAAATATAGTGAAAATGTTTTTGAAATCAGACACATTTTCAAATATAATATAAAATGTAACAATGCAACATATAATTATATGTATATAAATATGAGTGTGTGTATATATTTATTTACATATGTGTGTGTGTGTGTATATCTATCTATCTATATATCTGAGAGAAGAGAGAGAGAGAGAGAGAGAGAGAGAGAGAGAGAGAGAGAGAGAGA
>NW_020940360.1:19354918-19365475 GCF_900497805.2 Vombatus ursinus
GAGAGAGAGAGAGAGAGAGAGAGAGAGAGAGAGAGAGAGAGAGAGAGTTGGCTTTAGAGCAGGAATGATCTCTATTAACTTGTGGCATATTTGTCATAAATATCATTTAGGTTTGATTAACTGCCAAAACAAATGTTTGTCTTTAGCATCTAATCAATCTTGGAAGCTGTTTATTGCTCCATATACTACAAAGGAATAGAAATTACCTCTTAACTACTTCAGTACTGCCCAAAGAAACAGTCAACCTACTTTGTTCTACTGAATATACATCATATGTCCCTATTATATGTAAAGACTAAAATGCCAGTTCCTCTTGGTTAAATCTTTGGAAAGGTCAAGACCATTTTCCAGTTTTGCCAAAAATAATCTCTGCAAAGTTCATGACCAACAACTACAACTTCAGCAACTATCTATGAATCAAATCATGGAAAACTATGATACTGAAAAGAGACATATAGAAATGCCTAGCAGTCATTGCTCATCCAACAGAAAATAAACATGTTGGTAGAATTAAGGAAAATAAATAATTTTGGTTCATGAACGTTCCTTATGGTGAGGTTATAACCTGGGTTTCTGATAGGCTTCCAAGTATCTGAGTACTTTTGTAACTTCTGGCCTCTCTTGATTGTTCTCTCCAGATAAGTGTAGATCTATGAATTCTGTTCCTGAAACGTCAATGCCTATTTTAAGAACTCATTTATAATGAAACTTTGACTGATAATAATTAATCCCTATAGGCAATTATGGCAAGAGGAGCCAAATCTTTCACTATAAATGCATCCCATCATCACTCTACCTGGAGTCAGGAAAAAAAAATTCTAATAGTAGTGTTACTTGAGAAGTTGACTCAATGGTTGTTATGAATTGAGTTGGAAATACCTTCATGATATAAGAAAAAAATATTAAAATCATAGGTGAAAAAGAAAAAAAAATACAAAAAGACAAATCAGGTTTTACTATCAGAGTTCTACCATGACTTCAGCATGCACACCTTTGCATTTTAGAGAACATCTGCTTGTCATTGTGTAGACTTAGGATCCAAAATACCCATAGAAAATGTTTATTTTTATGCTTCAGTGTTTTAAAACTAATATTTTCTTACAAAAACTAAATCAGAGCTGTCTCAATGATGTTATAAAGCCAGACTTGGCATTATTCTTCAATTGTTATTCCTTGGAATTAGTTTTCTAGGCAAATATTTATCACTCAAACCCTCATAATTAAAATGCCTTCAGATGATGGGGAAAAATTAATGGAGATATTTCTACTGTCAGGCAATATGATGAGCAATAAACCTCTTTTTGGAGGAGATGTCAATTCAACTTTTTTTTCTAATAATCTCTGAGTAAACATATTCAAAGTGGTATCTACTGCCAACTAAAAGTAGTCACCTTGATTCAAAAATACCACTATGTTAATAAAGTACTGAATACTTTAGAGAAAATGCATAGGTAGATACTTTAGAATAAAATTTTCTTCTTTAACATGTGAATAAATATAGCCCCACAGTTGTTTTTGTTTTTTTGTTTGTTTTTTGTTTTTTGTTTTTGTTTTTGTTTTTTGTAAATCCAGACTTTGCTACTATGGTTCAGCTGCCTTTTCCCTCTGCCTCTGTGGCTGCATTTTCCTACTGAGGAGTTCTTCCTAGAACCTCCATTTTGAAGAATGGTCAGAACATACATGTTTCTTCAGAATTCATCACTATGACTATTTTTTCCCCTCTATTTCTACAATTCCCTTCTCCCACTGTTGAGTTCCTTCTGGAACCTTCTTTTTGAGAAAGAGTCCAGACCAACCAACTTTCATTCTTATAAACTCTTTGTTAAGGTAGACATCTGCTTCTAATGTGGAGAATAAACTGTCCCAAGTTTCAGGAGTTTTGTGCAGTTGTTTTCAGAGATACTTTTAGGGACCTGTAAATTTTCAGTTCTTCCAAGGTGCTACGATCAAGGGCAAGGTATTTACTCCTTTCCTGTCCTGTGCTCTGGTCTATGAGTGACTACAAGCACTCTTTTCTGCCTTGGAACTGTGTGGAGGATTCTCCCTCCACTGCCACTACAAGCTCCACCATGCCAGCATTCCTCCTCACCCGAGGACCACCACCCAGATCTGTGACCTAGATCCAAGCACGGGCAAAACAAGAGAATCCTATACCAGCAAAGAGATCCCTGCAACCCCACTCTGATTAGCCACTCAATTCCCCCTCAGTCTGTGGACCAGAAGCTCTGGAGGCAGCCACTGCCCCAGGACTGCATTCTGGGACTGGGGCTGGGACCCCATGCTTCTCTCTCACCACAGACACAGACTTTTCCTACTGACCTTCTAAGTTGCCTTTGGTGTTCATGGATTGAGAAATCTGGGAACTGCCACAGTTGCCAGTGATTCATTTCTCTGATGGCTGCTCCAGGTTCACTGAGGCCTGCTCTTTCCCTGTGCCCCCACGCTGAACTGCATTCCTCCCCTAGACCAGAGTGATATACCTTTCTGACCAACCATCCAGGTTGTCTTGGGCTGGAAATTTGTTTCACTCTGTCTTTTTGAGGGTTCTGCTGCTTTAGAATTTGTTTAGAGTCATTTTTTACAGGGATTTGGAGGGGTTTGAGGGAGAGCTCAAGCAAGTCACTGCTTTTACTCTGCTATCTTGGCTCTGCCCCCCCAGGTTTGCCCATCTTTCATTCTTTGAGCTTAACCATGATGCCCACCCCTTTTCAGATTCTTTTATATGGTGTTGTCTTCCTTCATTAGGATATAAGCCCCTTGAGGGGAACAATCTGTCTTTCTTTTTGCTTGTGTTTCTATCTCCAGAATATAGTGCAGTGCCTATACCTAGTAATTACTTATGGAATGTTTGATGACTTGTGGTGAACTTAGAATAATCAGAATGCCAGATTTTTTCAGACCTTGAAATTCAATCCAATATAAAAGACCATTTATTTAGTGCTAAATTTGTTCAGTATGGGATGATTCACTCCATTGGGCTGTAGGATAGAAAGCTAGTCAGGAAAGTGGAGGTTTAAGGCCTGATTCTGACATAGTATCTAATGCTGATTGTGTTTCCTTTGGGCAACTCATTTAACCTCTAATTTCCCCAGGCAATTTTCTAGGACTAGAATGAATGAATTAATGAGTGAATGAACAAATGAATTTAATGTGCCAAGCAATGCCAAAAGTATTGCTAATACACATACAAAAGCAAGACAAAGCTGGTGTCTATTTGTATTGATAGATGAATTTCTGCACAGACAGCTCCCTATGCAAATTAAATAATAATCACAAGCTTTTAAAAAGGTTAAACAAGGCACTGGAGTTGTAAAAAACAAACCTAATCATAACCATTGCACTTAAGGTGTTGACAACTTACTTAAAAAACAAATTCATTCAATGGCAGAAAGAGAGAAAGAAGGAAAGAAAGAAATAAAGAATGAAAGAAAGAAGAAAAAAGAAAGAAAGAAAGAAAGAAAGAGAAAGAAAGAAGACTAAATGGGCAAGATAAAACCATATTTTGTGGCAGCTAGTGGGTCTGCAGTCAGGAAGACCTGAGTTCAAATCTGACCTTAGATACTTACTAGCTGTGTGACCCTGGGCAAGTCACTTAACCATATCTCCCTCAGTTTTTTCATCTATAAAATGAACTGGAGAAGGAAATGGCAAACCACTCCAGTATCTTTGCCAAGAAAATACCAAATGGGACCAAAAAGAGTCAGGCACAACTAAAATTACTGAACAACCACAACACAAAGGGCAATTATTTTATGGCTGCCCTTTTTTACATTCAAATATCTAGGATGTGTCTAGGACTATATGCAAAGGATCAGATATAGTATGACGAGTTGGCTACTGGGTGCTGGTTTGGTCAGAGGTTGTTAAAAATCATCCAAGAACTGCTTCCCAAAGTGGGAAGAATGAAAAAGCGAGTCCTTCTCAGGAAATCTGAAAAACCCTAAAATAGCTGAAGTCTTGTTCTCCATTTCCCAAGGGGTTGAAAATGTATGTAAATGGTGACTTCTTATCCATAGGCTGGTTATTGGCACATTTTCTTGGTATTTTTCACAATTTCCACCATTTCTGATGGTGAACCATGACTTCAGTCACATACAATAATACTCTCATTTTTGGCCTGCACAGATAGATACCTGTGAGTTCTTCTGATATGGATCATATAGTTCCAGTGAGACTCAGGTTCTGATTTTTCTCTAACAAAGGAAAAAAAAAAGGTCTCTTCTGCAAGGGAAAACTGGGGCTAAGATGCTTTAAGAATAGGAGTGTGGTACAATAATTTGGATTCTGATGAAATAGAATCAAATTTTGGCTCAATTCCCTACCATCTCTGTGTCCCTGGGTAAGTCATTCACTTCTATAGGCACCAAATACCTCACCTTTAATATGAGAGGATTGGAGTATATGACTTCTGATATCCCATCTGATTTGAAGTCTGTAATACTGTCAAAGGCAGCCTGGACTGGGTTCTCTGCTTTTGGTTAGCTAAAAATTTCCTCCTGTAACAGTGAGGTAGTAATGGGAAATCTCAAATTCCAGTTATGTAGTCTACAAATATAAATGATAATTTTCAAATAACAATGACTCAATAATAAAGCCTACTTTAATAACCTGCAGGGCACAATATACTTATTTTTGCTTTAGTTTTCCATAGTTGAGTGAGGAAGAAAGTAGTACAATAACAAAAATGGGTAAATCTGGCCTTCTTTTATTTTCTAATACTTTGTATTTTTTTTAACATTTTATATGTGCCTGGAGGCTCTATAATCACATTTTTTTATAAATCACAAAAATAAAAATGTATGGGTTATGATATAAAAGAAAAAAATCACTATTTTCTTTGATGAATGCCCCAATCTTCTAATCTTAATGTTCCTCTCTTTTATATGCCAATGAAGAGAACACCTCATTCTCCCCCCAAAAAAGGTCTAAGTAGGCTCTAAAAAAAGCACCCATATGATGGGGTTTTATAATGTAACTTTTAAAAATGCATGAATATGTTCCCTCACATGAGAACAAGAGTATTTCACCAAATTGTATATCATTTTAAGTGATAAAGGTCTTTTACTGGTTCTTGCAGTTAGGGGTATAATTTGAATACCTAGGAAATCAATATCTGCTTCAGTGTGTGATTACAACCAAGAAATTGAAGTATCAGACAAACAGTGAGCCAAAGGATCCTTCTTTTGGAAGCAGCAAGGTAGTCTAACTATAGAACTGATTTCAGGCCCTATGGACCTTGGGTTGCAATTATAGAAAACTTTCAAAAGTAATGTTTTAAAAAGAAACCTGTAGGGGGGACATTTAAGGGCAAAAAAAATAGTCTAAAATATTAGAACTTGACACCTTCTCACTATTCAAGACTATGCCAATTGAGGAGGAACTGCTTGAAGGAAAAGTGACAGAAAGTTCTGGAGATTTCTCATTCATCTATGCAGTGACACTTAATCCAACCAAGCAATTCAGAGGATTAAGCAACTACTGTGTGCAGTGTTATTGTGCTAATTCCCATAGCTACCAAGCTGTAATAAGGCATGATCCCTTCCCAGAAGGAGATTACAGTCTTTGAAGTGAGGGTACGGGTATGGGGGTACTGAGGAATATGATTAACAATGGCCTCTGCTTAATATTGCAATATGAAAAGTGCTTAGAAAAGGCACAGATAGATTGGAGTGAGAGTTTAGAGGAGGAAGAACTCAGATTGCTTTATTTTATTCTCCCTTGTTTCGTGAGGACCTTGCTCTCCCAAGGTACAAAAGAAAGATGGCGCTCAGATCCTGGACCTTACTAATATCCCTGGTAGAAGAAGAGACTTTCTAGGCTATATCTAGGTGCAAATACACTGCAATTGACTCTGGGAGGTATTTACAGGAACAATACTGAGAATTAAAGACCATGGCTTTGTTTCTTGAAGCTTACTCAGGAAACACAGTCATGCCCCATTCAGAATGAAAATGTGTGACAATGTGGACAGATGACTCTGAAGGGGAAATATGTACTCCTTTTTATGTAAACTTCTAAAGGATTTACATATGCCTTCCTCCCATTGTGGTTTCATAAGCATATTTCTCTAAACTCTTAAGAGAATTGGGCTCATTAACTCCAAGGTAAAGATTATTGAACTAGAAACCAAGAGATCAAGGTTCTGAGTCAACTTTACTACTAGCTCATTGTGTGACCTTGGACAGTTCACTTCACTTATAGGTCTATGTCCCCATTTATAAAATAGAAAAAGATCTCTGCATGCCATTCTCAGTGTCTATTGTTTGAATGTGGCCAGCAGATCTTGAGGTAAGGGGAAGGTTATGTTAATTCATTTTTCTAACTTTATACAGTATAATGTCTATTGAGCTGAGCAACAGACTAGCCACTGGGATCATTCTCTCTCTCTCTCTCTCTCTCTCTCTCTCTCTCTCTCTCTCTCTCTCTCTCTCTCTCTCTCTCTCTCTCTCTCTCTCTCTCTCTCTCTCTCTCTCTTCCCTTCCTTTCTTCCTCCCTTCCTTCCTTTTTTCTTTCCTTCCTTTCCTTCTTTTTCTTTCTTTTTTTCTTTCTTTCTGATCTGTCACTAGCAAATTAGCTGACTGTTGTTATGTGAATAACACAATGCAATCTAACTTCAGAATGATTTTGATATGGGTTATAAATGTTGGGAAAGCACTCTGAAAGTAAAAGATGCTAAGTAAAGGACCCTATGCTATCAGTTCTCAATTTCCATATGTGCATTAATTTTCAGGGTTTGATAGTACCATTAAGTTCATGTCTAGACTTATTCCAAATAGTTTACAATTTTTCTTGTCCCATTTAATTTTTTAAAACTGATCTAAAAAACCACTTAGTTTCTAGGTTGACAGTTCCCCAAAATAGGATAATCTAATAAAATTCATCCAGAGATCACATTTTTCACTTATCCTTTATTACTTTCAGGCATTTAGATGCTACTGAGATGATCACTACACCATAGATTTAGAGCTGAAAGAGGCTTCAAAAGTCATTTAGTCCAACACCCTTATAAAGGAGAAAGATGATGTCCAGAGTGGTTAAAAACCTTATCCAAAGTCATACAGGTAGTAGGTGTCAGAGGTGAGATTTGAACCCAGATTCTCTGACTACTGATTCAGTGCTCTTTCTACTGCCATAAGACCTGGGTGTGAATTGCAAGTTGGCTCCTTACTAGGTATTATTCCCCTAAGCACCTATCATAGTCTCAACAGTATAAGACTTAGTTTTAGTATATGTGGTCATTAAGAACAGAAAAATGTGAAGAGAAAAAAATTCAATCTATGAAAAGAAAAAGCCAGTTTGTAAGGTATGAGAGGTATAACTCCTAAAAAGCTTCTGAGAAGCGTTCTTATTGAATTAAGAATAGAACTCTGCATCAGTGGCTATTGGCTCTGAGCTTAAAGAGCACGGGTGCAGGTGCCTCAGTCATAAAATACCTAAGGAAGCTTCTAAGTTGCTCATATCTGGCCTAATCATTCCTCCATATCAGTATTTAGAATAATTATGTAATAAATATAACATTTTATATAGCACTTTAAAGTTTTCCAAAACATTTACACATACTGTCTCACTTGATCTTCATAATAGCCCTCTGAGTTAGGTACTGTTATTATCCTCTCTGTACAGATGGGTATATTGAGTCTGTGATAGGTTTAACTGATTTTCCCAAAGTCCCATAGCTAGCAATTATATCTGAGTCAGGCTTTGACTCAGATTTTTCTGACTCCAAGTTCAGAACCTAAGTCACTGAGATACCTTGCTGCCCCATTCATAGGATATAGTCATAGAGTCAGAAGATACGGGTTCAAATGCTGCTGTAAAGGACCAGGTATATGTCCCTGGGAAAGAAACTTATCTTTTTTGAGCTTCAACTTATGATGTAATTAATTTTCTCCTAAATAAAATTGTTTACATGGATAAGTTTTAAATGTATGATTTTTTTTATAATTTTCCTTTTGTTTGAAATCATAGAAAATATTGCACTGAACTCAAATATGGAAAATACAACTAATGTAATAGTTTTAAAAGTTTAAATTATCTATTTTTATATTATGCAGCTATGTGGTGCAGTAGATAGAGTTTTGGACTTGGAGTCACATAGAGTTGAGTTTGAATCCACTCTCAGATATTTACTTCCTGTGTGACCATTGGCACCTCACTTGAACACTTGCCTAAGTTTCCTCATGAGTAAAATGAGGACTGTAATAGCACCTACCCTCCATGACTATTGTGATGATAAAGAGATAGTATTTGTAAAGCACTTTGTAAACCATAAAGTACTTTATAAGTTCTAGCTATTATGACCTTTAAAATGAAATCAAGTACACAAAATAATTTTGAAACCTATCTATAATTTTAAATCTTAAAATGATGTTGATATTTTAATAAATCAGTTTTGTGAGTCCTTTGTATGTGTCTTGGATCATTATGTTGCTGAGAAGAGCTGAGTCATTAATAGTTGGTCATCACACAATGTTGCTGATACTATGTACAATGCTTCCTGGTTTTGCTCATTTCATTTTGCATCACTGCATACATCTCTTTTGAGATTTTTCTGAAATTTGCCTGCTCATCATTTCTTATTACACAATAGTATTCCATTACATTAATATACCACAACTTGTTCAGCCATTCCCCAGTTGATGGACATCCCCTCAATTTTCAATATTTTGCTACTATGAAAAGGGCTGCCATAAACATTTTTGTCCACATAGGTCTTTTTCTCTTTTTTATGATCTCTTTGGGATACAGACTTAGGGGTTTAAAATAAATGGAAAGGAGAAATATAGACAAGGCTAGCAAGGATGGTAGGATTAATAAAGTTTTTTGTTTTGTTTTGTTTTGTTTTAAAGAATGATATATATATATATACACATACACACATATATACATATATACATACATACATATATGTGTGTGTGTATATATATGTATATACATATATATGTGTGTGTGTGTGTGTGTGTGTGTGTGTGTGTGTGTGTATAGGGTAATCACTTTATCCTGTTTGTCTCAGTTTCATCATATAAAATGAGCTGGAGAAGGAAATGGCAAAGCCAAGTATCTTTGCCAAGAAAACTCCAAAAAAGGGTCATGAAGAGTTGGACATGACTTAAAATGACTAAAAGAGCCTAGAATAACAAGTACTTTATAAATAGTAAGTGCTCAATATATTTTTGAAGATATTATTTCTTCATTCAGTCAAAGCTTGACTTAATCTGCCTCCAAAAGTTATTGGTTTAAAACCAGGGTTAAAAGAACCCTGGACTCATTGGAGCATAATCAGTGAGTGAGACTTACTGATCAGATTCCCCTCGCCAAAGCAGACCTATTTATCTCATATTGTAGTGTGTAGTTTCCAGAGCTATATTTACCCTTAGGCTCTTGGGAATAAAATTGACCTGGAATGAATTGTTCAGTATTCAGTTTCACAGTCATTATAAATCTTCATGATATCTAAGCTACTTCATTTGCATATTTCTGACTGATAGTATTCAAGCAAAGAATAATATAAAGTCCTGTACATTCTCAAGATTAATTTTAGTCTCACCAGAATTTTAGATTTGAATATTAAACTTTGCACATCTTCTGCTCTCTCCAAAATTCAATTTGACTCCAAACAGTTTGATCTGCTAACTCCTGGTGATCTGTGATGAAATAGATAAAATTGAGCAGATTGGAAGTCTTTCATTCTCAATGTAAATCCTTTCTATAATATTTCTCTATAGCAATAGAAAAGCCATAATTTCCCCTTATATAAAATGGAGTAACATTTTAAAGACATATTTTGATAATTAATAAAGAATATTCCCAGGGAGATTAAAAGTTGATGTTTTTCTCTAATTCCTAAAAAAATTATCACAGGTCAAACTTACCTATTCAATATCCTCAAAATGACTTTAGGAGAGGTGCTATTCCTTAATACTTCACAGAATATAAAAGAATGAAGAACTTCAGTGACTATCTACTTAAACTGAAGAAGAATTCCAAACTCAGAGTCTTTTTAATAGAACTGTACAGGAAACCCCTCTATGACAACTCTTAAAAGTAGTTAACCAACCTCTGGCAGTAGACCTCTAGTGACAACTCTCTGCCCTCTGAGATAATTCATTGCAAATGTGGAAAGCTCTAATTATTAGGAAGTTTTCTTTTCTTTTCCTCTCAGATCAAACCAAAGTTTACTCTTTTGCGATCTCCACCAATTGATTTTATTTATTTATTTCTTCTTCCCAACATCTTCACTGGATTTCATCCAATGCTCTTTTTTTATTTTCATTTTATTTTTCTCAATTACATGTAAACAAAAATTTTTAACACTATTAATTTTTAAATTGTGAGTTCCAAATTCTCTCCCTCCCTATCTCCTTACCTGCTCTCCTTTCTCCTTGAGAAGACAAGCAATTTGCTGTAGGTTATATGTGTGAATTCATGCAAAATTTCCATATTAACCATATTGCAAAAAAAAAGCATACAAAAAACACAAGAATAATAAAGAAAGTGAGAGAGAGAAAGAAAGAGAGAGAGAGAGAGAGAGAGAGAGAGAGAGAGAGAGAGAGAGAG
>NW_020940360.1:19365485-19387065 GCF_900497805.2 Vombatus ursinus
AGAGAGAGAGAGAGAGAGAGAGAGAGAGAGAGAGAGAGAGAGAGAGTATGATTCAATCTGTATTCAAACTTCATCAATTTTTCCCCCTCTGGAGATAGATAGTATTTTTTCATCATAAAGTCCTTTGGAACTGTCTTGAATTATTATATTGCTGAGAATAGATAAGTCATTCACAACTGATCATCATAAATATATAGAAATATATAAAAATGATAATGACTTGTGAGGGTTTATTTTATATCTTCCAATTTTTCTGAAGTTGTTGATTATTTCAACTAGCTTTTTAATTGATTCTCTAGGACTCTTTAAGCATACCATCATATCACTTCATGGTTTTGTTTCCTCATTGCCTCTTCTAATTTCTTCATTTTTTTTCTTGTCTTATTGCTATAGATAGTATTTTCTAGTACAAGATTGAATAATAATGGTGACACATATTGCTTTTAAAGTAGCTGTGATCTCTGGGGCAAAAAGAACAATTCTGTGCTGGTACTTGATACCAACCTTTCAGATAATTGAAGAAAACTATAATATGCCTCTAAGTCTTCTCTTTTCCAAGCAAAACATCCACAGTTCCTTCAACCAATCAGCATTTTCCACATTTCCAATCTTTTTGTTTGACTGATCATTGTTTCTCAGAATAGGCACTGTCTTATCATTGCCCTTCCTTAATTATAAGGCCAAGAATTCAATACAGTCTTTTAGAGGACCTCGTCTAAGGAAGTGTACTGTAAAATTATCACTTTCCTTATTATATGACTTTCTTATACCACACATTATAATTCAAATTATCTTTTTGGCTACCATGTAACTTGCAGTCCATGGAAACCCTCAGATGTTTTAATGTAATGGTATCTTAGCCATGCTTTTCCCATCTTTAACTTAAGAAATTGTTTATTCTAAATTTCTTGAAAAGCTCCTTGAGATATATTGCAATCATTTCTCTGTCAATCAATGTGTTAGTTTACACTCCCACATTCTTTCGTCTGAAAATTTGATGAGCATGCCATCTCTGCCTTCATCTAAGTCACTGATGAAAATGTTAAACTTAATTTGACCATAGCATTAAATATCCAGCATCACCTTTCCAAGAGCTTTATTTTGTGGACTAATTCGTTGATTTTCTACAGTTATCTACATGTTCAAATATTGTAGAAGAAATTAGTCCCTTTGAAGTTTTATCACTCCCTGAAATTTAGAAGTAGCACCTCACACTTAACAGAGAAAAGAAAATCAACATGATCTGAAGATAGGTATACTGCATCCCACTTAAGGCCACAGATAGAATACTGGAAAAAGAATATGCAAATCCAAATCTTAACTGGTCCACTGTAGATAAGCTCATTAATTTGAAATTCTTCATCCTATAGATGCAATCCCTTTGTTTATACACTAGTCCCTGTCTCAAAACTGATAACTTCTTTATTCCATTGAGATCCAGTGATGTGCTGATAAATTAAGTGTGGATTAGCCAGACTTGACAGCCTTTAACTAAAATCATTCATGTCATTTAAACAGAGACACTGCCCTTGAAGTAGATCTAGATAGTCAGGGGTTGATAACACAAACCAGTTCCTTTTATATTATCATTTCCATAGTGAAACCAAATAAAAGAAAGATGTCACTGATTCCAAAATCATTCCCATCCAGGCTTAAAAGCAAAACAAAGAAGGCAAGTTCAGAAAATAAAAGGAGGTAAGAGAGAATTGTTCTAATACTGGAAATATGATAGTATGACCATGCTGCATTATATTTAAACACTATAGTACATCAGTATAAGTTATAATTGGACTACATCATCAACAGGAAATTGGTAAATTCCTCACAAGACAAAACTATATTCTTTTTATTTACATTGCCTCATAAACATCATAATCCAAGAGTTGTAAAGGGTTTATTTTGCAGATGTTAGAAAGTAGCTATAAGAGTAGGCAGTTAAAAAGGAAAAGAACCTATTGGTACAAAAATATTTATAGCAGCTCTTTTTGTGAAGAATTGGAAGTTGAGGGATTCCCATCAGTTGGGGAATGGCTGACAATTGTGGTAAATAATTATGATGGAATACTATTATGCTATAAGAAATGATGAGGTGGATGGGTTCAAAAAAACCTGAAGAAAATATACAGACTGATAATAAAGTGAAATGAGCAGAACCAGGAGAACATAGTTCACAATAATAGCAATATTGTAAAAATGATCAATGGTAAAAAGACTTAGTTAGTCTTGATGCATGGCAATTCCAAAGGACTCATGATGGAAAATATTATCCATCTTCAGAGAGGGAATTCTGAATGCAGATTAAAATATACTTTTTTAACTTTCTTTACTTTTCTTGCTTTTTTCCCCAACATTTTTAATATGGAAATATGTTTTGCATTATTTCACTCAAACAATGAGTATTATATCGGAACCCTTGTCAATGAATGAGGGAGAGACTGGAAGAAGAGAATTTGGAAATCAAAATATTTTTAGAAATGAATGTAAAATAAATTAAGAAAAGAGTTGGAAGTTAATATAATTTTCTTCATTTACCTTTGTTAACAATAATGAGTCATGATTTTTCCTAAGTTTTTTTGTATCCTCTCTTATCCCAATTATCTTCAGAATTGATTGGTCAGTTCTTTAAGAATTACATTATTTTTTTTCAGCACAGACTTCCCCTAGACTTGATTTTAGTTCTACCACTCTTTTCATATTTGTTTTCTTTACTGTCATTTTTACTGCCTCAAGCAACATATTAGGGAATGCAGAATTTTGTGTGCTGTCTCCACTTTCATTGATGGAGAAGTATATTATGAAATTGTTGATAGAATTTTTTAGATTTTTAATCTATTCATTTCTTTCTTCCTCTTTTTAAATGTTATTGGGATGATTTGATTTAGCTGTTTTTGTAATTTCTCAGTTGCAAATCTTTTCATTTAGTTTTTCCCCCCTAATTTGTTATTTAATTTTAATTTTGGTTCTAAGCAGTCAGTGGCTTGACTCTTTATGAATAGCTGTTTCAGATATTACTACTACATCATTAACCATTTGTTTATCACTTGCAAAAATATAATTAAAATTTGAAGGGTTTTTCAATGTTTACCATGTCCAGCATCCTCTAAATTTCTTCTGGAAGAAAGAATTCCTGCTGTTCAAGCTAAATGGTTCTGTATATTTGACAAATCTTTTGATCTTTATTGCTACTTATTCCTGAGCCATGTTATGCAACTTAATTTACACTCTTTCCCCCAAACTCACTTTTGACTTGAAGTCAGCAAAAATTAATGTATATTTTATTTGAATTTGAATGATCTTATTGAATCTTCATAGAATTTCTTTAACATGCCATCTTCTTGAAAATATCCTAGTACCTTAATGTAAATTATATTTATCATGGTCTTTTTTTTTTTTTACAAATGCTTATAATTAATGCTGCAATGTCACATTTCATGAGATGATCAGTGCCTTGTGAGATTTCTGGTTGCTTGTGGACAACAAGATTTCTATGATAGAAATAACTCAACCAATTATTAATTCACCACTCCAAGGAGAATCTGGGAATCAACCTTAAATTTAGCTGTTTTAAAGTTTTCTTTTTAAAAATTCTAGCTTCTTTTATGGAGACAATAGCAAGAGTGCTACAATTCAATTCCTTCAATCTTTGACCATTGCATAATTATTTCACGATTAGAGTACAAATAGCAAAGGTAATATTTATAGAATTTCTAAAAGTATTTGATTTTAGTAACCTCTACTTCACTTTTTCCCCTTGTTACTGTAGCAATGTCACTGAAGGAGAGGATGGGGTTTGCATGACAGCAAAGGTAATTTTATAAGTTTTTCATGCCATGAACAAAAATAAACCAAAGTCATTAACGAGTGTTCAACCTATCAGTGACAACATTTTATGTTCCTAGTTCTCTAGGCCTTGGAAAGTAGTCATAACCAATTACTAGAAAAACATCTTGGCTGCCTTGGCATAGTCATTGAGAATGCAAAGTTATCACCATGTGAAATGAAAAGCCAGGGAATACTCTATAGATCAAAGAAACAATTTAATAAACTAGATCAGAATCCCTCCTACAAAAAACCCCCACAATAGTTCATGAAAGAGTTGTCTACATGATGAACTCACTTCATTTTCTGGTCAAACATCTCTCCAGTGATGTACTTTATATTGTTTCTCCAATTGAATACCTCTTATGTAACATGCAATAGCCAAATCATACTTATCATATACTTCTCCATAGCCCCCTTTTTGACTTTTTAAAATTTTATTGAAGCCTTTTATTTTGTTGTACCACATTAATTTCAAGCTATACCATTTCTTGACCATCCTTTATCTAAGAAACTGTTTCTTGCAAAAAAAAGTTTCCTGGTGTCTCTTTTAACAAATCTTCTATTTGCCAAAATGACCCAGTTACTTACAAAGAGGCATTTCTCTTGCAGCAAGCTAACCTGGTATATTCAGGAGTTAACCTTAATATCACTTATCATATGGTATAATCAGGTGTTACATGTTTCCCACCACCTATCGAATAATGCATATTTCCTTTAGCATAGTATTCAAAAGCCTCAACCATCTGCTATCATCCTATTTCCCAAGCTTGTCTCTTTTTTAATGCAAAGCCAACATTTAATTTTAATTACATCCTTTTACCAAACTTTGATCAACAATTCAACAAATTTGTTGACTGGAAAATGAAGGTTAGGGGGAAGAGTAGGCTTTTCCTGACAACTTTCTTGTAGAAGCACAGAATTTTCTATCTCAAGTAAGATGAGGGGTGTAAAAGCATTCTAGAAACTTTAAAGTACTGTATAATTGGCAGTTTTATAATATTAAGAGAGTGTAGTTAAAAAAAGTTTGAGATGGATTCCATTCTGTAACTTTGACAGGACTTATATCATGAGCAACTAACTATTCCAGATCTGACCCTCATAGAGATACAAGAAGCTTTAAATATCCAACACGACTTTCCATCTTGATATTTCATGGATAGCAGATATTTCTATGGATAAAACTAATTTCTTTTACATAACTAAATACAAAATAATTTCAAGGAGAGCATGCTAATATTGGGGCTGGTTAAGAATAGTCTCTTGCAGGAATGTCACTTGAGGTGTGCTTTGAAGGAATTTAGGGATTCTTTGAGGCAAAGGTGAGTTAGGAGTACATTCAAGCATTGAGGTCCAGGTTTGCAAATAGAATGTGGCATATAAAAAGAGCTATCAGGTCATTTTGACAGAAATAGAGAGATCATGAAGAATGGTCAAGTCAGCAAGTATTTATAAAACTTCTTTTATGTGCCAGCCACTGTGGTAAGCACTAAGGATTCAAATGTTCAAGAGAGAGAGAGAGAGAGAGAGAGAGACAGAGAGAGAGAGAGAGAGAGAGAGAGAGAGAGAGAGAGAGAGAGAGAGAGAGAGAGAGAGAGAGAGAGAATTTTCTTCCTTTCAATGAGCAAAATTGAACAAAGGAGAAAACATACAGACAAATATGTACAGAAAGATAGATTAAGATGGTCTCAGAGGATGAGTACTAAGATGTGGTAGAACTAGGAGGGGCTCCTTGAAGAAGGTGGGAATCTATCTGGGACATGAGGGAAGCCATAGAATCTAGGAGGTGGTGACAAGAAGGGAGGCATTTCAATTCAAAAGAGACAGTCAGTGAAACTGCTTGGAGATGAAAGTAGATGAAAGTGTTACAGGAATAGGAATAGGTAAGATACAAGTGTTACTGCATCATAGAATATGTGGAAGTGAGTAGGGTATGAGAAGATCATAAAGGAAGGAAGAGTCTAGTCCATGCAAGAATTTAAAAACCAAACATAGGACTTCATATTTGATCCTGGATGTAATAGGGAGAAAATGGAATTTATTGAATAGAGGGCTAAAATGGTTATATCTGCATTTTATGAAGATCAATTTGACAAGGGAGTGGAGGATATATCAGAGTGAGGAGAGATCTGAGGGTTGACTTTGGGAATGTTAGTGTCTGCATAAAGCTGATAGCAGTGTCAGAGAAGAGGAGGTAATATCTTACAAACATATACTTAAGTAAAATCTACAGGACTTGGCAACTGATTGGATATGGGGAGTGAGACTCAATGAGAATTAGAACATGACATGGATTACTTGGAAGACAGTGGTATTCTTGACAGTAATAGGGAAATAATGGGAAATAAGATAGGAAAAGTCAGTGGGATCAAAGCTACCAATGTTTTAAAATAATAGATAGTAGCATCAATGAGGATCCACTGAAGATTTTGGAATAGCAAGTTGATACAATAAAATCTGGGTTTTAGGAATGTCACAGGGATGTGCTTTCCAGAGTTGTCTTTAAGAATGAAGAGAAGAGAATAAGGAATAGTTTAGCTGAATAGTGAAGTTTAGCTGAAACATTAATTCCATGGAGGCAAGTGGTATGAAAAAAAGCTATAATGACAAGTTGGCATCAAATTATGTAGAACTTTAAACTTAGACAGGCTAAGAAATTTGTCTTTTATTGTATAAGCAACAGAAAGCTACTGTATCAATGTTCACTTCATGACATAAAGATTCAAAGGACATTGTTCACATTTGTATTCTCTTCTATACTAAGACTCCTGCTGTGCTTCCATCTTCATTTTATGATGAAAGAGAAAGGCAATAGGAAACATAACCAATTGTGTTTCTCTATGTGAATTCCTATGAGTAGCATGGAGTAGTGGGGAAAAGTGCTGGATTCAGCATCACAAATCCTTGGCACAAATCCTCTGGAAAATGAGGAATTTTGACATGATGATCTTTAAGGTTTCTTTCAGCTCACTCCCCTAACCTATCATATGTAATAATATATCTTAGATGTTTGTGAGATGAAAAGCAAAGAGTTCCATAAGGCCCAGGGGAAAAGGTTATTACCTACAGCAGGAATCAGAGAAGGCTTCATGGAAGAGATAACATTTCAGTTGATGTTTTAAGGAGGGGTCGACATTCCAAAGCAGAAGCAAAATTGCAGATATGACAGCACAGGGAATGGTCTTAGATTTGAAAATCATCTAGTAAGATAAATCTGTAGAGGGAGAATTGTGTAAAATTTTGAAGGACTTTTAATGCCATGTTACTGGACATTTCTGAATAAATATACTTAGGCATGAGGAGGATAATTCTGACAGTCAAATGAAGGATAGATTGAAATAAGGAAAGAGAATGGAGGTAGGAAGATCTGTGTAGATATTGCACTATTCAAGATGGATGATAATAAAGATCTCTATTACAATGGTGGCATTGGAACTAGAGAGAAATACTGTGAAATACTGTAGTCATAAGCTCAAGAGGAAAGAAAGGGAGGTATGAAAGAGGGCAAGGATTTGTTTGCACTTCTCTGAGATGCAGAGTGTAATATTTCATTTTATAATTTTACAAATATTTATATTAGTATCATATGCCCCCAACTAGATTTTAACTTCTATGGGGAGATAGATTGCATTGTATCTAAATAAAATGACTTCTTCAGGGTCTCTAACAATGCTTTGGCACACACATTGTTTTTGGTAGTAATGATGATGATGATGGTGATGATGTTTATTTTGTTCAGTCATGTCTGACTCTTCAAGACCCCATGGAGCCTACTTCCCATGGGGTTCTCTTGGCAAAGGTAGTGGATTCCACTTGGCAGCGGATTACATCAGACAGAGGTCAGGTGACTAACTCAGGGTCACATAGCTAGTAAGTATCTGAGGCCAGATTTGAGTTCAAGTCTTCCTGATTCCAGGTTTAGTGCTCCATCCCTGGACAATCTAGCTGCCTCCCACTGCTTCATTCACACACACTAGATGTTTAATGTGTTAGTAATGAATTGTTGTTGATTATCTCTGACACTTACTATGTGGTTGTAGTAGCCACATGGTAAGCCAGTGAGAAATCACTTAACTTTCTGAGCCTGAATTTCTTCCTTTGTAAAAATGCAATTAAAAGTCTACAAAATAGTTGAAACTGAATTCCGTGAAGTAAACCTACAGAGTTTGAGAGAAGGCAATTCTCCTCAGTTTCTTTGTATAGGTGAGGTATTATTGATGCAGAACACTAAATATAATTTCAGATTTTTCAATGTTGGTTAGTTATGCTGAACTGTTTTCATTTCCCTCTTCATTCTTTGCAATAGGAGATGGGTTGAGAATTCTCGATCATGTGATTAACAAGATAGGGGGCTAGACATTTTCACTGACCCTCATGACCTCACAAACTTCCCCAAAACAAGAATCAAGCACCAAAGATAAAGTAACATCATGCTCTAGGACACCTGGAATGCAAAAGGAGTTTTATGAAAAGGAGGTTTTATTTTTTTAAATGAACTGTTACTTACTTTGATGTCATTAAACATCCTTCTCCCCCAACACCATACTCCAAGCAAAAAAACAGCACTATTTGCCCAAAGGACCTGGCCCATGTGTTTGCAACAAAATATAAGACCATAAACCAGTGCCTCCCCCTTCTCTCCAGTGCCATAGAGATCCAGGCTGTAGGCTGCAGAAGTTTGACTGGGGACTCAATGGCGAATGGCAACACCCTCTACTGAAAAATAAAAAAGTTTTCTGGGCAAGAGTAGTGGAACACAGAGAAATGGTCAGAAAATATGTCTGGCTTTGAAAAAAGAGCTCATTCCCACATCAAACATTCCTTTACTCTTCCCAGAACCTCAGAAATAAAAACTGTATGTAACAGAAATCATCTCCAATTGCAATGGAAACATTCTGGACTGCTGAACTAGGGAACTGAGGAAGAGAGAGAACAAGACAGAATAGCACGTGTGTATGTTGGGTGGGGAGGGCAGGAGGCAGCTGTATGGTAGCCCATCAAACCTGAGGGAAAGAACTCAGCATCCCCCCCAAAAATTACTTGCAGTAGAAGCATAGGCCAGTAAATTGTGAATAACTCATAGAGGGACAAAGCTGAAACCCTTTGATATTCAGCCCCTTGGAAACCATCAGAAGGGAAGGAATCTAAAAGTGAGCAACAGGAAAAAATCAGAAAACAAAGAATGGAATTACCAAAGGTATAAGGAAGAGGAAAACTCAAAGACTTTGAAGATAAACAGATAGGTCAACAGGGAAAACATTAACAACAAAAGTAAATGTTATCTCCAGATCTAGTAAAGGACTTTTGGCATTTAGGAATAGTACTAAAAAAAAAAATGATTTAACACTTGATTAAATGAGACCCTATGGAATTTGAAGGGAATATAGGACCACAATACCTCATTCCTGAGTGGTTAAAAAAAAGGACAAATGAGAATTTTGAGAATACTGGGGTCATAGTAGGGGAATGGAAAGACATAGATCTAGGGAATAGATTTGAAGTAAATGAGGGAAATGAAATAATCAAGGTGAGTGTATACTTTATTGATGGGCTGAATAATCAGGAACATGGTATGTGTGGGAGTCCTACCATTGGGAAAGGTTCCTTTAGTTACCTAGAGGAATTATCATTATTCTGTGAGTAAAGCACAATGGAAAAGAAGAATCTACAAAGCAAGCTTTACATGGCAGTGAAAGAAACTTCCTAGAAGGGAGAGCCCAGAATGGATACCTAAAAAGTTTTAATTCCATTAGGAATGCAGAAAATGCAGAGGGACTAGATAATTGTAGAGACCATGAACAGAGAATGAGGGTCTAGAGTAGAGGGAAAGATAGAATGAATAATGAAGAGAGTAAGGAAATTCTTCTGCAGATGAGAAAAATCCTCTTTGGAAAGGGGTTAAAAATGAAATTAAAAAAAAAAAACAGAAGTAGTTGAAGAGGAGGAGAGGAAACAGTAATGGTCACTATTCCACAGGAGGTGAAGAGATAGGCATATTAATACATTGTTGTTGAAGCTGTTAAATGATATAAACATTTTGGAAAGTAATTTGCAATTATGTAAATAAAGTTATTAAAATGTCACTACTTTTTGCACCAGAGATTCCATTATTGAGGTTATACTCCAAGAAAGCCTTTGAAGAAAAAAGTCCCAATATATGCAAAAATATTTATAGGTGCACTTTTTTGATAATAAAGAATAAGAAATGAAGTAAATGCTTATCAGTTGATGAAAGGCTAAACAACTTGTGGTGTATGAGTATAAAGGAATATTACTGTAAGAAATAATGTGTTTGATGGATACTGAAAAGTATGGAAAGATCTACAGGAACCAAAGTAAGCAGAGCCAAGAAAATAATATACACAATAACTACTAGAATATAAATGGAAAGAACAACCACGCACACAAAAGAGTCCAAGGTGAAGGTCACAAAATTGTAAAGATCAAGCACGAGTCAAATGAAGAGATATGAGAGAACAGCCCCAACCCACTCCTTTGTGGGGGTAGGACGCCCACAGGTTAGACTTTGCACACATTTTTTTGACTTTTTAAATATATTTAATATAATAATAATAAATATATCAGTAACCCTGATCTTTTTTCCTCTTTAAAAATGTTTATTATATGGGATACCTTTCTAAGAGGTGGAGGAGGAAAAATACTGGGAATAAATATGATGATATACAGAAGGAATTAAAAACTTATTTAAAAACATAAATTTTGAAAAATAAAGTATGGACTTCAGGAAGGGAGCAGAATATATTTAGAAATGCAGTTGATGTAAAAAAAAATAAAGGGTATCAACTGTTTTTAATGGAGCTAAAATCCATATAAGGACTACTCTATAGGGTCACTTTGAGGATCATATGAGATAATTCATGTAAAACATCTCATAAACTTTAAACACTATTATATTCTATTAGAGCTATAATATATGTAAACTCTTATTTTTAATATTTCTTATTTTGCTGTTTATTATTAATGCATTCCCTACATTGGGTCTTTCTGACCTGATTTCTTATTTCACCAGCTGACTCCATCCATGAGCACTAGTGATGGGTTAGAATTCCCATGAGAAGAAAGCAGACACAGATCACTGTCAGTTGATCTGTTTGGTTCTGCCCTGAGGCTAATTCTTGAGCTATACTTATTATCTAATTCAACTGTCCTGCTCTGATAATTGCAGTCTGGTCAGTCCTGTGTTTCCCAGTACCTAACTGTGGCTGCAAACTGCTTTTTGAGCTCTGCCTTTTAGTCACTGAATACATATGAGAAAAGGTTGAAAAGACTGAAGATGTTTAACCTGGAGAAGAGAAGACTAAGGAGAAGCATTAAAGCTGTCATCAAATATTTGAATGGCTGTCATGAGGATAAGATGACAGACTTGTTTGTGTTGCACCAACAGAAGGAACTAGGACCAGTGTGGGGGAGTTACATGAAAACAGATTTTAACTCAGTACAAGAAAGTATTACAGCCATGCAGCAGAATAAGATATCTTGTGACATAATGAGCTCCCTTTCACTTGAAACCTTCAAGTAAAGACCAGATAGCAATTTTACATTATCATTCCTAAAATATCAGGGGTTTTTTAGAAGCTTAGTGCAATGCTTGGCATAGTATGTATCTAATATATATTTTTAATTGTATTGAATTAATGATGACCTCATATCCCTTTAAACTCAATAATTATACTTGGCCAAATAAAACACTGATATAATTAAATACTGCTGAGAATATCACATAAATTTATTTTTGCACAAACTAGTCATTTCCCACAATATTACAAAGATTCATGAAAAAAATATCATCATTTGTGTGTGCATGTGAGAGAGAGAATGCTTAATATTCAAGCCATTGACCATGAAGCACTTTTCCAAAACATTTTTATTTATTCACTTAACCCTTTATATTATATATATATATACATAATATTTAAAAATCAAGTAGGGAATGAGTAGTAGATGATGGATTGTTAAATGTGTGTTAAATGTGTTTTATAATTTCACATTCACACATCACTCTTAGGTTAAGACATCATTTGAAATAAAGGTGCAATTGTAGATTTTCAAAGGACCATTTAGAGCTTTTTCAAAATATTAGGATGGTTAGTTCTAACTTGAGCAAATAAACAAAATCCTATTAAAGTGAAAAAGTGGCCTGCTGCCTAGTATGCCCTTTAAATCCATTAAGGAGAGATCTTACAGTGTTCAAATCTAACAAGTAACTTGTAATGGGTTCATTGTTCTGTTTATTTTGCTGATCATAAACTAAGCAGAACCTGACATTTTCATTCCTAATAGCTCCCTTTCAAAATCTGTTGACATTTTGGCTGATTTGTAATGGCTTAAATGGCATAATGCCTGCCCACATATAGCTACATTTCCACATACAGGATACAACGTGCTATGAAATACAACAGAAGGCATTAAATACCTGATGAACAATGTAACATGATCATTTCCTGTCTATAGTTAAAAGGAAATGTTGTCTTTTCTTTTCTTTCCCTTTCCTTTCCTTTCTTTTTTTTCTTTTCTTTCCTCTTTTTCTTTTCTTTTCTTTTTTTTGTTGAATTTTCGTTGTATTGGACTTCTTTGCTAGTCTTAGGACTTTTGTCTCATTATGTAGATCTACACATATGTATCAATACACAATCTCAGATATACATATAAATCTATATAGATGAACAAAATTATCTTACCTTTCAGGAAAATGTAATAAAATACAATTGGTGTGATGAAATCTTTTTTTGTTTGTTTTAAGTCATTGTTAATGAGTATTAATGAGACCTTTGTATTTTGAACATTTCTTCTGTGGTAGAGGAAATAAATATTGGTCTTATACTTGATGTCTACTTTGTACATTGAATACCTTGCCTAGACATGATTCCTGTTAATCCCTTTTAGAAGGGATCTATGCCTAAGCTTTATTTAAGCATTGTTTTATTTTCCCCCCAAAGAAGTAAAGTTAAATCAAATCAACAAGCATTTGATAGGTGTTTACTATGTGTTAGACACCATGCTAAGTGTTGGGAATACAAAAAAAAGAAACAGAAAGACATCCCCTGCCCATAAGAGCTTACATTGTAACTTGGGAAGTTGTTTTTGTTCAGTCATCTTCACTTATGTCAGACACTGCATGACCCCATTTGGGGTTTTCTTGACAAAGATACTGGAATGATTTGCCATTTCCTTCTCTAACTCATTTTACAGAAGATAAAATTGATGCAGAATTAAGAGACACGCTCAAGGCCACAAAACTGGTAAATGTCTGAGACTAGATTTGAACTCATGAACGTGAGTCTTGCAGATTCTAAGCCCAGTGCTCTACCCGCTGTGCCACATAGCAGCCCCGATAGGGGAAATGACAACACAAAAAAAGGAAGCTGAAAAAGGGCAACTGCATGAGAATTCATTGACAAAACACATCTGGGGAGTCAAGAGTAAAGCCAAGAGAGGAATGAAGGGGTGAATGTGGCTGGCCTAAGCTGTTCCTTAAAATGGAGGTTCTGGAGTGAATTGACCGGTCGGGAATTGGGGCTGCTTGGAGCAGAGGAATCTTTCAGCTGGAGAAGGCTGTTACAGCTTGGTGATAAAGTCATGTTCCATGGTGAGAAGGCTGCTAGAAAATGGTGCAAAAAGGATTCCAGTGTCAAAAGCAGACCAGTAGAGGAACAAAGGAGTGAATGGGATGGCTTAAGTCCATCTGTCCATCCTTCATTTAGATTTGGGATTCTACTGTGAGAGCATTATAACCTAGGGAGCAGGAAAGAAATCTAATGCCTTATTTTGAATGGTATGCTTCCCTAGGATAAAACCTTGCCTGTGTGAGCCCAAAGCTCAAAACCCTAATGGGTGGGGGCCAACTGAGCCACAGCTGCTGTCTATGCTTGTGTATTCTATATGTATAACTGTACCACAATCATGGTTAACCTAAGCAATGTCATCTTGTGGTAATATCATTAAGGACTTATAAGCAACCACACTGTGATTTCAATTAAATGCCAATTTATAGCATTGTTTTTCTGGAACTGACTTTCCCTTCTAATGTTGTTTCACTCAACATCATATTTTCCTAGAAACAATTAATGACATTCGGCAAGGTGAACATGTGCCATGAAGTCATTATTTGTATTCAACTTTTACTCGTTTGACCTGTTTTTTTTTTTAACTCAGCTTCCCATGACAAATAAAATGCTATTTTAGTTACTTAAGTTATTTTAAAAATGAAAAACAGACCTTGATTTCATGAGGCACTTATAGTAACCTTATAGTCTAAAACAGCAGATCAAATTTAAGACCACCTGCTAAAGAATTCTGATGAAAGTATAATTTATCCAGGCTATGAGTATCTAAATGAAGGAGTTTTAACCTCTTGTCCAGTCTACGGATAGGGTGTATGTACCTTTATAAGAAAAAATACATGTTTATTTTCATTAACCTCTAACTGTAATTTTAACATTTCCTTCAATTATTTAAAAAACATTATTCTGAGAAGAGTCCTTAGGCTTCACCAGACTCTCCAAGGAATCAATGAGAAGAAAAAAGGACAAGTCTACAGGTACCACCATAAAGACAACCTTCATTGATCAAGAATTATATTTACTCATAATTGTTGAGGGTTTGTTTTTTAATGTTGGGTTAACTGTGCCTCCTCTTGGATGAATTGTCAATCATCTTATAGGAATTCTAAGTACTTAGCACTCAAAAAGTTTTTCTTCTTTCCTTGAATGAGCAAGACATCTTGAACACTGATTGATTGTCTCAAATGTATTAGAATTGGTGGATCACTATGTTTCCTTGTGTTAACCAATCACATTTTCTCTAGTAATGTACTACTGAGTAAGCTTAGGAAACAAAAACAAAAACACAATGTCATTTGTACCTGATTAAAAAGCCACTGTTAAAACAAACAAACAACAACAGCAATAACAACAAAACATACACACAATTATTTTGAATTTAAAAAGTCATGGACTTCTTAACAAGTGCAAAAGAAAAAAGAAAAGGTCATGGAACCAAGAAAGTGTAATTGAAACTTTTATTGGGGAAATATTTCATATGTGGCTGCCCGTTAATGACTTTCCCAGTACAGAGTTTCCATTCACTTAAAAGTAATATGCACAGGATCCACAGGGTGCAGAAATGAATGAGAATTGGGTCCCATAGGAAATATTTTTAATTTTTCTTTTCTTCAGCTACTATTTAAGGCAAATATGATACTGGCTGCTCTGTATCCATGTCCTGTTCACCCCTGGAGAGTGCTGGTTATACATTTTCCTAGGCGTGGGGAGGAAATAATTTCCCTTCTCCTTTTCCTGTGTTCTCCCCCACTGAAGGGAAGAATAATCCCAGTAGTACTAGTTTTAAATTGAGCTCAGTCATGTAACTTCTCAGGAGCATATAGCAGCTAGCTTCAAAGATGGAAACTGTACCCTTCATTGGAAGCTAGCTCCTAACTGTCCTTGCTTGTTTACATTCTATTTGGGGTGCTAAACATTCAGTCTCAGAAACAACAAGCATTTGTGGACAGCTGACTATAATTCAGTGACATATGCTCTTTTGCTGTTCCTCATCATTCCATCTTCCTGCTTCATGCATTTTCACTGGCTGTCCCCCATTGCCTTGAATGCTCTCTATCTTTGTCTCTCCCTTCTGACTTCCCTGATTTCCTCCCAGTCTCAGTCAAGATTCCACCTTCTGCAAGAAGCCTTTCCGGATCCCCTTTAATACTAGTTATCTTCCCTCTGTGTTTCTCTCTAACTTACTCTGTGTATTTTATATGTTCATAGTTGTTTAGATGTTGTCTCCCCCATTAGATTGAGATCTCCACAAGGGAAGGCAGCACATATTTGCCTTTCTTTGTATCCCCAGATCTTAGCATAGCACTTGGGACTTAGAAATCACTTACTCTCAGAACAGTGTGTTGTCTATATTTATAATTGAAGGAAATGCCAAATTTTGGATCAAAGACAGTGAAAATAAAGATGTAATTTTTTTCTATATAAGTTCACAGACTTTCTGCCATCTAGCAATGGACTCTTTGGCGGCCTGTGTACCTCAGGTTAAGAATTCCTGACATTGGGGGTTTGTTCCCATAAACCAGATCCACAGCAATTGAGATGCAGTTGTATTAAGAAAGAGTAGCATTCTGCTATCATTATAGTTGAGTTGATTTTGTGTTAAATTATGCTATATTCACCATAATGTTTTTTGAAATAATATATTCTGAGATTGCCTTAAATTCATCCTGTGTGTATGTTTTCAGTATGTAGTTGTTTACACGTTGTGTGCCCCCTTAGAATGCAAGCTTCTTTAGGGCATGGCCTGTTCTGGTCTTTCTATCCTCCATAATTAACATAATGTCTGGCACTTGGTAAGTATCTTATAAATGACTGTTGACTAACTGTTTGACTGACTAGATGACTGATTGACTGATTTTCCCCTGGATTTGGATCACTGCTTCAGCCTCTATTTCATGACTCATGCACAGCACTCTATTATTTTTAACCTAAGTGAAGTATTTGACCTAACTTAAGTACCGCATTTTATTTCATTTACCTTTTCAGTCTCTATGCCTTGTCTCTCCAGAAAAGCTCTCTCTCCATGAGTCTAAGTGATCCTAAGTTCTGACATACATCAACTTCTTCAATGGAACCCTTTCTCCGTAGTCATCTTGTGCTCAAACACCAGACTATTCTCCACTTGTCTACCTCATCCAACCCAGGTGCAATTGCTGCTGATTTACTCCCCAGGGCAAGAACAGCAAATCAGAATTGCCACCTGGGCCTGGAGCAAAGCTGTCTTGACTAACTGTAAAGCTTTGTAACTATAATTGTCCCATGACTACCAAACTCTCTTCTTCATTCTGAATCACTGTCATCCAGAGTCTTAGGTTGCCTAGTTGAAAATTTCTTCCCCTACTACAAATCCTTGTTCTTTCTTCTCCATATATCACAGTACTCAGCCCCAGTATCCCTATCCCACTTCTACTGTGCCCTCTGGAACCTTGTTCCATTGATGACACTGCCTTTTGAATTAAACCTTGTTACACTGCTTCCATGTTTTTGTAATCCTAGAAACCTGACTCCCAACTTTATGTATAGGACCTTGGTCTGCCATTCCAAATGGTAAAAATAAATCAGTGCACTGATCTTATAGCAATAATCTAACTCATCAGGCATTTCTTCCAATTCATTCCTACCACTACCACCACCACCACCACTACCAGTACGTGTACTTTCTTTCATATTGCTTGACATTCTAGGGAGGAAGAAGAAAGCACTGTTCTTGTGCCTCACTGCCAAATCCATTTACTCGCTCTGTTGCTATCACTTATCACCCTCTATTCCTTTGAGGTTCACTACATACATATATAGAACCCCTTCCTGGGCCTGGTTTGGATTACCTACTATATTGTAATTTCTCTCTACTTTATGAAGGAGTTCTATACCTGGTTCACAGTCTTCCTCTCCATGTCAATCCCAACTTTCAGTTGTTGTTATTATTTGTCCTTCTTTCTCAAAGAGGATCAGGACATCAGGAAGGTGATGCCATGCCTTGCAAATGAATTGCATTTAAGTGAGGGAAGTCAGTGCACAGCCACCAGCCTCACTTTCTTCTCCAGAATCATCTGGGTCTAGCTCCAAGATAAAAATCAGGATGACTGGAGATGGCCCCAGATGTAGTGGGAGATTTTGATCTTTTTAAACTGAGGTTTTTCCCAGGTCTCAGTTTGACAAAGACAATACCCATTTAGTGATTAAGGCTCGGTAAGAAATGAGACAGAGAATGGTCTCTTTTACCTAATAAAAAAAAATTAATCTAAGAGAGGAAGACCCTCAGGGTTTCTGGGAAAAACAGAAACAATTACTGTTTATATTTACTCTGAGCCATCAGGGCCCAAACATGGATCACTAAGTGGGGCTTGGGCTAAAACCTATTGCTGGCCAATCAATGAGAGCCAGATTGAATTGGGTTTAAGGCATTGTTCTCAAGAAAGAAATCTAGCCCATAAACCCCAAGATTTCAAGGTTTCAACAATCAAAACTTACATTCCTTTGGGCAGAGTACCAGAAGGTAAGAATATGATACCCTATGTGGACAGAGGGAGGGAGAGGGAAGAAAAGAAAGGAGAGTAGAAGAGAGGAAAAGAGAGGAGAAGAGAGGAAAGGAAAAGAGAAAGGGAGAGGCTGCATTGCCCAACTGGAAATGGCCAGTTGGGTCCCCAGTGGGGCAGGCTGTTCTACTCACAGGTTGTTGTTTGTCCTTTGTTCTTGAAGAGGGCTATGGCAGCAGGACAGTGATGTCATTACCTGAAAGTAAATTGGATTTAAGTGATGGAGGGCTGTGCAAAGTTTATTATAGAATTAATCTTGTTTCCATGTAAACATATAGGAAAACAGGCTCTAGTTTTTCATATTCCCCCTCCCCCTTCCCCTCATATTTTTACTCCCATTCTTCTTCATCCTTATAGATTTTGTAGCATTGAATTATTCTATAGGATGACTAGGCATGACATGAAGGGACCCTGAATTTAGCAGAGATGAAATAAGTGGATTAGGCCATTTCTTTCCAAAGCACTTCATTTTTAAGGTCTAACATCTCACCTCTACCACCTACAAAAAAACAATGTGTGAACTACTTAAGTGGCAACTATATAATCTGCTACTCCCTTGGATTCAGGACCTACTTATAATCAAAATTAGGTTCCATGATTAATCACTGGGGAATGAGGGCTGTGTTAGGAGGGGTGAGGTTCATTCCATGACCCTCACTAGAGACAAAAATAGGAAGAAAATGGCTAAGAAATTAAGACTGGAATGATCTATTTTCTTTTCCCCTCTTGAGACATTTTTGATAACTTTTGAGCAATATGAAGAATTGGTATATTTTTCTCTTCTTATCAGCTAGTTTAACTAAGTAAGGAAAGGCAGTCCTCCTGGAGTTTGGTGCCTGGATGATGGAGGGGACTTTTAATCCATTATTATGACCTGATTTCTAGAATTAGCCTGTCCACGTTGAATGAAAAACGATGCATGGTCAGGTGGGTAGGGCACTAGACTGGAAGCCAGGAAGATAGTGGTTCAAATATTGCTAGTTGTATGGCTATGGGCAAATAATTTAATCTCTCTGTGCCTCAGTTTCTTAATTTGTAAATTGAGTAGCCTGGACTCAATGGTCTGTTGGGTCCAGAGTATTTTTCTACCTGAGGTAAATATAGATCAACAAGACTTGTGGGGTTCTCAGTCTCCTTTAGAATTTGCTTCCTGCTGCTGTCTCCTGATTATCTGTGATCCCCTAGTTGGTGGAAGGTACTTCTTTGACTGGCTTTCCAAAGTTTCCTCCCATGTTTTAGGTTGCCCAGAAAAATTATTGAAGATGGTTCTGTCACCTTGCCTAAATGTTTTAATGACTCCAATCCCCTTAAAGTTCCTTCTTTCACCCTGTGCCCTTTCCTTGATGAGAGAGACATTTTCTTGGTCAGTATCCAATTGTCTTCTGCTGGGATTCTGGTCACAGAATCATAGCATCTCAGAGGAGTAAGTGACCTCAGAGGTCATCTGGTCTAACCTGTGCTTAATTAAGAATCCTCTCTACAACAGAACTGACACATATTTATGTGGCCTCTGCTTAAAGATGTACAATGATGGGGAACCTATTATCGCTATTGTCCCCTGAGACATACCCTTTGACTTTTGGACAGTTTAGATTATTAAAATTCTTTCTCTTCATGTCAAAATAAAATCTGTTTTTTTTTTCAATTTCCACTCATTTCTCCTAGTTCTTTCTTCTGGTGCCAAACAGAATAAATCAATTCCCTCTTCTACATGACAACTTTCAAATATTTAAAGCCTCTGCAAGCTCTTCTCTTCTATATACTGTATTACATAGTATATAGCACTGTACTATAGAATATAACATATATATTCTATGTAATAAAGCATGTAAGGCTGTAAAATAATTTGCTAAAGTCTTCTACAAAGTCCTATTATGATGTGTCTTCATGGCATAGAAGTAGATATAAGTCCTTGAATATCCCCAGTCCCTTAAATCAGTGCATCTATTGCATTTTTCTAGGCCACACAGCATTCTTATCACCATTTTTTGAATCTAATTCATCTTTATCTTCATCTTAGGATCATAGGGCTAAAGGTGGAAGGCACCTCAGAAGTGATGGATGGAGGAAGAGCAGAAAAATTAAGTGACTTGACCAAGGTCATATAAGTATTATGAATCAAAGGCAGTATTTGAATCCAAGTCCTCTCACTCCAGAGTAGAGGTTCTTTTCAAAAAATATATTTATTTGCTTTAGTTTTCAACATTCACTTCCATAAGATTTTGAATTCTAAATTTTCTTTCTCTCCCTATACTTACCCCCCTCCCCAAGATGACATGCAATCTCATATATGCTATGCATGTACAATCATATTAAGCATATTTCCACATTAATCATGTTGCAAATAAGAATTAGAACCAAAAAGAAAAAAATATGAGAAAGAAGAAACAAATAGAGGAGAGAGAGAGAATAGTATGCTTTGATCTGCATTCAGACTCCATAGTCCTTTCACTGGATGTGGATAGCATTTTCATCATGAGTCCTTTGGAGTTGTCTTAGATCCTTGCATTGCTGAGAAGAGCTAAATCTGGTTCTGTTCACTTCATTCAGCATCAGTTCATGTAAATCTTTACAGGTATTTCTACATTCATATACCACAAATTGTTCAACCGTTCCCCAATTGATGGGCATCTCCTCAATTTCTAATCCTTGGCCATCACAAAAAGAGCTTCTATAAATATTTTTGTACATGTGGGTCCTTTTCCCATTTTTATGATCTCATTGGGATACAGACCCAGAAGTAATATTGTTTCATCAAAGGGTATGCACAGTTTTATAGCCCTATGGATTCAAAGTGTAGAGCAGAGGTTCTTAACCAGGGTCAATGATTTTTTTTGGTGATGGGGTTAAGTGACTTGTCCATAGTCACACAGCTATTAAGTGTCAAGCGTCTGACGCCAGATTTGAACTCAGGTCAAGAGGACCAGGGCTGGTGCTCTAACTACTGTGCCACCTAATGAATTTTTAAAAGTCTATTTTGATAACTGTGTCCACCAATATAGTTGGTGTCCTTTGTAATATTTTGTAACATACGTATTTGTATACACACATACATACATATAATTTGATATTTATACTTGGTGAGATATCTATGATAAGTCAGGTAAGCATTTATTAAGTGTTTACTATATACCATACAGTGCACTTAGTGTTAGGGTTTCAAAGAAATACAAAAAACATTGCTGCCTTCAAGAGATCATATTATAATGGAAGGAGACAATGTCAGTAAACAAGCTTATCCAACTTATTAATATAATATATAGAAGAGAATGTTAGAGATAAGTTGCATAGGAACTTTCAGAAATACTTCTAGAGACTTGTAAGTTTTCAGTTTTTCCAAGGTGCTATGATCTAAGAAGAGTTGTTTACTGCTCTCCCAGCCCACACTCTGGTCTATGAGTTTCCATAAGCACTCTTTTCTGCCCTGAAACTGTAAAGAGTGTGCTCACTCCACTGTGGCTGCAAGCTCTGTTGTACAACTGCTCCTCCTCACCATGGGACTGAAACCCAGGGCTGAGACCTGGATCTCAATATTGACAAAGCATATGGACAAAGCATATGAGTCCTGCCTCATTGCTAGCAAAGAGACCCCTGTAATCTCCTTCTGACCTGGTGTGTGACCCTCTTACTGTCTGTGGGCTGAGA
>NW_020940360.1:19387165-19468603 GCF_900497805.2 Vombatus ursinus
AAGGCTGGGAAAGGACTCCTCTCTTTGGTGTTGTGTGAGGAACAATATTTAGGCCGGGCAGTTACGTAGTATATTGCATAGAGGTGAGTAAACTGTAAAAAAGCCCAGAAACATAGGAGTCAGGTTCTTAAGAGATTTAAATGGAAAATGGACGTTTGTATTTGATCCTGGAGGTAATAAGATGCCATGGGAGTTTGCTGAGTAGAGGAATAACATTGGGACAGCTAGGTAGCACAGTGGATAGAGGACTGGTGCTGGATTCAAGAGGATCTGAGTTCAAACCTGGCCTGAGACACATCAGACTTAACCCGGGCAAGTCACTTAACCCCATTACCTAACAAAAAAAAAGAAATAACATGGTGATACCTATGCTTTAGGAAAATCATTTTGGCAATTTACTGAAAAGAATAGATTGGTGTGCAGAGAAACCCAAGACAGAATTTTCCACAATGCTACAAGAGCTACAAGTATGGTATTGCTAATAGATTGTTTCTGCTTTAAAAAGGCTATCACAATCTTCCATTTGATAGATGGTCATTATCCCTATTTTGCGTATAAGCAAACTAATGTTGAAGTTGAGGCAGGATATGTGACTTGCTCATCATCACAGAGATAAAAAGGCCTAGACAGACATAGGTCTTCCTAATTCTAAGTCTAACATTCTACCCACTATATAACCTAGATAGCTAGAAAACAGTGCACCTATTAGTATCTTCATTATAGGCATAATATATTTTGATGTAGCATAGGATAACATTGTATTTATTTTTTAGCTTTTTTTAAACTGTTGCCTCATATTCAATTTACAGTATGCCTAATACTCAAATCTATTTTTCACAGAATACTACACTATCATGCTATATGAAATAATAAGGATTATGACTTCAGGGGAAAAAAAAACCTGGGAAGGCTTGCA
The DNA here is from genome assembly GCF_900497805.2 of Vombatus ursinus. Classification (NCBI taxonomy): domain Eukaryota; kingdom Metazoa; phylum Chordata; class Mammalia; order Diprotodontia; family Vombatidae; genus Vombatus; species Vombatus ursinus. The sequence goes on from NW_020940360.1 coordinate 19,388,082, forward strand.
TGAATTGATTCAAAGTGAAGTGAGCAGAACCAGAAGAAAAACTTATAAAGTAACAAAAATATTATTTGGACTATTAGCTTTGAAAAACTTGGAAACACTGATCAACAGAATGGCCAAGGACACCTCCAAAGGACTCATGATGAAATATGTCATCCACATCCAAATAGAGAGCTTATAAACTCAGAATGCAGACTGAAGAATATTTTCTCTTCTTTATTTCTTTTTCTCTCTATTTTTAGACATGAATAATACAGGAATTTGTTTTGCATGACCATATGTATTTGCAAGGATTTTGTTTTTCTTGCCTTCCCAGTAGAAGGAGGAAGGGGAAGTAAAGGGAGACAACTCATAACTGAAAATAAAATACAATTAAGTTATTGAAAAAAGGAAATAGCTGTAATTTACTTGTGAAAGTGAATGTTTTAATTCAAGTGTAGAATTTTACATATATCAATATTATCTTTCTCATTTAAGTAATAATAATAACAAATCATAATAGCTAGAATTTATGCATGCCTGCTATGTGTCAGGCACTATGCTAAGCACTTTATAAATATCTCATTTAACCCTCACACCCCTGGGAGATAGGTGCTATTATAATTCCTCATTTTGTAATTCAAGAATGGTTGAACAAGTTTCAGTAAATAATCATACTATTGTGCTATAAGAAATGATGAGCTCATTGATTTTAGAAAGAACAAGAAAACATGGATGGACTTGCATGAAATAATGGAGAGTAAAATGAGCAGAACCCAGAGAATGTTGTATACAGTAACAGCAATATTGTTTTAAGAACAACTTTGAGTGACTAAGTCATTTTGACTATTATAAACACCCAAATTAATTACAAAGAACATATGAAGATGTTATATGCATCCATAGAAAGAACTAATAAATATAAGTATGTATAGAATTCTATATATGTGTGTATATATATGTACATATATATAAACATACACATTTGTATATGTATGTGTGTGTGTATATATATATATATGTATATATATATATACACATACACATTTGTGTCTAATTGTGGCCATCTCTAGGGCAGGTGGAGGGAAGAAAAAAAGAGGAAAAGAGAAATTTACATGATAACTTATATATTTAAAAGGAATAACAAGTTGTACATAATACATTTGCAGTTTCATGTGCAATCATCTTTTCTTTTTCTTAAATTTTACTATGTTATGAAAATGCTTGTTTTATTTCATAAATTAAAAATAAATATTTTTTCAAAGAAAGACTGGAAAATCTTAAAGAATGTCTTTCCTTGAGAGGAAGTGTTGTATAGTAGGAAAAGCACCACAAGTGCGTCCAAATTTTTGCCTTGTTATATTCTAACTACATATTCTTAGATAAATTGCTTATCCAAATCCCCCTAAAACAACAACAAAAACAACAGCAACAGCAACAAATCAACACCTAGAAAGTGTCTGAATGTAGATTTGAAGTACGGTCTTCCTGACTCCAAGGATACTGTTATATTCACTGAACCAGTTAGCTACCTCCATTTTATCTGGACCTTCCTTTTAACTTGTCGAGATATTTTTACACCCTTATTCATTTGCCTAGTTGTATGTCTAAAAACTCTGATGAGTATGAATTCTTTAGCTTCAGTGAAGTCATTGATAAAAATGGTGAATATAGTAGGACTAAGATCAGATCTCTAGGGCAATCCACTAGAGACTTACACCAAATGAAAATTCATTTCTTAATCATTATTCTTTGGGTATTCCACTAGTTCTGAATTCACCCACATTCACACTTATCTACACTACAACTCTTCATCTTGTACAAAAGCAAAGCTTGTAAGACTGTAAAATAATTTGCTAAAATCTTCCATGTAGTCCTATTGTGATATATCTTCATGTCATGGAAGTAGATTTAAATCTTTGGAAATTATATCAGAAGATGGTGAAGTAAAGGCAGGGATTCACCTGAGCTCTGCCCCAAACCCCTCCAAGTGCCTTTAAATAATGACTCTAAATAAATTATAGAATTGCAAAACCCACAAAAAGACAGAGTGAAACAGTTTTTCAGCCCAAGTCAATTTAAAAGGTTGGCAGGAAAGCTCTACTGCACCAGGTGAGTGAGGAATGCAGTCCAGTGCAGGCCATGCCAATGCAGACCAGGTCCCAGCAAACCCAAGGAGCAGTCCTTGGGGCAACTGAGTCAGTGGCAGTAGTGATAGTTTCCAGACTTCTCAGCCCACAGATTTCAAAGACAACTTAGAAGGTCAACAGGAAAGGTCTGTCACACCTGGTTGAGAGTGGAACAGAGTTCAGCATAGGCTATGAGAACACAACCTCTGCCCCAATAAGCTAGGAGCAGGCCTTCAGAGCCACTGAATCAGCAGCTGCCACAGCTACTTTCAAAACTCTCAGCCCACAGACAGTAAGAGGGTCACACACCAGGTCAGAAGGAGATTACAGGGGTCTCTTTGCTAGCAATGAGGCAGGACTCATATGCTTTGTCCATATGCTTTGTCAATATTGAGATCCAGGTCTCAGCCCTGGGTTTCAGTCCCATGGTGAGGAGGAGCAGTTGTACAACAGAGCTTGCAGCCACAGTGGAGTGAGCACACTCTTTACAGTTTCAGGGCAGAAAAGAGTGCTTATGGAAACTCATAGACCAGAGTGCAGGCTGGGAGAGCAGTAAACAACTCTTCTTAGATCATAGCACCTTGGAAAAACTGAAAACTTACAAGTCTCTAGAAGTATTTCTGAAAACAGGTGCACAAAATCCCTGAAGCTAGGGACAGGGCACACTTCACTCTGAAAGTAGAACACCTTTTTTTTAATTTTAAACAAAGAATTAAAAGTCAAGTAATAGGATGGGAGAATGAGCAAACAACAGAAAAAAAAATCTTGGCATAGAAAGTTCTATGGTGACAAGGAAGATCAAAACACACACTGAAAAGAAGATAACAAAGTGAAAGCTCTTATATCCAAAGCCTTTAAGAAAATATGAATTGGTCTCAGGCCATGGAAGAGCTCAAAAGTAGAGGAAAAATGGGAAAAGAAGTGAGAGTGATACAAGAAAAATCATGAAAAATGAGTCAATAGCTTAGTAAAGGAGACAAAAAAACTGAAGAAAATAACATCTTCAAAAGCAGACTAGGTCAAATGGTAAAAGAGGTCCAAAAAGCCAGTGAGAAGAGGAATGTCTTAAAAAGTCAAATTGGCCAAAAGAAAAAAAAAGAGGTACAGAATCTCACTGAAGAAAATAATTCTTTTTTATTATTTTTAATGATTAATTTGTATTTTTTTTTAGTTTTCAACATTCACTTCCATAAGATTTTGATTTTTAAATATTCTCCAACTTCTTGTCCTCCTCCTTGCCCAAAATGGCATGCAATCTGATATAGGCTCTACTTATACATTCAAATTAAGCATATTTTCACATTAGTTATGATGTATAGAATAATTAGAACTAATGGGAGGAACCACAAGAAAGAAGAAATAAAACAAAACAGCAAAGGAAAAGGAGAGCAAATAGTATGTTTCCATCTGAATTCAGACTCCATAGTTCTTTCTCTGGATGTGGGTAGCATTTTTCCGTCATGAGTCTTTTGTAGTTGCCTTAGATCCTTGCATTGCTGAGAAGAGCTAAATCTATCAAAGACAGTCACCACACAATGTGGCTGTTACTTGTGTACAATGTTCTCCTGGTTCTGCTCATTTCACTCAGCATCAGTTCATATAAGTCTTTCCAGGTTTTCTGAAGTCCACTTGCTCATAATCCTTTATAGCACAATAGTATTTCATTACATTTATATACCACAGCTTATTCAGCAATTTCCCAATTGATGGGCATCCCTTCAATTTTCAATTCTTTGCCACCACAAAATGATCTGCTATAAATATTTTTGTACACGTGGGTCCTTTTCCTGTTTTAATGATCTCTTTGGGATACAGACCTAGAAGTGGCATTGCTGGGTCAAAGTGTATACTTAATTTTATAGCCCTTTAGACATAGTTCCAAATTGCTCTCCAGAATGGTTGGATCAGTTTATGACTCCACCAACAATGCATTAGTTTTCCAATTTTCCCACATCTTCTCCAACATTTATCATTTACCTGTTTTGTCATGTTAGCCAATCTGATAGGTGTGATGTGGTACCTCAGAGTTGTTTTGATTTGCATTTCTCTAATCAATAGTGATTTAGAGCATTTTTCCATATGACTATAGATAGCTTTAATTTCTTGATCTGAAAACTTCCTATTCATATCCTTTGACCATTTATTAATTAGGGAAAGAAAAATAATTCTTTAAAAACTCAAACTGATCAAATGGAAGCTACTAATTTTTATGAAAACTCAAGAAACAATAAAATAAAACCAAAAGAATTAAAAATAGAAGATAATGTGAAATATCTCATTGGAAAAACAGCTGTCCTGGAAAATAGATCTGGGAGAGATAATTTAGAAATTAATGGACTACCTGAAAGCCATGATCAAAAAAAAAAAAAAGAAAAAAAGCGAGAATACAGACATCATCTTTCAAAGAATTATCCAAACAAAAACACAATAATGAAGAAATAGATGAAAATGCAAAATACCTCATTGGTAAAACAATTGACCTGGAAAATAGATCCAGGAGGGACAATTTAAAAACTATTGGTCTATCTGAAAATCACAATGAAAAAAAGAGACTGCACAGTATATTTCAGGAAATCATAAAGGAAAACTGCCCTGAGGTCCTAGAACCAGAGGGTAAAATAGCCATGGAAAGAATCCACTGATCACTTCCTGAAATAGATCCCAAATGGAAAACACCAAGGAATATAGTAGCCAAATTCCCAAATTACCAAGATAAAGAGAAAATGCTGCAAGCAACCAGGAAGAAACAATTTAAATATCATGGGAGCACAGTCAGGATTACACAGAACCTTGCAGCTTCTACATTAAAAGACTGTAGGGCATGGAATATGATATTCTGTAAGGCAAAGAAACTTGGATAACAACCAAAGATCAACTACCCAGTGAAAATGAGCATGATCTTTTGGGGGAGGAAATGGATATTCAATGGAATAGGGGACTTCCATACCTTCCTGATAAAAAGACCAGGCCTCAACAGAAAATTTGATCTTCAAATACAAGACTCAAGAGAGACATAAAAAGGTAAATGAGACAGTAAGAAACAACATGTTATTTATAAGGGCAAACTGTTTACATCCCTGCAAGGGAAGATGACACTTGGAACTCTTGAGAACTGTATTGTTATTACACCATGTTAAAGGGGTATACATAAAGGGGGTGGGTATAAAGTGAATTTGATGTCATGATGAAAAAAATATAATCAAGTGGGTTAAATGGATCCAAGTAAGTGAATTAATCTGATCTAACTAAGAAAATGTACTGAGAGAAAAGGAAAGGAGGAGTCAGACAAAGGGAAATTACATCACAGGAAAAGGCACAAAAACCTATTACAGAAGAGGGAAAGAAGGGAGCGAGATGAGCATTGTTTGAACCTTACTCTCATCAGATTTGACTCAAGAAGGGAATAACAATCAGTTAGGCATAGAAATCTAACATGCCCTATAGGAAGTAGGAGGGAAAAGGGGAAAGAAAAGGGAGGGAACTAATAGAAGGGAGGTGGGACTGAGGGAAGTGGTGGTCAAAAGCTAAACATTAGTGAGGAGGGAAAAGGACAAAGAAAAGCATAAATGGGGGGGAGGAAGGAGAGAAAGACAGAGATAGTAATCATAATTGTGACATATGAATGCAATGGAATACTATTGTGCTATAATAAATGATGAACAGGAAGACTTCAGATAAACCTGGAAAGACTTGTATGGTTTAATGCTGAGTGAAGTGAGCAGAACCAGGAAAATGTTGTACACAGTAACAGCCACATTGAGTGATGACTGACTTTGATAGACTTAACCCCTCTCAGCAATATAAGAATCTAAGACATCTTCAAAAGCCTCATGATGGAAAATGCTATCCACATTCAAAGAAAGAACTATGGAGTTTGAATGCAGATCAAAACATACTATTTGCTATTTTTTTCTTCTGTTGTGTTTGTTTCCTCTTTCTGGTGGTTCATCCCATTAGTTCTAATTCTTACTTACAACATCACTAATGTGAAAATATGTGTAATAGGAATGTATATGTATAGCCTATATTAGATTGTGCACCATCTTGGGGAGGGAGGTAGGGAGGGAAGAAAAGAATAATTTAAAACTCAAAAACTTATGTAAGTGATTGTTGATAAATTAAAATAAATTAATAAAAAAAGAAAAAAAAATCAAATGAAAAATAAAAAAAAAATCAAGGAAAACTGGCCTGGTATTCTAAAGCCAGAGGGTAAAATAGAAATTGAAAGAATCCTCCAATCACCTCCTGAAAGAGATCCTAAAATGAAAACTCCTAGGAATATTATAGCCAAATTCCAGAGTTCGCAGGTCAAGGGGAAAATATTGCAAATAGTCAAAAAAAAACAATTAAAGTACCATGGAGCTAGGATAATAAGATTTAGCAACTTCTCCATTAAAGGATCAAAGGGTCTGGAGGGCAAAGAAGTGAGGATTACAACCAAGAATCACCTACCCAGCAAAACTGAGTATAATCCTTCTGGGGAAAAATATACATTCAATGAGATAGAGGGCTTTCATGCATTCTTGATGAAAAGACCAGAGCTGAATAGAAAATTGACTTTCATATACAAGACTCAAGAGAAGCATAAAAAGGGAAAGAGGAAAGTAAAATCATAAGGAGCTTAAGGTAAACTACACAGCTACATGGGAAAAACTTTCCTATTATTAGGGCAGTTAGAAGGAGTACATATAGAAAGAGGGCACAGGTGTGAGTTTAATATGAAGAGATGGTATCTAAAAATAAAATTAAGGGGTAAGAGAGCAATGTACTGGGAGAAAATGAAAGGGAAAGGTAGTAGAATGAGTTGAGTTATTGCACATAAAAGAGGCAAGAAAAAGCTTTTACAGAGGAGGGGAAGAGGTGGAAGATTAGGGAGAGTGAGTAAACTTTGCTCTCATCAGAATTGGCTCAAAGAGGGAATAACATACACACTCAATTGGGTATAGAAATCTATCTTACCTTACAGGAAAGTAAAAAAAAAAGAGAGACAGAGGGATAAGAAAAGGGGGGGTAATAGAAGGGAGGTCAGATTGGGGGAGGGGTTAGTCAGGAGCAAAATACTTTTGTGAAAAGAGAGCGAAAGGAGAGAGAGAATAGAATAAAGGGGGGGGGTCATAGGAAGCATGAAGTACAGTTAGCAATAGTAATTGTGAAAAAGAATTGAAGCAAGTTTCTCTGATAAAGGCCTCTTTTCTCAAACATAGACAACCGAGTCAAATTTCTAAAAATAAGAACCATTCCCCAATTGATAAATGATCAAAAGATATGAACAGTTTTCAATGAAGTAATCAAAGTTATGGCCATATGAAAAAAATTATCTAAATCACTATTGATTGGAGAAATGCAAACTAAATCAATTCTGCAGTACCACCTTATACTTATTAGATCAAATAATAGGACAGAAAAAGAAAAGGACAAATGTTGGAGGAGATATGGGAAAATGAGACTTTAATGTGTGGTTGGTGAAGTTGTGAACTGATTCAACCATTCTATAGAGCAATTGGAACTATGCCCATAGGGCCAATAAGCCATGCATACCCTTTGACCTAACAAAACTACTACTAGGTCTATATCCCAAAGAGATAAAAAAAGGAAAAGGACCCTATATGTACAAAAATTTTTATAGTGACTCTTTTCTGGTGGCAAAAACTTGGAAATTGAAGGGATGCTTATAAAGTGAGGAATGACTGAACAAATTGTGGTATGTGATTATGATAGTATACTATTGTGTCATCAGAAATGATGAGCAGGATACTCTCACAAAAAAAAAAACCTGGAAAGACTTACATGAGCTGAAGTGAAGTGAAATGTACTGTGTACAAATTAACAATAATAATGTAAAATGATCAGCTGTGAATGACATAGCTCTTCTCAGCAAAACAATGCTCCAAGACAATTCTGAAGGACTTATGATGTAACCTGCTATCCAAAAAAATAACTGATGGTTTCTGAATACAGATTGAAGCATATTTTTTTTCTTTATTTTTCTTGAGTTTTTGTTGTTGTTGTTTTGTATTTGTTTTTGTTTGGTTTTTGGTCTATGTTTTCTTTCACAACATGACTGTTATGGAAATTTTTTGCATATAAATATATGGCCTATATAGAATTTCTTGCCTTCTCAATGAGGGGTTTGGGGAGGGAAGGAAAAGAGTGAATTTGGAACTCAAATTTTAAAAATGAATGTCAAAAATATTTTTTTTACATGTAACAGGAGAAAAATAAAATACTGAACAAACAAAAAAAGATAATGTTAGTAGAAACCAGACAGAATATTTTACCATGATGCAAAAGCTATGACTATGGTATTGATAACATATTTTTTTTCTGCTTGTAGAGGACTAATCTCCATGCAGAGGAAGTCATCACCATAGCCTAGTTAATGAATTCTTTGTCTATTGGAAATGATGAGAAAAACTTGTTGAAAAATAGCCCTTAACCTTGTGAAGCCCTCATCCTATTCCACTATTATGATGCAAAGTTGCAGGAGAAAAAAAAGAAAAAGCAGAAAGCATTAAGAATTAAATGGGATTTCTTTTAGCCTGCCTAAAAATGTTAAATCAAGTGTTCTATGAGTGAGATTTTGCCAAAGGATCAGTGATGTAGTGAACAAATAGAGAATAGGAATATAATCTCAATTTTACTATCATATCAGGTCTAATATTCTCACTGTAAAGTGAACCAGAAGACAAAAAATAACTTGCAATTAAATAAAAGGATGATTCACAGATTTTACTAGGAGAGTCAAATAAAACAATTGACAGTTATCTATCATCCATGCAACAAGAAGAGCTATAATTTATTTCATAGGATACTTGACCACTTCCTATTGCAATGCTTACAAATGAACCTTTGCATTTGAAAAAAAAAAATGAACACCATGAAAATGACCACACCTCATGCACCAACATATCAAAAATATGAGGATGTAATGTATTGCTATATAGAAGTTGGTGAGTCTTTAATTTAAATGAACTTACATTTTAATACTTAATAACATAATTCAAATGTGGGCTTAGGGTAGAATACTAAATATTATGTATCAAAATGTAGTTCCAATTTTCCATGTAGACATCAGATGATTTAGTATATATTTGGGCATATTTTATATATTTATAAAATATTAATAAGTCATGAGTGTAGAATTGAATAAAATAAACTAAGATAAATAATAAAGGCAGGATAAGAGTTATGGAACTTTGAGGTTGCTTTTTACAAACTGTGTTATCAATAGTGAGTTGTTCTTTATACCCTCATGATTATTTGGTGCACCCTTATTGCCCCTTAGTGAATACCTTGTTTTCAAATTGATATTTATAAAGATTTGAAGTAAACTGTGAATAAAATGATTAAAGAAAATAAACAGGTAATTGGTTTACATTTGGAAGAATCAGTGTTATCTATTGGCAACGGGTATATAAAGCCTTATGTGACATGGCTTGATTCTCTCAGAGGGCAGTGGGGGACTGGAGTGAAATTTTGGTGATTAAAAAAAGGATAGTAAATAAAGAACAAAAGAATCAAGCTTGGGTCTGGAAGGATACCAGGAAGTGCTTTGTTTGTAGTTCCTGAATCATTCTGGAGCACTTAAATCAATAATTATTAATCTTTTCTAGGTCTACTGGTTTATTTTTTTCCACAAAAATGCTCTTTTCAATCATCTCTCCAATCTTTCATTATATTAATTCATGAGCTATCTGCTTTGTCCTTTTTCAAAATTGGAATTTCATTTTTCTTAGTTTCTGGAGACCACATAGACATCTAAAGTTTTCCACATCTTACTTCTTCAAGGGTTATCTCTTTTCTCTGATTTATTTGCTTCTTAAGCTTCCACAGTAATTTTTAAAATTAATTCCAAATTATTCTATTATTTTTGTTGTTTTGACTTTGTATCAAATTTATTTTTGTCCTTTGATTCAATTTTTTTGAGATAGATTCTGATTTGTTAGTATAATTTTGTTTTCAAATTTCTGTTCTTTGTTTCTTTGCTATTGCCTTTAATCTGGTAGTTTGGTGTTTAACTTTTCTATTGTGAGTTCTGACTTGATATTTTTATAGTCCTCTATTATCTTTGTAAGGTTTTCAATAGCTTTCAAAAGATTTTTTGTTCTTAATTTTATTATTTTCAATAACCAAGCTTTTATTTTACTTCCTTCTATCCTTTCCACACTTGAGGGAAAAGAAAAAAAAAATGAAATCTTTACAACAAATATTCATACTCAAACAAAACAAATTCCCATATTAGCCATGTCCAAAAATACTTGTCTCATTCTTTATAGTTAGTCCGTAACCTCTGTGCCAGGAGGTAGATAGCATTCTTCATCATCATTATCTTCAGCGTGGCTCTTCCATTTCACAGTTAGCATGCCAAGTGTGATTTTAAAAATTTATATATAGAAAGGTCTAAGAATTCTTTTGCTCTCTCCTTCTTAGTGTTCATGGTTTGGGGCTCTTTGAATGAGAAGAGGCTAAATCAATTGGAAACCTAGATTATAGCAACTTCTATTAAGATTCATCTTACCAAGGCCTTTCTCATCTATGTTTCCTGCTCTCTTTTCCCTGCTCTCCAAATCAATTGTTTCCCTACCTCCCAGCTCAAATTTTAAGAAATAGTATAAAAAAAATTTCAGGCACTGTTTCCCCATAGACTTTCAAAGATCTTATCTCCATTGATAACTAGAGAGAACAGCAAAGACAAGAAAGATAAGGTCAGAATTAAACCAGGCTTGGAGGAATTAGATATATGGTTATTTTGATACATCTTATATAGTATTATGTAAGTGCTTCTAGAACCAAGTGAACTCAGTAAACTCTAATAAAAAGTACATCATATTCTCTTAGAATAAGAGGTAATCTTAATCTCTCACAATCAACATTGTACTCTCAGAACTAAGGTCAAGGGCATAGGATATCTTTAAATTTATTAATTTAATTATCATTATTTAAATTTTATTTTCAGTAAATACATATTTATTTCTTCTCCTTCCAACAACTCTCTCCCCCACAAAAAGGAAAAAAAAATAAGTTAAACAAACATATACAATTAAGCAAAACTGCCACTCTGAGAATAATACTGAGAAAGGATGACAGATTTAATGTTTTATCAGTCACTAGGCACAATGTTTGATGGTAACACTAATGCAAGATGAAAAAATTGTGAGACAGAAGAGATTCAGGTCCGCATTAAAAATAATGACTTCCTTTAAGTGACATTGTGAAAAAGAACAAAACAAACAAACAAACAAATACTGTGGGCATACTACTACTACTAATAGTAACAAATATTTACAAAGCACCTTAAATTTTACAATCTATGGAATATATATTGTCTTATTTGATCCTCAAAACAACTCAATTAGGTATTAAAGGAGTTATCATCCCTATTTTAGAGATGAGTACACTTTAAGACTCAGAGATATTAACAAAACAACAACAACAATAACAATGATGATGATTATGGTGGTGGTGGTGATGATGATGATGATGATGATAAATAAGTGCTAAATATCAGGGCTTGATTTATTGTTTTGTAGATTCTCTACACTTAAAATGATGGAATAAATGTTAAGTCTAATCAGATATAACAGTGTGTCCTTTGTACATGTGCCTATAGAGCCACAGGAGACATTATGGATTACCTATTCTAACTTCCTCATTTTGCTAAAGAGGTACCTGAGGCTTGGATGGGTAAATGATTTGCCTAGTGCTAAATAAATAGTAAATAACAGATCAGAAACCTAAGCCAAGGTTATCTGACTTCAAATCTAGCCTTTCACTATTAAGTCACTTTGCCATTCTCTACCAACAACAGTGCCTCAGACCATTCCAGTGGATTGTTGATGGAGGGAAGAGATAGAAATCTCTTCGAGAGGGGATCTCTTTTGCTTTTGACTTCAAACACTTATTTTTATACACTTTGTTAATGTGTAACATTTCTAGGCGATGGAAACACTTCCTGGTATAGTGCATTCTGCAAAATCTATCAGGGGAAGAAAGTAGGGGGGTTATAGGAGAAAGAAATTAGTATTTATACAGAGTGGACTAAGTGTTAGGTATTGTGCTAAGAAATTTTTTACAAATATCATATCACTTGATCTTCACAACAACCTCATAAGGTAGGTACTATTATTTTCATTTTACAGTTTAGGACATAGAGGAAAACAGAAATTAAGAAACTTGCTTAGGGTCACACAGCTAGTAAGTCCTTGAGGTTTGATTTGAATTCACATCTTTCTGACTCCAGGCCCAGGCATCTATCCACTACCACTATCACATGGGGTTGTCCCTATCAGAATATCATTATTAGTAAAAATATCAAAAATCATCAGGTCAATAACTTTTATAACAGTTCTTTTATGATAATTCACAACCTCTACCCCCACTACTGCATTTATTGCTACTTATCATTTTCCTTTGATTTCCTTGTCAATTTTTGGTGACACTGTCCCTGGCAATTCTTGCTATGTATAATTTCAGAATGCTTAAACTCTTCTCTATAAAGAATTTCTAACATATAATTATTAAAGTTTTATTTCTTTTGAAAATGTCATTCAGGATAATAAAGCTTTTTGTTTATAATTACAACATATCTAGCTGAGGGATATTTATGCTGGGGTACATGAACATGTTTTTGTTTTTAAATATTTTGATAACTACATTTTAATATAATTTTGTTAGAAGTATTTCATTGCATACACTTAAAACATTATCCTGAGTTGAGTTTGAAAGACTTCACCAAACTGAAAATTAAATCCATCACACACACACACACACACACACACACACACACACACACAAAGTTAAGAAATGTTAAGATACCATGTTTTGACTATTTGCAAATTGTCTTTCTGTAAAAAAACAAAAACAGAAACAAAAACCCTGCCCCCATAGATAACTAACTTTTTTTTCCCCCTTTTGGCATTTAAATCAACATAATAACTTAGCCTCATTAAAAAAAAGATACATAGTAAAATAAAACATAATTTGTAATGGCTTGGGATTTTAAGTCCTATTTTAACTTCCCTTTTAATTTCCCATAAGCACACATGTAGAAATTCATCTCATTAGTATTTCATCAGAGTATCGTGAATTGTGTTTCCTCAGGGATCCATGAAGTCTGAGAGATTTTACATGGCTAGGATCTAATAGACGGTACTCTTCCTCTCACATACCACCCCTTGATGGCAAGGTCCTTGTTATTGTTCGTCCTTCATACTCAAAGAAGACCAATAACCACATGAGTATGCTGTCTTGACTTGCAAGTGAATTGAATTTAAGTGCGGCAGAGCTGTGCAAAGTCATCAGCCTCACTGTATTCTTCAGAGTCATCTGAGTCCAGTGGCAAAACATAGGTCAGGATGACTAGTGATGCCCCCTGGTAAGGTCTTAAGGATCTTCTAGAGTATCTTCCAATTCCTTGTGTCTCATGTGAGCCATTGTCTGATCTATGGCTTCTGCCACCATGACTTATCTGGCAGAGTTAACATGTCAGTGATGGAACAGTGTACTTGAGAGGTAGCAAATTCATGCCTATCACCCTCAAAACCAAACAAACAATAGTAATAAAAACAAACAAAATAATATCCTCCAAAATCTACCCAAAACAGATTAAAATGTAACAGGTGAATGTTTAACAAAATAAATAAATAATAAATAATATTTATTATATTATATAATTATATTAATAATATATTAATTAAAATATTATATTAATAATAAAACAGATAACACTAATTTATGTTTGTTTGTTTTTAAGTCAATATGCAGTCCACAGGGATCCATTTCTAGTTAACATCATTGTAACAACACTGCCTTCAAGAAGGAAGGCTTCTTTCAGGTCTCTGCCCATTAAAATGGGTCAGTATGAAGGAGAGTTCAAGTAGCCTTTAAGAAGGAGAGTGAAGGTATTTTGGACTTTTTCCAAGGTGAAAGCAAATTGTTCTTGACTAGTGTCTGCCATAGGAATAAAGAAATCAAAAAAAAAAAAAAGAAAAGAAAAAAACAACATTGGCAAGGTGGTTAGCCACCTATCATCAATCATGGGTCTAGGCCAGGCAATCTGCTCTACAACTTTGACAAAATCAAGAACATCTGTAGAAATAGGCCTAATGACTTTTTTTCTATTTCCTATAATTCACTCATCTGCCAGGTAGCATCTACCTTCCTCCCAGGTAACATATGGTTATGGCAAAGTGATTTGTTATAATGACCTTCATCTTCATCACTAGAGAAAAACTATCTTCTCATCAACATCCCTATTTGCCTCTGCCTCTATGACTGGAATGCTGCAGAAAGGAGCAGGAAAAAAAATACTCCCCAAATCCTCCATTCATTAAGGGTTTAGAAGTCTTGTCAAGTTTTCATGTCCCACTAGCTTAACTATTTGGGTTTTATACCATCATCTTCATGTCACCCCTAGGAAAAGCCCATCACTAGGAAACTTATCATCACAAAAATTGCATTGCCAATTTGCTGGGTCTCCAGTTTTCCAGCTTCCTTTTACATGTTATCCTCTCCCATTATTGGACATCTAGGTAGAGTACTAGATAGTGTTCTGACAGTATCAGGAAGACATGAGTTCAAAAACAACTTTAGATATAAGCTATGTGGCACTAGGCAAGTCACCTAATTTCCATTCATCTCAATTTCCTCATCTATAAAATGGGGACTACAACAGCACCTACCTCCCAAGGTTGTTATGAGGAATAAAGGTAATAATAATTGTAAAATGCTTAGCACAGTGTCTGGCACAGAGTAAGGGTTATATAAAATTATTATTATTATTATACTATTAGAGCAGTGAATGACTTTTTCTTTTTTGTATCCCCAGTGCTTTGCATAAAATTTGCCATGTAGTAGGTGCTTAATAAATGTTTATTATGTTACATTAAAAATCTTTTGATTCCCTGGGGAATCAGATTTTAAATGTTATTAACTATAAGGGAAGACTCAATTAACTCTAAAGCATATCATTTGATTCTACACATAGTAACATAGCTAGAGGTAGCTGAAAGGGTTTGCACAAATACTGAGCCCATTACATTCCTCTCCATGAACTACTCTCTGTGGCCTTCCCAGAATGATCTAAATGGGGCAGGAGATTGGAGAATACCTCATAGTTCAATGGAGCTCAAGGGACTCTAATGACCAGTGCTTAATTTCCTGGTAGAGTTCTACTAGCACCCTGACGTACTGGCCAACAATTGTTTTCTTATCAATCCCATGCTATGGAACCACAGTCAAATACCCTTCTCGGATAATGTAACATCTCCCTCTCCCACCTGTCTCTGTTGTAGTGTACTCTGTGCCTCTTTTCTCCTTTACCAGAGTGCTTATTGGCACTGACAGCAATATTTGCCCAAGTCACAGCTATCCCAACTTCCTGTTCAAATTTCACTAATTGATCAGCCTATACCTATATGGTTGTGTGTTGAGGGAGACCCCAAGCTAAAATGTGAAGTTATTCTGGTGGGACTTCATCCAGAAGGCATGATCTAGTTGCCACACAAGTGGCTAAGTACAGGGTATGACAGGAAGGGTCACATAAATCTAATCTATCAAAGTCGCTTCCTTTAAAAGCTTCAACCCCTCCCTTGCAGATCCCAATTGACAATCTGTACAAAGAATTCATCATTAAAAAGTCAAGTGTGGCTCCATTAATAGCATTTGACAAAAGGCAATACATATTTCTATTAAAAACACTAGAAAGAAAAGAAATAAATGGAGCTTCTCTTAAAATGAAAAGTACTGTCAATCTAAAAGCATCATCAAGCATTATCTATAATAAGGATAAGCTGGAAGCTCTCCAAATAAAATCTGAGGTGAAGCAAAGATGTCCATTGTCAACAATATTATTCAATATTGTATTATAAATGATAGAAATGGCAAGAAGACAAGAAAAAAGAAATTGAAGAAATTTCCTATTCTGGCAATGAGAAAATAAACTATCACTCTCTGCAGATGATAGGATGGTATTTAGAGAACCCTAGAGATTCAACTAAGAAACTAGTTGAAACAATTAACAACTTCAGCAAAATTGAAGAGTATAAAATAAACACAAATAAATTATCAGCATTTCTATATATTACAACAAAACCCAACAGGAAGAAATAGAAAGAGAAATTCTACTTTAAAAAAATTGCAGATAGAATAAAGTACTGGATAGTCTACTTGCCAAGAAAAACCCAGGGACTACATGAACACAATTACAAAAAACACAAACACAAACAACAACAACAAAAACTTTTCACACAAGTAAAGAAAGATCTAAAAAAAAAAAAGGCTGGAGAAATGTTAATTTCTCATGGATAGGCTGAGATAATAAAATAAGAATGAAAACTCTATCAAAATTAATTTACTTATTCAGTGTCAATACCAATAAAACTACCTCTCAATCTGCCAAAGCTAAGCCAAAAGTGGTAGGTTTGTCTCTAAGACCCAGTTCTCTCTTAATGAAGGTTCGATGTTGGGATGAGTGAGTCATTGAATGAAGGGATTTATTTTCTCCAAACATAGCAAGGACATTCACAGAGGATATGTTGTCATTTTCCTTCTCTGCATATGCCCCCCCTCATCTCCATCTGGAAACAAGTCTGGTCAATATGTCATCAGGGTATGGGAACTAGCCTGGTCTTAGGTGTACACCAAGTCTTACAGGGCTCACATGCCTGTGAGTTTCAAGACCAGGAAAATCATGGAAGCAGGGGACAATCAGATTGTGAGGGAGGAAGTAGGGACAACAGGGAAGCTGCTTTAGAAAAATGTTAGTCTGATCACAGTATGACAGACGTTGTGCTACATGTTGCAGATAGAAAAAGAAAAAAAGTAGTCCTTACTTTTAACTTTTTTAGCTCACAGTCTAATGAGTGAGAAAATATGCAAATAAATATGTCCTAATAGGGACAGCTATATGGGGCAGTGGGTAGAGCACTGGCCCTGGAGTCAGGAGGACCTGAGCTCAAATCTGGCTTCAGACACATAACATTCACTAGCTGTGTGACTCTGGGCAAGTCACGTAACCCCAACTGGCTTACAAAAAAAATGTCCTAATAGGATATATATCTCCTATCCAATTTTATATATATATCTGTGTGTTTGTGTGTGCATGTGTGTATATACACAGATATATAGATTGAATATATATCACATATACATTATATATATATATACATATATACATACAAACGTACACAGACACACACACACGTATATAATTTGAGCTTAGGTGACTTAGAGTATGATCAAGTTAAGAAACATTTATTAGGTGCTTACAAAGTACCAAGCATTGTGCTAAGCACTGAGTATATAAAATAAGCAGAAAGATAGTTCCTACCCTCAAAGAGTTTAAATTCTAATGGAGATTGGTGGTATCCTTAAAAGTAATGAGAAAAAGCAAAGGGTTTTGGTGAAATATAGCAGTTCAGTTTTGGACTCATTGAATTTAAGATGTCTACGAGAATCAATGACGCAAAGATGATATTTGAATCTATGGAAACTCATGAGATCATTAAGTGAAATTGTATATAGAAAGAAGAGGGCATGAGACAGAGCCTTGGAGAGACAATCATGGTTACCAAGCATAAGCCTGATGAAGATAAAGCAACAGACTTTGAGGAAGAAACACTGAGACACATTAAGGAAAAGCAGGAGAGAGAAATGTCATGAAAAAAGTATGAATAATGATTTGCCCAATAATTACTCTTTTAGAGATACATATGAAAACAACTGTAAAAATTAAGATGAGTAGGAGAAAACTGATAAAATATTTTAATTTTGGAGGGAAAATATCTTACTTTGACTTTTGAAAATATAATAGTCAATGAGATTGTAAGGTATTATGCCATATTGTAACTAGAACTGAACCATGATATCAATTTTTGACAGGCTAAATGAAAGATCAAAAGGAATTTCAGAAGAGTTTAATAGAAATATGTTAATGGTTAGTCAGCAAGTTAATTTTGGGTTTGTCAGTAACTTCTAGCATTGATAAGTTTTAAGATCAAACTGAAAAAAATTAAAAAGCTCAATTGTTATAATTCATCATGATTCATTTCTATGGCTCTTAGAGTGACAAGAATCGGATTCCCATCCATGCTAAGCATGGAATCATCTTAGGATAGTAAGAGTCACTCTTCATGGAAGGAAGCCAAAACTTTGGAAACAAAATGGGTTCAATAGTTTGGAGATGGCTGGACAAACCATGGCATATAACCTCAATAGAGTATTATTGTACCATAAGAAACAATGGGCATGAGAAAATCAGTGAAATACAAGAAAACTTGTAAAAAAAGATGCAGAGTGAAAAGTGTAGAACCAAGAGAACAATATAAATAAATACTATAAGTCTTTAAGTCAACAAAACCTAAAATGACTCTGAACTCAGATTAATTGCAGTGATCAATTTTGAATCCAGAGAAAAGAGGAACGAATGTACTATCAAATCAGTAGAGAAATTTAGTATAACAGATTTGGAAGTTAAATAAACTATCAGAATATTCAGTAAGATTTTCCTCATATTTTTCTTTGTTACAGGGAAGGAACCAATGGTGGGGTATTTATGTGCAGAATTTTTTTTTTTAATATATAAAACTCTATATAGGTGCAGAGACTGAACCTGTGACTATATTCCAACAGGGAACTCTCTAGTCAAGAAATTATATCATTAGTACAGGTCAGCAACTTATATTCTTGACAGAATTATCTAGAGCACTGAGAAGTCCAATAACATGTCCAGGGCTACACAGCCAGTATGTGATAGTAGTAGGACTTGAATCCTGGTCTCCCTAGCTCTGAGGGTCACTATATTTTTCTCTATGCTCCATAAACCTTCTGCCAGGTTAAAAAAATGTATATGTGTGTGTATATATATGCACACACATCTATATACATACATATGTGTGCATGTATACAGCTATACACACATACATAAGTGTGTATATACATGCATATGTATGTGCATGCATACACATATATGCATATATGTGTATATATGCATATATGTAAGTTTATTAAGAAAAAAGGCCACATAGCATCTTCTACTTGTATTTGATTTGTCTTTGTATAGATGTGACTTAGAGTTATCTATTTCTAGTGGATTGTTATCTCTTCTTCTTTCCACTAATTTAAGTCTTATATTATCTTCAGTACTAAATTCTGTATGTACTGCCTCTATAAATATAAAGATTTCATTTTCTGTTTTCTGATCACTTATTTCTTCTATAATATATCCTTCAACACCTATACAAATGCATATGAAGTTTGTGGCATATAATTTTAATACTTGGTTTTTTTCAATTATTTATATCTTTTGTTTTTACATCACCTAAATTTCAAAATAGATCATGTACTTTGCCTACCCAATGAGCCATCTCTAAAACAAAGAATAAAAATAATGGATAAAAACCAGTTAGCAAAATTAACATGCAAATTAAGTCTGGCAGGATGACAGTATATTTAGCATTTCACTTTGACGCTGAAAATAAGATGCATTTAGTGATGGGCTCTCTTTGTTGCCCAAGGTATTGCCTAATTAAGTTCAGATGAATTTTGCAACCAAGACACTTTCAAAACCTGTCATATAAACAGGGAAGCCTCTTCTGTGGTAATGTGAGTAGCCACTCTGAGGAGGTCATACAACTAATCTCAATAACTGCAGACCATCAGGACAGCTAGGTGGTGCAGTGGATAAAGCACCAGCCCTGGAGTCAGGAGAACCTGTGTTCAAATATGAGCTCAGACATATAACACTCACTGTGTGACTCTGGGCAAGTCACTTAACCCCAATTGCCTAGCCAAAAATAATAATAATAATAATTACAGACTGTCATATAATGATGCAGATTCTGAGTCAAGAAACATGCTGTGGATTCTGGTTACACCACTAAGTAAAATCTGTATAACTTTATCCAAGTCACAAAACCTCTCTGGATCTCAGAATCACCATCCATTAAATTAGTGGTGAACAAATTTCTAAAGTTCTCTTTCAGTCAGTTAAAGCAAATAAACTGTATCATCTTCCACCCCTCCTACCCCCAACACTAAAAAACAAACAAACAAAAAAAAAGAAAAATAAAACCAAAAAAAAAAAACTTTGAGGACAAAAGATTTGTCAAAGGACAGAGAAAAATCCTGAAACAATATCACTGAATGAGCATTTTAAAAAATAATCAAAATGTTTAACTTGCAAAAAAAGATCTCTTTTCTTCATTTTAATGCATTTCTTTTTTCTATGCATGTCATTATCCCCCTTTTTAGTTCATTATGGCATGTTCATTGCTTTGTATTTTCTGTGTCAGCCTTTCCTCCGTTTATTTTCCTCTATTGTGCTGTAATGTTTTGTGTTGGTTGCTCAGTACAATTATCTTGTTTGTCAGGGTTTGCTGCTGGTTCTTGTTTGTTGCTTATTTCAAGTCCTTGGTTTACCTTTACCGAAAATCTTTCTTCTTTGGCATTCAATTCTCTTCAAGAGATTGATTTTGTCTTTCTTTTTAACTTATCTTCCATTCCGTCTGTTCTTTACTTATTACTCAATTTCCTTAGCCAGGAGATTTGGGAAAGCACCTCAGACCTCATTTCATTAAGTTCGACATTTTGATCAGGAGAAGCACATGGTGATGGTGTGCAAATTCCCCTTTTCCTCATTATTTCCACTGTGGTTTCATTGAGACTCTGTCTACACAGCACCCAAACAGCTGGTCAGTTCAGCTAACTCTGGTTTGCTTTGGATTGCCATTTCCTCTCTGAGAAATTTTAAAGGTCAGCAGTCTGAAAGAGACACATTTGGACTGCTGGTTGCTACATTAGAGGAGGAAAAACACTCCCTATGCTTTTGAATTTGACATCCAGAAAAGGTTAGAATGAACGTTTTTAAACTGAAGAAATGCTGAACAAAAGCATCACAAAGAAGAAACAAAGTCCATTCTGATTTCATCACTTGGTAAATCCACAATAAGAACCTAACACTCTGCCAGTGGGCTGAAGTCCTGTTTTAGAATGTGAAAATATGGTCATTAGGCAAGTGCGAAGGAAAAGGGAGGGTGGTATTAATACAAAAGAAGTGTGGAAGCAACTGAAACTTTTCTAGGCTTGAATGGACTATAGTTTACAAGTTCTAAAAGTATTGCCATGGTTCAGTGTCTTGCACTTGTTTTTTTTTTTTTTTTAAACTCCAATATCATGAATAAAGAAAGGCACAGGCACAATCAGTTTTTACTAGAAGGCAGTAAGCCATTTTAGGAATGATCTCAAATTATTAATACAATTACTTAAAGAGTAAGAGAGAGAGAAAGAGAGACTGTTTTTTTATTGTGCCTCCAATTTTCTCATCATGTTTAATTATCTTGTAAATCCCAACTGTACATGAAGTAATTCCACTGAAATAAGAAATTGTTTAAAATAATCATCAAATTCATGAAAAATATGAAACAAACTTTTTTCCCATTCTATGATATGAAGAAAGTTCCAGAGGCAAGATGATGTGCATAAAGAGTCAACCTGGGAGTATGAGAGATTTGAGTTTAAATTCTACCTTTGACATATGCTCTCTATGTGATGCTGGGAAAATTACTTAACTTCTCAGTGTCATAGGTAACTCTCAAATATTTTAAGTTTTTGTACTTCAGGGAGTTCCCTCTACTGATCCACATATACTAAAACTAGAGGCAGTGTGGTATTGTGGCAGATCATTGAATTAGAATCATGGAACCTAGTTTGAATCTCAGCTATTATAGTTAAAAGCTGTGTGACTTTAGACATTTCACTTCACCTCTCTTAGCCTCAGATTTTCTCTACTGTAAGCAGCAGTTGGACTCAAAGATATTGAAGTTCCCTTCAACTTTGTTTTTAATTTTTATTTCGTTTATTTTGAATTTATGTAATAAAACAAGCATTTCCATACATAGTAGAATTTTTAAAAAAAGATGATCAACTTCTTAATGCAGAATGCTGTAGTTAAGAAGCTGATCTGAGTGAGGAAGAGCCGAGTTCAAGTTCCACTTTTGACAGCTAATTATCTTAGTACCCTAGGCAACTGAACAAGAATACAAGATTCAGAGAAGGTGCTAACATGCATCCCTAGAAGGAGGTTCTATATCTCGGATCTCCTTATGCTGATGAAATCATAGGTTTAGCTTCTATCCTCTTGTATTTAAGGAAAACCTAGTAATGACATTTATCAATATCAATTATCCCTAATCACTGGTCATCCCAAATCTCCTGCTCCCAAAGTCTTGACATTTATTTTTGAATTCCAATTGGTGAATGGTTAATTTCAACTCAATCTATGTACCCTTGTCTTTACCCATTCAGAGTCCATTAAGTTTTACAGTAAAAAGACTATTGCTAAATGAAATAGTGTTACTGAATAATGAATCAACTTTATTATTTCATCTGTATTTTTGTTGTTGTTTCTTCCTTCAACAAAAAAATTTTATGATGTTGTGTGATGTCTCAAGGCATGAGAATGCAACATCTAAATCTACTATGTGCATGTAATATTAAATTATATTAACTCCAATTACATTGCATTGTATATATTACATATGTGTTATATAATATGCATACACACACATATATACATGCATATATACAAAGCTTTCATGAAGCATGCATATTTATGTTGTAGGCAATGACCTTGTGAAAATTCCTACTTTAATTTCACAGTTAAGAAATCTTAGGCTTAGAAAGATGATGCCCAGAAATACATCTCAAACTTGACCATGATGAAGAGAGGAGGTTACCACTCCTGTTTAACCCCAAAACATTGACAAGAACAGAATCCAAGTATAAGGTATTTTCCAGGGAATCATGTCACAGATAAAGTTTGCCTTCAAACTTTAAACAGCTTAAACATACAGGGAATGAATGCAAAACAATTCAGCAAAATTTTGCTATGCTAAAGCCTTTATTAGAATTACTAATTATCTGTATCATTTGATTGAAGAGACATGAATCTGAGCACAGCATGGGGTATGTAAAATCATTATCTGCCTCTTCCTCTAGATATGACAAGTGATGCGTAGACCTTAACTCAGCAGGGCCTAGCTTTACAACCCCCTCCTGAGGGGAAATCACATATGCTTGAATGAAATATGGTTAAGTGGGCTTAATATGACCCCCAGTATTTATTCTGTCCTGGTTTTGATTTTACAAATGCTGACATCATCATTATTCCATTCATATGGGACAGTGCTGTAAGAGACTTCATAAACTGTTTTTAGTAGAAACAGTTTTAAACTATAATTCTCTCAGTTCCTGATTCTACTACAGATATTTAACCATGAAGAATGTTAGTTCTCATTCCTTGTTTCACTCATTAAAGTTCTACTCTGATGACTCACTGTATCACATATACCACCAGTACTACTTCCAGTCCAGTGCTCCTAGACATCATTTAGTAAAACAACTCTTATGGAAAAGAACCTAGTCATGCTGCTAACTGCCAACTAATTGCCACACACAGAACAGACTAGGTAAGCTAGCTGATGTGCAAAAAAAAAAAAAAAAAAACTGAGGGAGAAACAGGAAGCAGCATTTGGTAGGCAAGTTAAACCATTATCACCATCTTGACCACCATCTTCCCTCAGATGCTGACAGGGACAGTATAAAACCCTGAACCCAAGAGCCTTGGGAATAATAGTGTTCTTCAGATCACAAGGCTTGCTTCTAGCCCAGTCCCCACACCCATCATCAAGGAGAGAAATCATTGTGGAAAGGGTTGGGCACCTTCCTCATAACAACCACTGCCAACATGCAGATAGATACAGGACCCTGAACATGAGCGTGCCCTCCAGACCACCATTCCTGTTTCTAGTCCAACCCTCACAGTAATTATTTAGTGAAACAAATATTGTGGAGAAAGGGTCAGCCATCCCTACCAACTGAAAATCAACTGACCCACATAGGACAGGCAAACCAGACCAGTTCAGATAAAAAGGAACACTGGAGGAGAGAGGAGCTTGTTCCTGGCAAGTTGAATCACCATAATTACCTTCACTACTATATCCCCTCAGACCCTGATGGGATTGGTTGAGGAACCTGAACTCAAGAAGTTCTGGGATTAATGACATTAAATAATTATCTCAAAAAGGAAGCATTAGCATCTGCTTTGCTCTTGAACTTTAAAAACCTGGGGACTTTTTCATCTGATATGCCACCAATGCTTTCCATATATGTTGTCTCCACCCAGCTAGGTGGCTCAGTGGATAGGATTCTGGACATGGAGACAGGAAGACTTGAATTCAAATCTAGTCTCAGACACTTACTAGCTCTGTGACCTTGAGCAAGTCATTTAATTTCAATTTGCCTCAGTTTCCTCAACTGGAAAATGGGAACAGGGTTGTTGTAAGGAACAAATAAGATAATATTTGTAAAGCAGTGCTTAGCATAGTGCCTGGCACAGAGTAGGTGCTATATAAATGCTCACTTTCTCTCCTCTGCACCCATTAGAATGGGAGCTCCTTGAGAGCAGGGAGTATCTTTCTATTTGTATCCTTAACTCTCAGCACAATGATTTGCTTATTGTGAACACTTAATGCTTCCTTCATGTGACCATTCATTCATTCCTTCCTTCCTTCCTTCATTCATTCACTGCAGTGTGGAGGTGACCTTGTGTACATGTAGGCTATGCTGGGTAAATACAGTCTCTAACAATTCCTAATAAGTGGAAAGAGATTCAACTATAGTTGCTATAAAGTCACAGCAAATGGGTGGAGTCTACTTCTTTAGGAGTAGCCTAAGAAACTCATGAACAATAAGTTGGCTACTTGACAAACAATTCTTTGCCTTTGACCATTCATGAAAAATTAGAAATATAAAATATTGCTCAGTCTTCTATAGCACCCTTCTACTTCTTCACTGGAGGTGGAGGGTTAGTGGAAAAGGGTGTAACTTAGCTTTTTGTTGCGTTAAATATGAAATCCTGGAGCAGTTCACTATAAATTAGACAAAATAGTACAGGAACTAAATGATAAGAATCTTGAACTTTTCACTTTAAATGAAGCCAGAAGACAAAAGAAAGTTGTAAGTAAATGTACTAATGGCATATAGGTTTTCCTTGAAAGAGAAGTTAAGGAACTGATGGAGTTGGATTTCTCCAACTTCTGTGGATTTCTTAGCTTCTTCTGTGTCTAGAAGTAACAAGAAATGCTATTTGATGGTACATTTGATAGTTGTGTGTTGTGCTTGCAAACGTATAACCACGAAAATAATTTCAGCTTATGTGATAGTGTTGTTCTTTTTGGCAAGAAGATGAATCAGTGGGTATGGGGATTCTATCAAAACTTAATTAGGAATTAAATAATTAGATAAAAAAGTTAAAAATATATCTATGTTTATCGACTTCATTGGAAAAATGAGTATGTAGAGAATGATGAAAAAATTTAGTGTGAGATTAACAAACAAAAGTGGTCAAAGGCTTATGGACCATACAGAAGTCTCATTTCCAGTTTCTATGAATTCTTTTTTGGAGAAAAATATTGGCAATGGACATGATGAACATCAAGTGTTATCACACAAAGAGAAATTAATTACATTTTGGTGAAAAGGAAATGAATTGTTACAAAATACAAATACTTGATCTCTTTGTCAGAAAGAAAGAGATGGCATCCAAAAGCAATGATGGCTTAAAAATAAATTTATTTATACACTTAAATAAGAGGATTATGGAAGATAGTGAGAAATATCAAAATTGATGAAACAATGAGAAAAAAATTGTAGGGTAGAGGGGAAAGTTTACAGAAAATTTTCTGAGGGTTTTAACTAGGCAATTTCTTTTTCAGGGAATTTTATGATGAAACTGGTAGAAAGACAGTCAACACATGAGATTACATAGAAAGAATCCAATAACAAACTTTTTTCAACATCAAGTACAGTAAAGCCACCACATTTGTATTCTAACATGGCAATCTTCAGTGTGCTACACAAGAAAAAGAAATGTCATTGAAGAAAACCATAATAGTAAGAACATTTAATCCCATTAAATATACTACACAGAGGAAGTATATGCTGAATGTGAACTGGTCTTTACGACCTCCCCTAATCTCCCAAGGCAATTTTGTTACCCCCTTTATAATCTGAGGTCCCAAGCTAGCATGGTTTACCAGGTTCAGAGGTCTGTTTCACATAGATCTTAATTACACTTTAATTTTTTTTTTCATTTGAATGCTGTCATAACTGGGCACCAGAGTGTGGCATCTAGTCCTTTTTTTCCCTCTATCATACCCATCTAACACAAACTCCAGAATACAAAGTGTGTTTTCTTGGGCTTACAAATTCAGAAATGTATACTTAAACTTTACAAACTAAACTTTAACTGAAGTTCCTCCAGTCTAGCTTGGCCTTCATTAACCTTCCTAGGACAGGAACCACTCTCATGGAACCTCCCTCCTTCTAGTATATTTTTCTTTATCAAAATTTCCTCAACATCGAGTTGAAATTCAGGTTCCCATCCAACAATCCCATACTTGCTTTCTGATGTTAATCATCAGGTGGTATTTTTGCCTAATTGCTGACCATCTAATTTCTCTTTTTTCTTACCAAGAGAAAACAGGGAAATACAAATAGGTATCATTAACATTCCATAAAACAGAATACATCACCCCTCTAAAAGTATACAGAGATGAGCATGTTTACAAAACTGCTCTGACTGCCTCAAAGATTAAAAAGAGCTGTAGATAACTGGGGTGACTGTATTTAAGTGGTTGTTTTTACTCAGGGATTCTGGGTTCAAGTTCTGACTGGTATTTACTGATAGATAGTATGATGTTGGGCAAGCCATTTAACTACTCTTTTCTTAACATATATGATGACATGGTTGAATTAGATGGCCCTTAAGGTCCCTTTTAATTCTGAATCTAGTATATTATGATCCTATGAAATCTGTTTCACAGAAACAAGAACATGGAACAGATGGAAAAATATGTCATTTAAAAATAATAGCATTATACTTTCACAAGATTAATAGTAATAAATATAATTAATAATAAATAATAAATAAATAATAAATAGTAATAAAAATGTGATGTGGTCAAAAAGAAATGGACATTTAAAGAGAATCAGTTGCTAACCAAAGGATAGAGAATGCAGAGTATGCAAAGGATAGAGTTAAGCAATCATTCAATAAATATTTATTAAGTGCTTACTATGTGCCAGGCACTGTTCTAAGTGCCAGGGATAAAAATACAAATTAAAACAAAGATAGTCCCTGCCCTGAGCTTATGATCTAATGGGGGAACAAAACACACAAATGGAAGCTGAAGCTGGTGTTGGTGTTTGTGGTATTCAATAGAGAAGATAGCATATATAATGTTTCCTATTGTTATATCAATATTGTTAATTACCAGCTATTTTTCTCATAGCAAAGTTAAAAGTTCTTAGAATAGTGATATAGTTTACCCATATATATGTATATATGTACATATATGTATATATATACACACACACACATATATGTATGTACTTATACACACACACAACACACACAGACAGATAAACATAATGGAAATGACACTGAAGAAGATATAGTACTATATGCCTTACAGTAATAATATAAGAATCAGTGGATTTTTTTCATTTTGCTGATAAAATTTCCATTATGTTGTATCTTGTTCTCCTCCTCTTAGGAGATAAGTTCCTGGGGAACATGGGTTGTCTTGCTTTTCTGTTTTATCCCTTGCACTTAAAACAGTGTTTTGCAGTTCATGAACACTTAATAAATGCTTTCCCTTCCCTCATTCATTGATTCATTCATTCATATAATCACATAATAAAAGGGAAAAGGATGGTAGTTTCACCAGCTGGAAAGAATGTAGGTTCTGTTACAGAAGTGATAGGAAAATGTGGAATTACTGTGAACACATATGCAGTTCTGATCATGCTAACTTGGAAATAGAGTCATATTATTGTACCTTCTACTGCTAATGAAAATAGTTGAACATTCCAAGATCAGGAACAGGGAGGAGGGTCAGCTCTTCAGCCTAGTAGTAGAGCTCAAAGGACTAAAAGAACCTGGAGCTGAGTTTTTGTTCAGTCAGTAATATCAGCCACCATTTCTAAACTCCAGCAAAATTGTAGATAGCCAGGAAAAATTAGCATGTGCTAAAGAGGAGACATATGAATATCTAAGTGCTGGCTCCATGTAAGAATCAACTAGACCTAAGGCTCTATCTATCCTCAGATCAAAAATCTTAGTTTATCATTAAGGATGTGGTGAGGCCTTGAGCAGAGATTAGGACATGCACCATCCCTCATAACATTCCAGAAAGATTGGCAGAGAGAGTTGACTTTATTTAGATAAGGTTCACTCTAAATTTAAAAAAAAACAAAAATAAAAACAAAAAAAAAAACAGGAAAAAATGTGAAGGAAAGTGTTATAGCTGCACCAGACCTCACACTATGTTATAAAATTATAATTATCAAAAACAATCTGATACTGGCTAAGAAATAGAGTAGTAGGTCAGTGGAATAGATTAGGTACACATTAAATTATAGTAAATAACTATAGTAATCTAGTATGTGATAAACCCAAAGATTCAAGCTTTTGGAACAAAAACTCATTATTTTACAAAAAAAAAACTGCTGGGAAAACTGGAAAACAGTATGACAGAAACTAGGTATAGACCAACATATCACATGTAAAACAAGATAAGGTCAAAAAGGGTACATGATCTACACATAAAAGGTGATGCCATAAGCAAATTAGGAGAGTGTGGAATGATTTATTTGTCAGATCTATGGATAAGGGAAGAATTTAAAACAAAAGAAAACATGGAGAGTATTACAAAATGTAAAGTAGATTATTTTGATTATGTAAAACTTTTTATAAAAGTTTTTGCGCAAATAAAATCAATGCAACAAAATTAAAAAGAAATCAGAAAACTCAGGGAAAATTTTGCAACAAGTATCTCTGATAAAGACCTTATTTCTCCAATATGTAGAGAACTGAGTCATATTCATGAAAGCACAACTCTTTTCCCAACTGATAAATAGTTAAAGGATATAAACAGGCAATTGATAAAGAAATCAAATCTATCTATACATGTATGGAAAAATCATCTAAATCACTATTGATTAGATAAATGAAAATAAAAAAAAAACTCTGAGGTACCACCTAACACTTATTAGATTTGCTAATCTGACAAAAAAAGGAAATTGATGAATGTTAGAGGAGATGTAGGAAAATTGGGACATTAATGCACTGTTGGTGGAGCTGTGAACCGCTCCAACACTTCTGAAGAACAATTTGGAACTACGTCTAAAGAATTATAAAACTGTGCATATTCTTTGATCCAGCAATACCACCACTAGATCTATATCCTAAAGACATAAAAAAGGGAAAATGATCTATTTGTACAAAAACATTTGTAGTAGTTCTTTTTGTGGTGGCTAAGAATTGGAAATCAAAGGGATGTTCATCAATTGAGGAATGGCTAAACAAGCTGTGGTAACTGATTGTCATGGAATATTATTGTCCTGTAAGAAATGATGAGCAGGTGGATTTCATAAAAAAAAAAAAAAAACCTGGAAAGATTTACATGAACTGATGCAAAGTGAAGTAAGCAAAACCAGGAGAATGTTGTACACAGTAACAACAGTATTGAACAATGAAGAACTATGAGTGACTTAGTTAATCTCAGCAATACACTCATCCAAGATAATCTCAAAGGACTAATAATGAAGCATATTATCTGCCTGCAGGGAAAGAACTGATATTGCCTGAGTACAGACTTAAGCATGCCATTTTTTCATTTTCTTTCTTTTTTTCTTTTTCTTATGTAAGTCTTCTTGTACAAAATGACTAATATGGAAATGATTTACATGATTGCACATGTATAACCTATATCTGATTGCTTACCATCTCAGGAAGGGGAGAGAGTAGAATAAGGAGGGAGGGATAGAATTTGGAAATCAAAACTTTAAAAATGTTTTAACATGTAATTGGGGAAAAATAAAGTATATATGTATATATACATATACATATATATGCATACATATACATATATGTGTGTGTGTGTGTGTGTATGCAAGCACTTACCCTAAATGCTGCTGCATCATCTTCCATAGCTCTCAATCCCAATAATCTTTGATTATTAACTACCATGGTAGATTTTTCACCTTACCTGCAAAATACCAAAAACAAAGCCAAATCTTGCCTCCCAAGGTTTCTTATATAGTTAGAATAATATTTGCAAATTGCTTTTGTCAACCTCAGTATACTATATAAATGCTAGCTATTATTAATAATGATGATAATAATAATAATATAGATTGAAAATGTGCAAAGTACTTCATTTGACTCTCATTTTAATGTCATAAGGTAACTAATATGTCTTATTATATTCATTTTATAGAAGATGAAACTGGGTCTCAGAGACAAAGTGACTTATCTGTGCTCATACAGTTCATATCGGGCAGATATGAGATTTTAACCCAGGTCTTCCTGACTCATCAGGGTGAAAGACTGTATTATAATAATATTAATAAGCATTTCTATAGCACTTACTATGCATCATACACTGTGCTAAGTATTTTGGAATTATTACATCACTTGATCCTTTCAACAACCATGGGAGGTAAGTCCTTTTATTATTCCCATTTTATACTTGGATGAACTGAGGGAAACAACTTCCCTAGGGTCACACAGCTAGTAAGCTTCTAAGGTTGGATTTGAACTAAGATCTTCTTGTCTCCAGGCCCTGTACTCTATCTATTGTATAGCCTAGCTACCTCATAGAGTCAATCACACTTTCTTCAGTACTTACATTTTCTAGTATATCAATTTCATCTTAGAGGAAGAAGACCATCCAACATTTATGTTATGAGAAGTGGGAATATTCTGTATCTCTTGAAAGAATTTGAAGTTGAAAGTCAAAAAAAGTCTGATCATTATAAAAATAGAGGAGAAAAAGGAGTCTTTTGAAATTCCAAGTCTAACACTTATCTCCTTTACCACAATATCTCTAAATAGTTACCTATCTGAAACCCATCCATCTTCTCTCATCACTTTATTGGAAATCTCTTTCCTTGTACTCAACTGAATAGTTTCTAATGTCAGATAAAATCATGGACACAGACAAAAGAAAGAAAGATAGCCATTTCCACAGTAGAATTTTTCATAGATAAAGGCAGCATAGCATATTTGACACAAAATTGGGCTCAGTTGGAGACACTAGGGTTGAAGTCCCTTCTGACACATGTTGACTATGTGTGACCCTGGAAAAATCATTTCACTTCTTAGTACTTGTAGGCAACTCTCCAAAACAAAAAGTTGAAGAAAATATGCTCATCTGCATTTGCAGAGAAAATTTATCATAAGAAAGTCACTACTATTGATGAACTCAGAGGTCCAATTAAAAAAAATCTATATTTCATTGACAAAGAGAGATTGTTGTTTTAAGACAGATTATTGAAGTTAACAAATTTAGTAATTCTGTGAATATATCACTGTATTTTGTGTAATCAGTGCAATAGTACTAAAACTATAATTGGTGAAAATAGATTTGTTATCAGATGATCTGTCACAACATATTTCTTTTTTCTTTTCTTTTTAATTTATGTAATAAAACAAATAATTTCATAACATAGTAGAATAATAAAAAGATGATTACATATGAAACTATGCAAATCTATTATGTACAACTTACTATTTGTTTTAAATATATAATAAAGTTATCATGTAAATTTCTTTTTCCCTTTTTCTCCCTCCCCCCAAGAGATAGAGCATATTTCTAAGGAATGGGATTAAACTAATTAAAATAATGTGAATTAAGATAATAGAGCAAAATCTGACGTGTAACTGTGGGCAGTGTGATCCATAAGACACAAGCCTCACAAAGGATTGTTCATTTTTCCTTCTACACACAAATACAGAGGCTTCCAAGATTGAAAATGTAAATGATGAAAACAGGGCCAATTCTCTCAGTTCCCATTGTTTAGAATGTCCAATGTAGTGAGTTGGACCTTCATTTGCCTTTACAAAGACTTGGAACAGACAAAACAAAAGAAACAACAAAACCAAAATTGTTATTCATTAACTATGTAATGCCTCTCAGTTCAACATCAACTTATTTTCATATGGGAAAGGGCAAAAGTAAATGTTTGTATGTCAAAAGAGCGCTACAAGGTGTCAGCGTAAATACATAAATAAGTAGAAATATTCACTAGATGTAAATTTCTCTCAATAAGCTATGCAAATGGATTACTAAAACACCCTTACTGCTTATCGGAGTAGTGAAGTTTAAAGGCCTAAAGGTTAAATATGTATACTAAACATCAATTTCTGAAAATTAGCTCCAATACCACACAAAGTTCCTGAAATGTTTTTTAAGTCTGTAATTTCCTAAGCAGAATTGCATGCTTTGGATTCTGTTATACATAAAGGTAATCAATTATTAAACTATTTAAATTATAAGCAGCCAGGTAGTACAATGGATAGAGCATAGGCCTGGGACTCAGGAAGAACTGATTTCAAGTTTGATCTCAGATGCATGACCCTGGGCAAGTAACTTAACTTCAGTTTCCTCATCTGTACAATGGGGATGATAATAGCACCTATTTCCCAGGGTTGATCAAATGATATAATAAATATAATATGCTTAGCATAGTGTTTGGCACAAAGTAAGTGCTATGTAAATGTTATCTATAATTAGCTAAGTAGCACAGTAACTAGAGCTGTGGACCAACTGCCAGGAAGACCTGAGTTCAAATTTTACTTCAGACATATTTATTAGTTGTGTGACCATGGGCAAGTTAATTAACCTCCTACTGCCTTAGTTTCCTCACTTATGAGATGGAGATAATAGCACCTACCTTCCAGGGTTGTGGTGAAAATCAAATGAGTTAATATTTATAAAACACTTTGCAAACAGCAAAGCACTATACAGATTCCAGTTATTTTTTATTGGTGACATGATGAGTATATCATTCAATGATAATGAGGAGAATAAGGACAAGGAAGATGGAGGATGTAAAGTAAGTCAAATAATTAATGAACATTTCATTTATGATTGGATATTTGTACTCACCAGATCCTTCAGTTACATACAATTTTGCCTAAGTAATGTAAGTTAGCATTTCCAGTGCTGTGGGATAACAGGTAAAGAAATGATTTCCAAAAAGTAAGAAAATATTGAGTAAGGTAAGTTTTCTAGTTTGCAGCATAACCTAGGTCTAAAACAAGTGCTTTAAGTGAGAGAAATGGATATATAAATACAGAGTATATTTGTTTTTCACTGTATATGAAATAATATCCCATACTCTTTTTTTTTTAAGGAATAAGAATAAAATTGAAAAGTAAGAGTGATCTTCCATGTTATGAACTGTTAGAAATTATTTAAGGAATTACATTGAGATTCATGGTTGGAAATTTATTCTTACAGTAAAACAAAGCTGGAATCTATATCATTTTAATTACATCTTAGTCCCAGAGAATAATTAAGAAAATACTATTCTTTCCATAGAAAGATGAACTATGGGTGCAGAATGTTGTGTAAACTGTCAGATGTGATTCGTATGTCAGTTGGTTTTGCTTACCTGTTTCATTTGTTTATTTATCTATTCATCTATTTAACCAAGAAAGGTATCTTGAATGTGAGATGGGTATATCCATAAAAAGTTGTGGTATTTAAAAAATCAATAAAACTTTAATTTAGAAATAAATACACTCTTCAAAAAAGTCAAGATTTAGAGTCAAAGCATTTTTTAAAAAGTAGTGAAGCAAGTGAAGAAATATATTTCTAAAGAATTTACCACCTCCACATTACTAGTTAAGCTATGCTATCTCTAATTTGAAGGTAGCTACATTTCCATTTTAATTTTAATGTTGTTAAACTAAAATCTCTTCTACAGAGATTGGAATAGACATTTGGGGGCTTGAAGAGAGAGGCTACTTCTGTGGTTCATCTCCTTCTGTAGTGCCTAATAAATCTCATTGAAAACCATCCCGTAGGCTGTTGATACAAACTTTGTTAGATAATGAATAAGTAAAATATTTAAAAAATTAAACAAAAGAAAATCATGAATTATTGACTGTGCTTGCATTGAGGCAGCAGTAAGCAATAAACTGTGCTCTTGAAAGGCAGATTTAACTCGCCACATTTGTCATCTTCTATAGAGCATTTGATCAAATCTATTGCACACACAGTTCCATTCACTGAAAATCAACAGGGACTTGCAGGAACATTTGCAGTAGTTTGAAAGAGCTTGTAGTGTGTCACTTATGAAAAATGAATGGATAAATACTTCTTGCAACTTTCCTCTTACAGTACGCTACTTTGCTAGTGGGGAGTATCATGCTTTAACTTCAGACATGTGTCATATTGTTTTACAAAATTCGACCACAGGATAATAGTTTAATTCTTAAAATGTTCCTGTACCCCTAGAGACCTGTACCCCTAAAGAAATAATGGAGGATGAAAAAGTTCTATACATATAAAATATTTATAGTAGTTGTCTTTGTAGTACCAAAAAGTTACAAACTAAGGTTCATCAACAAATTGCATAACAGTTGACATATTATTATATAACATAATTAATAACATAGACTATGTTTGTGCCATAAAAATTGGTCAAAGACAGAGTTTCAGAAAAATCTGGGAAATTTTGATAAATAAAATGAGCAGAACCAAGAGAGCAATATCATAACATTATTGAAACTAACAACTTGGATGACCAACACAATATTGTACTATGTTTCCAGAAGACCAGTGATGAAGAATGCTATACACCTCTTGACAGATAGGTGATGATGGAATCAGACACATATTTTTAGAAGTGGTAACAATGGCAATTTGTTTGACTATACTGATACAATGGTCTTCATTTGTTATTTGTTTGTTTGTTTGTTTTTTCCATCAATGGGGTCAAGGGGAATATGAGAAAGGGGAAAAGTTTGATAGCTTGCTAAATGAAAATGATACAATTTAATTTAAAGTTTCTTAATATGCCTTAATCTTTCACTAAACTTCAATTCTATTATTCCAGGGAGGCATGGAGTTAATTCTGAGAATACAGTTCCAGAAGAGAGAAATCTTGGAGATATTAAACACAGACACTCCTGTGGGCTGTATGTCTACTGACCAAGAATTAGGTTAAGTTCATAGAGACTCATCACCAAAGGATTAATCACTAGGTGATGAACTTTTCATCATGGAAACTCAGGAAACATGGAAGGTTGTGATTTGCCTCTGCAGGAGTATCTATGCCAATAAAATCTTGTACCTTTCAGATTATTAAATGAAAGTATAGCCTAATAAAATTTTATAAAAGTAACTGGAAATTGTCATTATAGTAGCTAAGAGATTACCACACTGGTGATATGGCAGGGATTGGGACTAGGTATAAAAAAGTCATTGAGTCGGGGAAGGAGACCAGAGGGCTAGTCTCAGCCCAAGGCCCTTTATACTGATATAAATCAACCTGGGTAGCTGTGTCTTATCTTTAGGAAAACTTTGTAACTAGGACAATACCTAGAACAGAGGAAGTGCTTGTTGACTGATTGGTGGATTGGTTCATTATATTTTGTAAGCATTTTATTTCAAGAACTATGTGTTGATCAAGTTTCCTTGTAACTGAGTCAAACAGGACTTAATGGGCATCACCAAGAGGCCATTCATTCCCCAAAGAATTTGCAGGAATCTCAAATTATTAGGTGCCTTTATTCAGTACACATTTGGGAATGGTTAAAAAGAAGGCTGCTAAGTCATGGGAATGGGAAAAAGAAAGATTATGCCTCAGCACCTAAGAGATCCTACAGTTCTGGAGGTGGGAAAGAATTATGCTCTGTTTTATAGTGTAAGTCTGCTCCCCATAGCTGATAGCTAAAACTACGTAGTGAAAAATAAACAAATAACCAGTTAAATAAACCCAGGCCTCTGGTATGCTACTTTTGGTCCTAGGAAATTATAGACACAAAAAATGCTATTTTAGCATAATGTCATCCACTATGAGGTATTTAGGGAAGAAAGGAACTATTTCATCAGTTTCAAATCCATATATTTAAGTCTTACTGAAAGATTCAGTATATTAGATCATTGTGGCATAGCCTACCCTGTCTTTAGAAATGACATGTACTTCTAATTCCACTATTACACATTTGAGTGACCAGATATTTCATTGCTCACAGGGTAGAGTTCCAAGTCTTAATATCACCCTGCCTCCCCATCTCCTAATTGGTACATGTTGGCAATGTTCACCAACTCCTCCCTCTTCCAAAAAAGGTAATATTTAGAATTGAGAGCAATACTTGAATGTGCTCTCTCTAGGAAGAGTATAATATGACTATACACTCTCTTCTATGTAGCATACATCTGATAATGTCACTAAAAATCATGTCAACCTTTTTTAGCTATAGCTACATACTGCTGGATGAATATTGAGTTTTATAATCCATTCAAACTTCTGGATAATTTTCCTACAGAATACTTTCCATCCAGAGCTTCATCTTTTCCTCAAGTAGCTGATTTTTTAAACTCATAGGTAGTAATTTAAAATTATCCTTTTTGATTGTCATCTTATTAAATTTGGTTCCCTGTGATATTCTGTCAAAATATTTCTGGATCTTAATTTTATCATCTGATTATCTTTCTATTCCTGTGCCCTCATGCTTGTGGTTTTTGTATATCTATTCAGATAAATAGATACAGACAGATTGATTTAATTTTGCTTACTTCTTGTTTGTTAAAAATAATTTTATTCATATCTTTTGTTTTCATCATACACATTTCTTAATCTATCCCTCTCCACTTCACCACCCTGTAAGGATTCCCTCATAACAGATTCTTAAAGGAAAGGGAAAAAAATGATAGTTTAACTAAACCAACTAACACATCAAGTACATCTTAAAAGTATCTGCCACATTTCATACCTATATTCTCCCACCTCTGCAATGAAGAGAAGTAGGTATATTATCTCAACATTTTTTCTAGGTCCATACTTGATGAATTGATAGTTAATTTATGAAATTATGAATTGGGGGGGAGCAGGCATTTGGGTACTCTCCTAAAAAGAGAGAAAAATGGCAGCAGGAAACAGTTAAAATCATAAAGGTTGGAAGGGTAAATGGCACAGACAGTATAGAGATAAACAGTGAAATGGTAGACAGAGGCAGATGGCATGGGGACAGTGGATGGAGTGGTGAAGGAAGACAGGATGGGTAGAGACAAAGAGTATCACTCATATAACCATGGATTAGAGTTGGAAGCACTTGGCAGCATGGACCTGATAGAGAAAAAAAGAGTGCTGGGGGTAGGATTGGA
This sequence comes from Vombatus ursinus, assembly GCF_900497805.2. NCBI lineage: Eukaryota > Metazoa > Chordata > Mammalia > Diprotodontia > Vombatidae > Vombatus > Vombatus ursinus. Next base: position 19,425,430 of record NW_020940360.1, read on the forward strand.
GGGAAGGCAGGAGTTTGATATTTCATTTTTATAGGTTTTTGGGGAAATCAGCTATGATATTCCCTGCCTTGAGGTTAACTGATTAACATAACCAAATCATCTCACAGTTGTCAGTAAAATTTTAAAGTTAACATGTTAACATCATCTTATTTATCAGCACCATTTGGTGTTCTACTGGTCTTACTGTGGAGGTCTGGAACTTGTTTAAGACTTACATATCCCAGGACCAAAAGTTCCTGATATCAAAGCCTAGATAGCTTCCTCTGATTCAGCACATATTATCAGGATGTGAGTTTAGGTTAATATACAATACAACTTGTAAATTATGATCCTTTGATCATTGAGACAGCCTGTAAATGAATTCTAGGTTTCCCTTTATCATCCTATTTCCTACTATTGACATTTTATACTGGCTACTTATAAACTTAATTTCTATACTGACTTGGGGGGGGTGGTTGAGGGGACCAGAATAATAGAAAATTTTAACACACTTTGTTACTACTGTTAAACACAATTTATTTTCATTTTTTCTTGCAGTAAATATGTGCATATATCTTTAAAGATTGTGACACTTACCTACTTAGCATAGGAGCTCATTCAGTGTAATGTTTATAGTTATAAATAACAGAAGTAGAGCTATAGCCCCACTGGAGGATTTAGGTTTATTCTCCATTTGGAGATCCCTGAACCCCAGGTTAAAATTCCCCTCCAAACACTCTAACAATTTGTGAGATTTTATGGATTACATATCTATACCTTAGCACCAGTAGAGTAAAATTCCTGTTATTGGCCTTTGTAGAAGCTATTTTCCCTCTGCTTCACTCTTGCATACACTGAAACAAATTTCTCTAATTTAATTCACCAAATATTTATTAAGTGTATGTCATATTTCTGATATGAGAGGTAGCACGATGAAGTAGAAAAAGAGTCAGCCTCAGATTATATTTGCATATGGATAATATATACATATTATATATTCTGTATCTCCATATATACATGTATATGTATATGAAATAGACACATATACACATGTATGTAGATATATATATAATCTACATATATGTGCATGTTTGTGTGTGTATATATATATGTATGGAGGAAGAGAGAGAGAGAGAGAGAACTCAGACTGTAAGGTGAAAAATGAAACAGTCCCTGATTTCAAGAAGAATAAAATTTAGTAGGGAGAAAAGAAATCAATGTTAAACCAAGAGCATAAGTTCTGCGGGACATCTGGGCCATGTGAGAGAGGTAACTCTTTACCATGACATTCCGTTGAAACCAGGCTGGATAATTAAACCATGTGCCATGATAATGGACACCCAATGCATTAACGGAATTTGGGGTCATTGTTTCCTATTCCATTTCATTTGGAACAATTGGATTGGTGCATGTGTAAGTAAACCTTGTGGTCCATCTCATTGTCTTTAAAAGACAGCAATGGAGTATTAAGTAAATTTCCAAAGTAAAATCACATGTTGAAAGACAAATGATACATTTCCCCATGTAATCTAATTTTGAAGGAAATGCTAGAAGAAAAGCAAATCAAACATATTAAAGCACGTACAAGAGTATTTTATTTATTCATCTACTTTTCACTCATTTATTTAATTACCTATTTATGTATTCATCTGTTTGTTTAAAGAGAGCACTGCAAACAAAAAAGCACTAAATTTAGCATGGTGCTGATTGAAGCCTGACTGTATTCTATTGAGGGAACCTTCAGTGGTATAGCTCAAGTGAGCCATCAGGCCTTTGTGAAATTTCACAAAATAAATACAAACACAAATAATCTTTCTCTCCCCCTCTTTGTAAATTGGAAGAATTTAAATGAAGAACACAAGTCATGCCTTTCAATTAGTATTAAAGTTCCTGAGGGGAGTTATCCAGTTGTTTCTTGAACTTTTCTGTTAAATCTAATTAAGCATATAAAAAAGGTAGAAAGGAAGGATGAATTTACAAAAAAAATGTTAGTGTTAACCACATTAATGTTTATCTATGATTAGACAAACAATCCTATATTTTTATAGGGATTAAGATGTTAAAATAAGTATTAAATGATTTCCAAGTTCTGAATCAGTTGAATTTGTCATTGAAACATTCAAATATATCCCTTAAATTTCTACTAAAATATCCTTAAGATTTCTTCTACATTTCATGTAAACAGTTCCTATTTTAAACCAGTTGATTCTCAAGGCACTTTCTTAGATCATTTTTTTGTTAATAAAAGCTGCAAATTGGTCAGAAGTACTAAACCAAAACTGTGTTGACTCAGAGTTTAATTGGGGATTTGGAAGGGAACAGTGAGGCAAATTTGACATGTAATATCCAAATTTCTTTTGGCTAAAGGAGTAAGCACTAATAACATCTGTCCAATGTATAACACATAAAGTGGGGAAAATAAAAAAAAAATCTACCATATGAAAAAACTGTAAGTGTTAAATTTGGGTTTGCTCCTAGATATTCATCTACTCTAACCATATTTGAGTTAGAGAATAAAAATATGTCAAGAACAAAAACAAAATGTAGAGCCCCATTCAATGTTGTTTTTTTTCCATAATAATATGGCTAATACATTCTGCCTAAATCCCAAATAAATTAAAAAATCTCTGCTATAGGTGAACAGATCAATTTCTTGAAACAAAGATCCTCTTTATGTGCTGATGAGTGTACAAAATAATTTGTATTTAAGATAATCACAAAATGTTTATTAGGCAAGCTCAGAATGGTGCTGGCAAATTAGAAAGAATACCAACTTGTGCTCTCATTATACCCCTCTACACAGGCTCCTCCTTGAGGCTCAGTAGGTTAGGATGGGCAAAGGCAAAGTTTATGGAATGTTAAGAAAACTGAGCACTGGGAAGACAGGATGCCTCTCCTAATGCTCATCTGGATATGAAGGTAATATTTGTGGCTTTGGTTTCCCTTTGGCCTTCCACTGCAGATTACATGACATATATGTGGCTCCCTGGTAGGAGAAAGGGTTAATTGTGGGAAAAGGGAAGTGATATTACAGTTATAAAATTATGTGATCCTAAGTTTCTGTAAAGATCTTTTTAAGCTGTTATAACTTGTATTTTGGCTTCCTATAAACTTATCTCCTGTTTATAAATTCATTCCTCTGGAACTAAATGACCCTGTAATGATATTTTACCTAATGTGATTTTGCAGAACCAATTAACTGTGCTTGTCAGGGTATGCTTATATTTGTAATCAAAGAAGCCTGTCTGTATGTATAGAGGATGGATTTTTTGAATTGTATTTTATTTTTTTTCCCAGTTACACGGCAAGAAAATTTTCAGTATTCATTTTTACAAGATTTTGAGTTTCATATTCTTCTCCTTCCCTCCCTCCCCTTCCCTCTTCTGAAAATAGTAGGCACTTTGACATGCTTTATACATGTTCTATACTGTAAAACATTTCCAAATTAGTTATAGTTGTGAAAGAAGAAACAGATAAAAAATACGTGAAAAAATGAAAAAAATATACTTTGATCTGTATTCAGAGTCTATCATATCTTTATCTGTATATGGACAGCATTTTCCTTTGCTAGTCCTTTGTACTTGTCTTAGACCATTGTGTTGCTGAGAAGAGCTGAGTCATTCATAGTTGATCATCACACAATATTGCAGATGTTTTTATAATAATAGAGGATGCATTTTTAATGAGGATAACTGTGAACTTTTGCTGAGCACCGCCTTGGAGCTCAGTTTTTTGAAAGGTAATACTTGATCTCTAAGCAATGGCTTTGGAGGGAATTCTTTAGCAGTTTTATTAATTGAACATAGCATCTATATGTAATATTAAGATAAAAGATAGAATCACCAATAAGATACTAGAAAAGAGCCAGCCAAACTTCATTAAAACATTCCTTTCTATAGCACACATGCAAGAAGATTTACAACAACAATAACAACCTCATCAAAGCCAAATCCTTTCTCTGTGTCATTGGGGGAAAGGTAGGGTACAGCAAAATAAGTAAATAATAGCCAGGGTGATATCATATAGTGAATTTTTTTTTGTGTGTGCTATAAGGGCCTGACAGGAATGATGAAATATTGGGCAAATGAGATCTGGCAGTTGGGTTAGCATCTGACCATTGTGGAGGAACTATTCTTACAAATTTAAGAAATTGATAAAATGCATTGGTTGTTGGCTGGCCCTATTTAAGACCCTTATGATGGTTAGTTTTCTGAAAAGGTCAGTAGACCTGGTGTTGATGCTCCTGTTTTCAGGAACTGCGAGAAGGAAAGATTTATATCAGGATGAATAAGAAATTATAACACCCCACCTATTGAAAGTGCTTCAGCATGATAGTGCTCACCACTAAAGGGAAGAAACCATGAGTGAACATGAAATGAGCTGAAGATATGAACACTGCCATTATGTTGTTTTATGCTAATATTAAATTATAACAGAAATATAGCTGGACATGTCTTACCAACTATAGGCAAAGACTTCATTATCTTTTTCTTTTTTGTCAATGGTGACCCTGAGCTGCAAGTCACACAACAATAAATGGCTAATCAGTACAGAAGAATAATCCTAAGCAATAACTTTATTACCAATGTTAGCAAGATGAAATAGGAGAGGAAATGTAGCAGCTATTAGAACCTGAAGAAGGAAAAGTTGAAGTACCTGAGTTCATTGAAAATCTTCATTAAACGCAAATCTCCTCCTTCAAAAAATTTTAATAAAGAAATTGATGATAAATATAGCACCTCAAATAATTTTGGAAAGGTGATGGGCATACTTAGAATGGAATTCTTAATGGCTCTTTTTGAATTTGGAAGTATGAATACAATTTCAGAAAAATTAAACCAAAAGAAAGTAATTTTTTAAAAGTCAGTATCTCTTATAACAAACATAGATGAATACATCCTCCAATATTATAATCATGTATGGCAGAAAGTACAATATTTATGGTCCTGCAAGCAGCAGTATATGCTACTGCTATTGCCATGGTAAGAAATGTGGAACTATTAAAGAATGCCTCTATGAACAAGTGTCAAGTAGTGGTATGGGGAAATGATGTGAAGGAACTAATACATTTGAAGTTCGTTGAGAGACATTTTTTCTTATCTTGCTTGTTATCCAGTAAATATACACACATACACACACACACACACACACACACACACACTCAAAAGGAATCCAGAAAAGAAAAGCAAAGAAGAAATTATAAACTCCCTTCATCTGCAATTAAAATTAAAAGTCAAAAAGTTAATGTAAACTGATGGGAGAGGTCAAAACAGAACAAAGAACAGAATGAAAATGTCAAAATCATTCAAATAATTTATAACAAAGTAAAGAAATCAAACTAGAAGTAAAACTCTCAAAGAATGAAAATGTGGAAAATATCAGATTATCTATATGGTCAAATAAACTCCAATGTAATGAAATACAATATGGATCAAAGGAGGAACAAAACTGTTGTACATGGTGAGTGTAATGAATAGTTACATCAAAGGAGGCAACATAAACTCTAGCATCTCTGCATAAATGGATAGAGTCAAGATTGGATAAAATCCATAATTGTGGGTTCAAATGTGTCACAATGGCAAATAATTTACTACCAAAGGAGTTTTATAGCTTCTTTATAGATGCAAGCCTAATCCCAGTTTTCTTAGCAGAAAGGCTGCCCAAAGAGGATACCAGGCACCCCTTAGAAATATAGGTCAATTTTATGTTTGTGTATTTTTTATAAATCATGCACTAATGTTGTATCAACAAAAACAACAAAACTTATAAATACAAGAAAATTATGCATTGCCTGAGAGTAAAAAAAGGTGCTTCAAAGTTGTAGATACATCAAGAGCAATGTGTTATTGCTCCTAAAAGCACTTAAACATCCATACCACCTTAGCAATTATTACATAGGTTTTGACTGCAAATAGTTAAAATAGACCCAAATATAGTGAGAATGTTAGAATATAGAATGTATACATAAAAAACTAATCTATATTAAAAGCATGCCATCAGTATAATTCATGTCAAGAATAATTTATGTAAAAATATGGCATTTTATTTTCTTCAGGGAGAAAGTTTGAGTATATTGTGTTTTTGCTGAATACTTCTATTCATACTAAATAGAAGTATGCTTGTTTCATAATTTAAAGAACTAGTAGAACCAAAACATCCTATAAATCACATGACATACATGATACAACAAGTTATATGGTTTCACCAGAGAAAAGCATGAAACTGCTCATCGATCTACTGGAGTATTATTCTATTTATATAAAAATGCCATTTGGACTCCATTTGTAGAGTCTAAATTCTCAAAATACTCCAAGGAAATGATTTAAAAGTTTATCTATAAGGATCCTAGAATTATTGACCTATACAAATCATACAATGAAGTGATGGAATTGTGCAACATATCACTAAAGACTGAAACAATTTAGCATTTGGCAGTAAACTAGAATGAAAACAAAGTGAATAAAACTATGACACAGAATCTATCTATTCTATTTTTATTAACTTATTTATGTTTAGTTTTCAACATTCACTTTCAAAAGACTTTGAGTTCCAAATTTTCTCCCCATCTCTGCCCCCCACCCCAAGATGGCTTGCATTCTGAATACCCCTTACCCCAATCTACTCTCCCTTCTATCACCAATCCCTTTCCTCTTCTATTTTGCTGTAGGGCAGGATAGATTTCTATACCCCATTGCCTGTATAGCTTTTTTCCCAGTTGCATGTGAAAACAATTTTTAACATTTGTTTTTAAAACCTTGGGTTCCAATTTTTCTCCCTTCCTCCCTCCACCCCACCCTCGTTGAGAAGGCAAGCAACTCGATACAGGTTATACATGTGTAGTCATGCAAAACACTTCTATAGTAGTCATATTGTGAAAGACTATATTACCCTCCATCCTATCACAGCCCCCATTTATTCTGTTCTCTCCTTTGACCCTGTCCCTCCTCAAAAGTGTTTGCTTCACCCCCAATCTGCTCTTCCTTCTATTATCCCCCTCTTTTATCCCCTCTTCCCCCATTTTAATGTAGGGTAAGATAGATTTCCATACCCAGTTGAGTGTGTATGTTATTCATTCCTTAAGCCAAATCCAATGAGAGTAAGATTCACTTATTTCCTCTTAACTCCCACCTATTACCCTCTACTGTAAAAGCTTTTTCTTGCCTTTTTTTATGTGAGATAATTTACTCCATCCTATCTCTCCTTCTCCTTCTCTCACCCCTTAATTTTATTATTTAGATATCTTCCCTTCATCTTCAACTCACCCTGTACCTTCTGTGTCTCTGTGTGTCTCTCTCTGTCTCTGTCTCTCTGTTTCTCTGTCCCTGTCTCTGTCTCTGTCTCTTTCTCTCTGTCTCTCTCTCTGTCTCTCTCTCTCTCCATATATATATATATATATATATATATATATATATATATATATATATATATATATCCAACTACCCTAATAGTGAGAATGGTCTCATGAGTTACAAACATTATCTTTCCATGTAGGGATGTAAACAGTTCCATCTTAATAAGTCTCTTATGATTTCTCTTTCCTTTTATCTTTTTATGCTTCTTTTAATTCTTGTATTTGAAAGTCAAATTTTCTGTTCAGCTCTGGTCTTTTCATTAAGAATGTTTGAAAGTCCTCTCTTTCATTGAATATCCATTTTTCCCCTGTAGGATTATACTTAGTTTTGCTGAGTAGGTGATTCTTGGTTTTAATCCTATCTCCTTTGCCCTCCAGGAATATCACATTCCATGCCCTCTGGTCCCTTAAGGTAGAAGCTGCTAAATCTTGTGTTATCATGATTGTGTTTCCACAATACTCAAATTATTTCTTTCTGGCTGCTTGCAATATTTCCTCCTTGACCTGGGAACTCTGAAATTTGGCTATAGTATTCCTAGTTTTCCTTTTGGGATCTCTTTCAGGAGGTGATTGTTGGATTCTTTCAACTTCTATTTTACCCTCTGGCTCTATAATGTCAGGGCAGTTTTCCTTGACAATTTCTTGAAAGCTGTTGTCTAGGCTCTTTTTTTTTTTTTTTTGATCAAGGCTTTCAGGTAGTCCAAAAATTTTTTTAGATTAAATATCCTGGATCTATATTCCAGGTCAGTTGATTTTCCAATGAGATATTTTGCATTGTCTTCTATTTTTAAAATTCTTTTGGTTCTGTTTTATTGTTTCTTGATTTCTTATCATTAGCTTCCATTTGCTCCATTCTAATTTTTAAGGAATTATTTTCTTCAGTGAGCTTTTGGACCTCCTTTTCCATTTGACCAATTCTGCTTTTGAAGGCATTCTTCTCCTCACTGACTTTTTGGACCTCTTTTGCCATTTGGGTCAGGCTATTTTTTAAGATGTTATTTTCTTCAGTATTTTTTGGGTCTCCTTTTGGGACTTTTGGGACTCATTTTTCATGATTTCCTTGTATCTTTCTCATTTTTTCTTCCCAACTTTTCCTCTAATTCTCTTCCTTTTCAAAATCCATTTTGATCTCTTCCATGGCCTGAGGCCAATTCTTTTTCTTTTTCTTTCTTGCAGGCTTTAGTTGTGGGAGCTTTGACTTTGTTGTCTTCTTCTGTTTGTATGTTTTGATCTTCTTTGTCACCAAAATAAGATTCTAGAGTCTGAGTTTCTTCCACTGTTTGCTCATGTTCCCAGACAATTACTTGACTTTTTACCTCTTTGTTAAGGAGGTTCCAGTGTGGAGGGTGTACTGTATCAAGTTTCAGGGATTTTGTGCAGCTGTTTTCAGAGATACTTCTAGGGACCTGTAAATTTTCAGTTCTTCCAATGTGGCATGATAAAAGGAGAGTTGTTTACTTTCCTTACCTGTGCTCTGGTCTGTGAGTTACCACAAGCACTCTTTTCTGCCCTGGAACTGTGAAGAAGATTGTCTCTCCACCACCACCACAAGCTCTGCCTCTCCAGCACTCCTTCTTGCCCCAGGACAGCCACCCAGAACTGTGACCCAGATCAAAGCACAGGCAAAGCAAGATAATCATGTGCCAGCACCAGCAAAGAGATCCCTGCAATCCCCCTTTGATTATTCCTTCAATCCCTCAATCATTTGTGGGCCAAAATTTCCGGGACCAGCCGCCACCACCTGGTGGCTGGGACCAAATGTTCTTCTCTCACCCAGGTCTGAGAGACCTTTCCTACTGAACTTCTAAGTTGTCTTTGGCACTTGTGGATTGAGAAGTCTGGAAACCAACACATCTACCTGTGAGTCAGTCCCCTGAGTCCTGCTCCAGGTTTTCTGGGGCCCCATGTTTGCCTGTGCTGTCCATGCTAAACTCTGCTCCTCTCTCAGTCTTGCACAACAGACCTTTCCCATCAACCAGCCAGATTGTTTTGGTCTGGAAATGTATTTCACTCTGTCTTTTTGTGAGTTCTGTTGCTATAGAATTTGTTTAGAGTCATTTTCACAGGTATTTGAAGGAGTTTGGGGGAAAGTTTCACCAAGTCACTGCTTTTACTCTGCCATCTTGGCTCTGCCCCCTAATATATTCTTTATATACTAATAGATGACAAATTCTCACACTACAAATAGAAACCTCAAAAATATCTCTGAGAATTTTACAAATAAATGGTAGACTAAGTACCATACTATTATAAGGAGAAATGTGACCCACAACTAGATAACATTGGTCAATAATATTGATAAGTTACTTTCAAACTTTAAAAATTCTATCAATGGTAACTATATGCAAGTTAACCATTTAAAAAGATGAGATTTGTAAATATTCTAAGAAAATAATAACATTAGGAAAAGACAAGGCCCATCACATAATGCAGATCTGGAAAGAGAAATACTTTCTCATAAAAAAAAAAACCTTGAAGAATATTGATATTTCAGAACACCATAAAGTTTTTTTTCAAACTTTCAGAAATCTTATTGTAACAATAATGCACTATCTAGAGGCCTGGACTTGGAATCAGCAAGTCTTTGGTTCAAATCCTGTCTTATACTTATTAGCTCTGTGACCATGGATAAGTTATTGAACCTCTCAATGCCTGTTTCTTTATCAGAAAAACAAGTGGAACAAGACTAGATGGCCACTAAATTCCATTATATCTCTAAATCTACAATTCTATGATTTCTTCATGCAATTACAAAAACTTTATAAGAGACACTTACTAACGTAATTTTCTAATGTAACCAAGAGTTAATGAAGTTTATGAAATGGCCAAGAGGAATAAGAAGGCTCAATTATGGGTGACACAAATGTGAGCTCCACTAGTAATATGTGAACAAGAAAACATTGAATAAATGGATGAGTTATGAATTTGCTTGCACAAATGAAGGGGCCTAAGATGCCAATTCAACATGAGGTCATTGCCACACAAATTATAGGTAGGTTATGTGCAAACATTCCAGACTTGTTAATCAATATGGATTATGAAAGTAAATGGTAGAAACTGTGCAACACATCACTGTAAGCTTCGAAAGCTTGGCACCTTCCTTAACCCTATTAAGAAACAACCTCATTTCTAGAACAATCCATTAGAATTTTTATTTTGTAAACACTTTACAAATACCATTGCATTTGATACTCACAACAACTTTGGGAGATAAGTGCATTATTTTCCCCATTTCACAGATAAGGAAACTGAAACAGACAGAGGTTAAGGGATTTCACCAGGGTCACACAGATAATGAGTGTCTTGAAAGCAGATTTGACTTCAGGACTTCATGATTTCTGGTCTAGTGCTCTTATCCATTGTGTCACTTAACTGCTACAAAAACATATTAAAATATTCTTAAGAATTCAATAGAAAATAAGCCATATGTGAATTATACCATTATGACATATAACTCCCCCCCCCAGTTACTCAGACATAAAAATTCAAGAACATAAAGTTTAATCTAGGTTACATAACAAATTCTCATTATCTAAATGCAAATTATAAAAATAAAATATTTCAAAATATAGACGGTATGGAAGAAATAAAAATTATGTGGGAACAAGATGAAGGATTTGTAATCCCCATTATCTTGCCTGTCAATGAAATGTGTGAAAAATATTTTCAGTGAACCATGAGCTTAACTCTCAATACTTGCACATGACTAAAAATGTTATTTTAGTTACCTATTCAATAGTTAACAGTCCATAGCATATTTAACATAAAAGAACAATAGTTGGGTAGCATTTTTTTTAGAAATGTGTCTTAAATGAGGAAAATGAAGTTCAACAAGGTAAAGTCATTTTCCCAGGATCATACATAATTTAAAAAGTGTCAGAACTAGGATCTGCATCCTATTTCTGTTAACTTCAATTCCATTATTTGTCGCCTACAATTTTACATGTAAAAATGATCATTTATATCAAAGTGATCTTATTTGATATCAGGAATGCTGCCATTAACTTTTATCCCCTCACCCCAACTTCTTAGAATTCTTATCTGTTTTTTAAAGTGAAAATCAAATTCTCCTATCAGGAAGTTTTTTTTTTCTTTATCGTAGTCATTTAGTAATAACATCACAACATGTCCATTTATTTACTTTGCATTTTTTGATAATTTTGTGTGATGTTGATTTGTATATGTGATGCAATGTGATGGTAAGCTCTATGAGGGAAAGAGCCATTCAAACTGTTCAAACTGTGTTTACTGAATTAAATTAAATATTGATGTTGTGCTTATTCTTCAGGAATCAGCATGGGTGCTACTTCCTATGAAGTAGCACAACTAAAAAATATTCCACTATTAAAAAACAGTGGAATTGCTTCATTATATCTCTCAGGGAGGGGGAAATGCACAAAAATAGAAGAAATCATTTATGATATTAGTAATTCAAAGACAAATAAGAGAACATCGATAACTACCAGCCCATATATTTATTTTTCCCATTTATAAAATCTTTATGAGAATGATTTCCATGTGTTTCACAGATATTCTTGAGGGAGATACAACAAAGGAATAATTATGTTTGACATGTGATTGTCTACAACCAGGTAAGAAGATGAAATAACTACATGTGTTTATTTTTTTTTTTAAATTTTGGACTCAGGAAAGCAAATTATAGTCCCCAAAAGTCTCCTTCATTTAAGTTTTTTTTTAATGTATGTGTTGAAAAAAAATACAGGATTCCTTAACAAATGCAACCAAATTCATAAATTTGTTTGATGACTCTCTGGCTATTGCCATGAAGAAAGGCATAAAACAAAGAGATATATTCTTGCCAGAGATGAAGGGAATGGGGTAAGCATCATTTGAACCTCACTATCATCAGATTTGGCCAAAAGAGGGAATGATAAAGACACTCAGTTTGGTATAGAAATTTATCTTACCCTATAGGGAAGTAGGAAGAGAAAGGGGAAAGAAAAGGGAGAGGAGTGGACAGAGGTGAGGGCAGAAGTAGTAGGGGAAAAGATAAAGAAAAGAGAGGAGGGGCTGAAATAAGGGAGGACAGACTGAGTGAGGTGGTGATCAGAAGCAAAACACTGGTAAGGAGGAACAGGGTGAAAAGAGAGAGAAAAATATAAATGAGAGAAAAATAGGATGGAGGGAAATACACAGTTAGTATTCATAAATGTGAATGTGAATGGGATGAACTCTTCCATAAAATGAAAGTGGATAGCAAAGTGGATTAAGAACTACATCCCACAATATGTTGTTTACAAGAAACACATTTGAAGTGGAAAGATACATATAGAATAAAGGTAAAAGGGTGGAGCTTCAGCTGAAGTAAAAGATGCAGGGGTAACAATCCTGATATCACACAAAGCAAAACAAAAAAAAATAGACCTAATTAAAAGAGATAAGGAAGGAAACTACATTTTCCTAAAAGTTACCATAAATAATGAAGTAAAATCAATACTAAACATATATCCACCAAGTGGTATAGCATCTAAATTCTTAGAGAAGAAGTTAAGTGAGCTAAAGGAAGAAATAGACAGCAAAACTATACTAGTGGAGAACCTCAACCTCACCTACTCAGAACTAGATAAACAATTCACAAAATAAACAAGAAAGAAGTTAAGGATGTGAATTTAATTTTAGAAAAGTTAGATATGGTGGAACTCTGGAGAAAATTGAATGGAGATAGGAAGGAATATACATTTTTTTCCCTCAGGGTTTCAAGGCACCTACACAAAAATTGACCATATATTAGGGCATAAAAAAACTTCATGATCCAATGCAGAAAGGCAAAAATATTAAAAACATCCTTTCCAGATCATGATGCAATAAAAATATGTGTAATAAAGGGCCATGGAAAGATAAGCTAAAAACTAATTGGAAACTAAATAATCTAATCCTAAAGAATGAGTGGGTCAAACAATAAATCATAGAAGCAATATGAGAATGACAATAAAAGTAAAAAGAGAATGACACTAATGAAACAGCATACCAAAACTTATGGGATGAAGCCAAACAGTTCTTAGGGGAAATTTTGTATCTCTAAGTACTTCTATGAATAAAATAAGGAAATAGGAAATCAATGAATTGGGCATGCAACTGAAAAACGTAGAAAAAAACAATTTAAAGATCCCAAATTAAATATCAAATTTGAAATTCTGAAAATCAAAGGAGAGAACAATAGCATTGGATGTAAGAAAACTATTAACTTAATTCATAAAACTAAGAGCTGAGAAAACTAATGAAATATAGAAGCCTTTGGTTAATTTGATTTAAAAAAAGAAAGAAGAAAACCAGATTACCAGTATCAAAAATGAAAAGAGTGAATTCACTACCAATGAAGAGGAAATAAAAAAAATGAGGAGCTATTTTGTCTGTCTGCCAAAAAATCTGACAATCTAAGTAAAATGGATGAATATTTACAAAAACATAAATTGACCAGATTAACAGAAGAGGAAATAAGGTACTTAAATTACACCATTTCAGAAAAAAAGAAACTGAACAAGCCATCAATGAACTCCCTAAAAATCAAAATCTCCAGGGCAGATAGATTTACAGGTGTTTCTATCAGACATTTAAAGAGCAATTAATTCCAATACAATAAAAACTATTTGGAAAACTGACTGAAATTTGTGCTGAGACCCAAACCAGAAAAAGTCAAAGGAAAGAAAGAAAATTGTAGACCAATATTCCCTAATAATATTGATGCAAAAATTTTAAATAAAATATAAAGAGATTATAGCAATTTATCATGAGGATAATACACTATGACCAGGTGGGAATTATACCAGGAAAGCAGGGCTGGTTCATAATTAGGAAAATTATCAGCATAATTGACCATATCAATAACAAAATTAACTGAAATAATCATGTGATTATTTTAATAGATGCAGAAAAAGCTTTTTGACAAAACATAGCACCAATTCCTATTAAAAACACTAGAGAACAAAGGAATAATGGAATTTTCCTAAAATGATAATTAGTAACTATCTAAAACCAGCAGCAAGAATTATATGTAATGGGAATAAGCTAGAAGCTTTCTTAATAAGAAAGATGCCCATTGAAGCAAGGATGCCCATTATCATTTCAATTTTTTTTTATTTTGTACTAGAAACATTAGCTTTAGCAATAAGAGAAGAATAAGAAATTGAAGGAATTAGAATAGGCAATGAGGAAACAAAACTATCCCTCTTTGCAGATAATACAGTGGTGTATTTAGACAACCCTAGAGAATGAACTAAAGAACTACTTGAAATAATTGACAACTTTAGCAGTTGCAGGATACAAAATAAACCCACATAAATAATAAGCATTTCTACATACTAACCAACAAAGCCCAGTAGCAAGAGATAGAAAGGGAAATTCCATTTAAAATAACTGTAGAAAATACAAAATATTTGGGAGTCTACCTGCCAAGACAAATCCAGGAACTATATGAACACAACTTGTCACAAAAAGTAAGATCTAAATAATTGGAAAAATATCAACTGCTCATGGGTAGGCAAAGCTAATAATAATAATAATAATACTAAAAAAAACAATTCTTCCTAAATTAATTTATTTATTCTGTGCAATAACATTCAAACTAGCAAAATTATTTTATAGAGCTAGAAAAAATAATAACAAAATTCATTTGGAAGATAAGAATGTAAAGGGAATTCATGAAAAAAAAGTGGAAAGGAAGGTGGCTTAGCCATACCAGATCTAAAACTATATTATAAAGTAGCAATCATCAAAACTATTTACTACTGGGTGGGCAGAGCCAAGATGGCAGAGTGAAAGCAGTGACTTGCTTGATCTCTCCCCCAAAGCCTTCCAAATATCTGTGAAAAATGATTCCAAACAAATTCTAAAGCAGCAGAACCCACAAAAAGAAGAGTGAAACAAATTTCCAGCCCAAGACAACCTAGATGGTTGATTAGAAAGGTCTATTGCACCAGGCTGAGAGAGGAACACAGCTCAGTGGGCATGCAGGCAAAGACCAGGCCTCAGCAAACCCAGAGCAGGCCTCAGGGGACTGAATCATGGGTAGCTGTGGCAGTTTCCAGACTTCTTAACCCCAAAACACCAAAGACAACTTAGAAGGTTAGTAGGAAAAGTCTGTAATCACAGTAGGAGAGAAGCTGCATTCCAGCCCCTATCCTGGTGCAGCCCTGGGGCATCTGTTGCTTCCAGAGCTTCCAGCCCACAGCCTGAGGGGGAATCAAGTGGCTGAACAGAGGGGGATTGCAGAGATCTCTGCGGTGGTGTTGAGGCATGATTATCTTGCTTTGCCTGTGCTTGGATCTGAGTCACAGTTATGGGTGGCAGTCCTAGGGCAAGGAGGAGTGCTGGCATGGTGGAGCTTGTAGTGGTGGTGGAGAGGGAATCCTCCTCACATTTCCAAGGCAGAAAAGAGTGCTTGTGGTCACTTATAGACCAGAGCACAGGCCAGAAAATCAGTAAACACCTCTCTTTTGATCATCTCACCTTGGAAGAACTGACATTTTACAGGTCCCTAGAAGTATCTCTGAAAACAGCTGCACAAAACCCCAGAAGCTTGGGACAGTACATTCTCCACACTAGAAGGAGACCCCTACCTTAACAAAGACTTTAAAACTCAAGTAATTGGCTGGGAACATGAGCAAACTATGCAAAACAAAAAGTCAGACCATAGAATCTTTCTTTGGTGACAAAAACAATTAAAATATTGAACCAGAAGAAGACAAGAAAGTCAAAGTTCTTACATCTGAAGCCTCCAAAAAAAAAAAAAAATACGAATTGGTCCCAGGCTATGGAAGAGCTCAAAAAGGAGTTTGAGAAACAAGTAAGAGAAATAGAGGAAAAACTGGGAAGAGAATTGAGAGTGATGCAAGAAAATCATGAAAAACAATTGAACAGCTTGGTAAAGGAGACTCAAAAAAAAAAATACTGAAGAAAATAACACCTTAAAAATAGCCTAACCCAAATGGCAAAAAAGGTCCAAAAAGCCAATGAGGAGAAGGCCTTAAAAAACAGAATTGGCCAAATGGAAAAGGAAGTCCAAAAGCTCACTGAAGAAAATACTTCCTTAAAAATTAGAATGGAGCAAATGGAAGCTAGTGATTTTATAAGAAATCAAGACATTAAAATGAAAAGAATGAAAAAAAAATAGAAGACAATGTGAAATATCTCATTGGAAAAACAACTGACCTGGAAAATAGATGCCTAGACATCATTCCTCAAGAAATTATCAAGGAAAACTGCCCTGATATTCTAGAACAAGAGGGTAAAATAGAAATTGAAAGAATCCATCTATCACCTCCTCAAAGAAATCCCCAAAGGAAAACTCTTGGGAATATTGGAGCCAAGTTCAGAGTTCCCAGGTCAAGGAGAAAATATTGCAAGCAGCCAGAAAGAAACAATTCAAGTATTGTGGAAGCATAATCAGGATAATACAAGATTTAGCAGCTTCTACTTTAAGGAAGCAGAGGGCATGGAATATGATATTACAGAGGGCAAAAGAGATAGGATTACAGCCAAGAATCACCTACACGCAAAACTGAGTATAATCCTTCAGGGAAAAAGTGTATATTCAGTGAAATAGAGATCTTTCAAGCATTCTTGATGAAAAGAACAGAACTGAACAGAAAATTTGACTTTCAAATACAAGACTCAAGAGAAGCATGAAGAGGTAAACGGGAAAGAGAAATCATAAGGGACTTATTAAGGTTGAAGTGTTTACATTCTTTCTTGGAAAGATGATATTTGTAACTCATGAGAACTTTGTCAGTATTAGGATAGTTGGAGGGAAAAAATCATATGTAGATAGATAGATAGAGGACACAGCACGATTTGAAGATGAAGGAGCACTATCTGGAGAATAAAATTAAGGGGTGAGAGAGGATTATACTGGTAGAATTAAAAAGGGAGAGGTAGAACGGGGTAAATTATCTCACATAAAACAGACAAGAAAAGGATTTTACAGTGGAGGGGAAGTGGGGGAAAGAGAGAGGGAATGAGTGAATCTTATTCTCATTGGATTTGGCTGAAGGAGGGAAGATCATACACACTCAATTGGATATGGAAATCTATCTTACCCCACAGGAAAACAGGGAAAAGGGGATAAGAGAGCAGGGGGATGATAGAGGGAAGGGCAGAAGATGGGGAGAGGGTAATCACAAGAAAACACTTCTGAGGAGGGTCAGGGTCAAAAGATAGAATAGAATAAATGGCAGCGGCAGGATAGGATGAAGGGGAATATAGTTTGTTTTCCATAACATGACTACTATGGAAGTGTTTTGCATGACTACATATGTATAAACTGTATCAAGTCGCTTGCCTTCTCAATGAGAGTGGGAGGGGGAGGGAGGAAGGGAGAAAATGGGAACCCAAAGTTTTAAAAAAGAAAATTAGAAATTGTCTTCACATGCAACTGGGAAATAAAATATACAGGCAATGGGTTATAGAAATCTATCCTGCCCTACAGGAAAATAGAAGGGGAAGGGTACAAGGGAAGTGGAGGCGGGAGGAGATAGAAGGCAGTTTAGGGGAAGGGGTATTCAGAATGCATACTGTCTTTGGGTGGGGGGAGGGATGAAATGGGGAGAAAATGTGGAATTCAAAATCTTATGGAAGTGAATGTTAAAAACTAAAAATAAATTAATTAATATTTCAAAACAAAACTAGTACTGGCTAAGAAATATAGTGGCAGATCAATGAAATAGATTAGGTACACAAGACACAGTAGTCAATGACTATAGTAACATACTGTTTGATAAACCCAAAGACTCCAGCTTCAGTGATAAGAACTCATTATTTGACAAAAACTTCTGGAAAAACTGGAAAATATTATGGCAGAAAACAGGCATAGACCAACTTCTAATACCATATACTAAGATGAGGTCAAAATGAGTACATGATTTAGACATAAAGGTGACACTTAAAGCAAATTAGGAGAGCAAGGATTAGTTTACTTGTCACATCGATAGAGAAGGGAAGAATTTGTGACCAAACAAGAAATAGACAGCATTATGAAATTCAAAATGGATAATTTTGATTATGTTAAATTAAAAAGGTTTTACACAAAGCCAATACAACCAAGATTAGGTGAAAAGCAGAAAGTTGGGAAACAATTTTTACTTCCATTGTTTCTGATAAAAGGCCTCATTTCTCAAATATATAGAGAACTGAATCAAATTTACAAGAATACAAGCCGTTCCCCAATTGATAAATGATCAAAGAATATGAGCAGGCAGTTTTCAGATGAAAAAAGTTAAAGTTATATCTATTCATATGAAAAAATTCTATGAATCACTATTGATTAGAGAAATGCAAATAAAAAACTCACACTTATCAGGTTGGCTAATATGACAGAAAAGGTAAATGATAAATGTTGGAGATGTGGGAAAATTGGAATACTAATACATTTTTGGAGGAGTTGTGAACTGATTCAACCATTCTGTACAGCAATTTAGAACTATTCCTTAAAGGCTATAAAATTGCACATATCCCTTGATCCACCAATAGCACTACTATATCTGTTTCCCAAAGAGATGATAAAAAGGGAATAGGATTCACATATACAAAAATATTTATAGCTGCTTTTTTTGTGGTGGCCAAGAATTAGAAATTAAGTGGATGTCTATCAATTTGGAAATGGCTGAAAGAGTTGTCATATGTGAATGCAATGGAATACTATTATGCTATAAGCAACGATGAGCAGGCAGATTTAAGAAAAACCTGGAAAGATTTATATGAACTGATATTGAGTGAAGTGAGAAGAACCAGGATATTTTTTTTTGCATACCATCACAGCAATATTGTGCAATGATCAATTTTAGTAGACTTGGCTCTTCTCAGCAATACAAGCATCTGAGAAAATTCCAAAAGACTTATAATGGAACATACTATCCACATCCAGAGGAGGAACTATGGAGTCTGAATGCAGATCAAAGCATATTCTTTTCATATCGTTTGTTTTGTTGTGTTTTTTCTTTCTCTATTTTTCCCTTTTGTTCTAATTCTTCCTTCACAACAAGACTAATATGGGAATATGTTTAATATGATTGCACATGTATAGCCTATATCAGATTGCTAACTCTCTTGGGGAGGTGGGATGAAATGAAGGAAGGGGAAAAAAATTTGGAACTCAAAATCTTTAAAAAGTCAATGTTGAAAACTTTATTAATATGTAATTGGAAAAAATTATAGTACTTAAAAATTATGCAGGCCTTTCAATGATACTAAGCTGCTTCTTAATGAAAGTAGTAATCTTTTTTAGCACAAATACCCCACCCATACTGCATGGTAGCAAATATTCTCTCAAGGAATAAAAGTTGTGTGACCCGAGGTCAATAATAGGGTCTGGAGATTAACAGGTAGAAACATTATTAATAATGAGCTATGCCCAAGATATAGCCTAAGGGATATTATTTAGGGAATGTACAACCAGGAAAGGGAATGGACCAGCCATGAGGAAACAGTAAGAGATGATAGAACAACAGCTAGAGTACTCCACTGGTACTCACAACATACAAAAATGTATGAGTAAGTAAATGAAAAATCCTTTATTAAGTTCTTACTATGTGGCAATCACTGTGATAAACACTAGGGATAGAAATGCAAAAGTAAGTCTCTGCCCTCAAGGAGTTGATATTTGAGTCAGAGAGCTAACCCATATGGAGGAGACACGTCCAGCAAAAAGTATTGTGGTATTGGAGTCACAGGGAAGGTGAGTGAAATTCAGGAGTTGCTAGACAAATCCATTCTAATAGCAATGAAAGTATTGATTTAATTGTAGTTCTAGAATTGGAAGGAGTATTAGAGGTGGCAGGGAAGTGGTGGGGAGGAGAAGGGAACAGATAAAAGAATTGTTGAGCAAGAAAGATGGCTAAAGTGTAAAGTGATTCAAGCCAGTTGGATATAGTGGGCTATAAGAGCCACATCAGTTAAGACAGCTTGGGTCCTAGGTTCAAGGGCCAGGCTTAAAGTAAAGACTCCATCATGTAAGGTCAATCCTTTATGGAGGATTTATGAAAGTATATGGAAAAGAATTAAACAGCATATGACTGTATGGGTGGGTTATGTTCTGCAGTTATGGAGTGAATTTCTAGCTCAATGAGAGTCAGCAGAGAGAGAGAGTGTGTGTGTAGGACAAGAGGCAGAAAGACCTGATTTGAATTCTCCCTCGGAGATATACTTGAGTGGCCATAGACAATTCACTTAAACTCTCAGCCTCAGCTTTTTTTTTTTAATTTTTATTTTTTAATGAGGCAATCAGGGTTAAGTGATTTGCCCAGGGTCACACAGCTAGTAAGTGTCAAGTGTCTAAGGCCAGATTTGGACTCAGGTCCTCCTGACTCCAAGGCCACAGCTCTATCCACTGTGCCACCTAGCTGCCCCTAGCCTCAGCTTTTTCCAATTGTAAGATGAAAGAGTTAGACTTAATATCACCAAAGATCCCTTTTAGCTCCAAATCTGTGCATTTATGATCCTGTGAGATAGCAATTCCATTGATGCATTAAAATATAATAATTTGGTATATATCTTTAGGTTTTGGCATTAAAAATATAATTCTTTATCCAAGAAAGCCACTTTGTGAGATTTGCATACATGTATTGCATTTTTGTATTGGGTACATATTCTTGAAATGTAACTCCCTTGAGTTTCAAAAAATACTTGTATGAGAATGAGCTTGTTTGTAGTGCAGGGAAGAATTTATGGGAAGGGCAATTATATTTTTATTAAAATATCCTTTGAGCAAAGTCTTTATTCTTGAGAATATCAAAACTGATTGTGAATAGCATTAGAGTTATACAGTCCTTTCTTTTTCAGAGATTGCTGGGTCCTCTTAGTTCCTGAGGTATCTTAGTAATAACACTACCTGAGCGGAACTGAAATAGCTACATATCTAACTAACTCCTTCCAAATATATTGAAGCTTAAATCTGATCTTGGCTTTCTTGACTTGATTTGTTTCTAGTTATCAGTAGTCAAAAGTTTTGAAAGGCTCAAAGAAAGAATGTCTGAAAATTTACTTCTATCTTAGAGGTGTTGGGAGGAGAGAAGTTCAGCAAAGGCTTTGGACAGCTATCTAACCAGAAAGCACTGTAGTCTAGATATCCAAGAGTCTTAGCCTCTCCTCACTCAAACAGGTCCAAAGCAACCACACTAAGAAAGAGAGACCAAAAGCATTCCTGGCCCTTTCAGCGTAGAAACTTTTAAAAATCATATTTGGCATGCCAAAGGCTATAGCTGAAGGCAGCCACATTGCCAGAAAGTTCTGTTCTCATGTCTTTGGCTATATAAGAATTCTGTAAACCAATTTCCAGACTGTGTTAAAAATGCTTTAACTGTCAGAAGAAGAAGAAAAATGCCTTTGATGTGCAATATTGAAAATTAAACATTTGGTTTATATATGAATTCTTTTTAGGATTATTAAACCATAACCAGTCACTTATTTTTGATTCCCACTTTGCTAAGGCCATGAATTATATCACTTTTCAGCTGCCTCAAGTATTAAACTCACCAATGCCAATGATAATTAAAAAGAATCTGAAAGAAAACTCATTTCACAGTTTATTCACAGTGCCATGTGCATTCACTTTCTGAAGTTTCCCAAAGCAAAGTCAGACTAAACTAAACAGGTATAGCTATTCTTAAGAGTCTTCTAACTTTTTTCCCCTCCTTTCTTATGTTAGCCATTTCATTAAACTATCTACTTTTTTATTTAGTGACAGACTTCTGGCTGATGTGTTATATCATCTGGACCTGCATTAGTCTGAATCACTCTCCACTTGAATAATACACAAAACAGTTTCTCCATCACAGGGGACTTTTCACTGGTAGCATTCTTTAACAATAGGGAGTTCAGCACATGAATCCCAATGTATGGAGTTGAAAATTTACTGTATCTTAATATCTGATAACAACTGAGGAAAGGTATTCTGGTGCATCACAGTACAACAGATGAGCTCGGCATGAAAACAAAGCCTGCCTGCTCTCTGTTTTGCTACCAAAATCTGAGGGGGGGGGAGGATTATTCATGAGCTAGGGAAGAAAAATGCTTTTTCTTTCACACATAGGTTCATGGTGATATTCCCTCTGTCCTGAAACAGTAGCCAAAATTAATTTCTAATGAGCTAGTTGCTGGGTCTCCACATTAAATCGGGAGGAGTAATGAAGATTTATTAACCCCAAAGTGTCCTGTTTATGCTGCCGAGTAATGCTGATTTCATTTTTCTTCTCTAGCAATGAGGAATAACAACTCTTTCTTTTGGTAACAGCTGCAAACTTAGAACGTGGCCCATGGAAGGCTTGCCTTTACCTTTCATCTTGACAGCATTGTTTCTAAAGTGATCAAAGATATTCAAACTTGAGTGTATGAGGTTTGAATATAGATCAAAATTATCTTTTTTTTTCCTCTGGTTTTTGTCAAAATTATTTTTTTTCTTTCAAACAGCTCTAATAATGTAGTAGTAGTAGTAGTAGTAGTAGTAGTAGTAGTAGTAGTAGTAGTAATATCTCACATTCATGTAGCAATTTAAGGTTTACAATTTGCTTTATATGCACAATCTATTTTTTCCTCAAAAAACACAAAACCAAAAAATTATTTGAGATAGATTCTATAATAATCTATATTTAACATATGAGGAAACCACCTGCCCAGCATCATACAGCTAGTTTATGAAATGAAATTTGAACACTGATTTGCTAAACTCCAAGTTTAGTACTTGCTTCCTCCATACATCTATAGATATTGGTAATAAATGTTTCAAATAACCTTCAATCAATCAATTAGAAAACATTTAATAAGCTCCTACCATATGTTAGTTTTGTCCAGGTTGATAGTTTTGTTCAGGTTTATATAAACCAAGTGTAATAGAAGATTTTTCCATTTTCTAGCATTTTCAGAATGATTATTTTATAAATGAATATATATGATTGAGGACCCCACTCCCTAACTTTAAATAAGCCAGCTCATTTAATCCTCAAAACAACCCTGTGGAGTATGTGCTATTATTACTCCCATTTTAAAGATAGAAAACCGAAGCTTAGAGTGGATAAGTGCTTGCTCAGAGTCAAACAGCAAGTAAATAAATGTCTGAGGCAGGATTTGACCTCAGATCTTTCTGATGTCAAGTCCATGGCTCTTCACTCTGCTACCTCACTGCTTAAGCTTAAATAAAAGGATCTATTTCTTTCAGCATTGACTTGCTTGTCTGTTCATTTTCCCCCATGGAGATGCTTAAGTCTGAGAGAGGCAGTTTGACAAATATCTTGTTTGGGGGGAAAAATAAAATATGGCTTTAAAAGACTGTGATCTCGGGGCAGCTAGGTGGCGCAGTGGATAGAGCTCTGGTCTTGGAGTCAGGAGGACCTGAGTTCAAATCCGGCCTCAGACACATAACACTTGCGAGCTATGTGACCCTGGGCAAGTCACTTAACTCTGATTGCCTCACCAAAAAATAAGATTGTAATCTTATTGGAATGCTATAGAAATTTGTAAACTGTGAGACTATCATGAGACAAGTACTGGATTTGTAACTTAGTTATTATGCCTTGAGCTTGCTATTGGACCTTTTGAAAGTAAATTACCTCTCTGAGTCTCTGATTCTTCATGCGTTATAATCATACTTGTGTTATGATAACAAATCAGAAAGCTAGATGGCACATTGGATATAGGGCCAGATTTGGAGTCAGGACGACATGAGTTCAATTCTGCCCTCAAATATTTAACTAGCTGTGTGAGCCTGCGCAAGTCACTTAACCCTGTTCACCTTAGTTCTTCATCTGTAAAATGAGTAGAAGGAAATGGCAAACCGCTACAGTATCTTTGCTAAGAATACCCCAAATGGGGTCATGAAAAGTCAGACATGACTAAAATGACTAAATAACAAAAATAATAACTCATTTTTATATAGCTCTTTCCTTGCCATATAGATAGTGGCAATGTGATAAAGGTGATGGTAGTATATCACATGGAGCAGTGATGGGGAACCTGTGGCCTCAAGGCCACATGTGGCCTTCTAGTTCTTTGGCTGCAGCCTTTTGATTGAGTCCAACTTTTACAGAACAAATCCTTTTATTAAAGGGATTTGTTCTCTGAAGTTTGGATTTAGTCAAAGGGCTGCACTTGAGAATCTAGAGGGCCACATGTGATCTTGAGGCCGCAGGTTCCCCACCCCTGATAGTGTTGGATTTGTGGTAAGAGAAATATGAGTTCAAATCCCAATATTGACACTTAATATCTATGTGAGTCAGGCAGGTCACTTAATGTTTTTGTGCTTCAAGTAATTTCTTGCTAAGGCAAAAATAAATTGTATTTTCCCAGGTTGGAGGGAGTCTCCACAAAAAAAGTTTCTACACTCATGAAATTAAAGGTAAATTATTTATAAATTACATAAAACAACCCTGGGAGCTATAGCTGGTAACTAGTAATAGCCACATTTACAGATGAGAATACTGAATTTGAATAGGGTCTCAGAGAGAGAAAATGTTTTTGCTGGAAATTGAAATCACAGTTCCTAATTCCATTTATATTATTCTTCCTATTATATACCATGGAACTTTGAAAAAAGTTTTACCTCTTCTTGTCTAATTTATAAAATAGAAATAATAGTACAGTGTTTATCTTCCAGGATAAATAAATGTAAGGAAATTTTTTTTTGTTTAGTAAAACATAGAGTGTTATATAAATCTGAATAATCATTAAATTGTTTATTTTGATGTGTTGTTGTGAAGATTAAATATGTTATTTGAAAAGTGATCCGTATAAAAGTTCCTTGTAAATGTCATTGATAATTATTATTGTCCTAATCAATTTCAAAGCTGTAGATTTCCTAATTAAAATGGTAATTTCTCTTCTGATGTTTACATCATATATTCTTACAAAGAAAAGGACATTCACAAGTGACTTACAAATTACTCCACCTCTCCCAATATAGTGCTGATAGATTATTATCAAATTTTATTTATATATATTTTAGATGTACACAATAAAGATGCATTGACCCAACATCTCATCTGAGAAATACAATTAACTGGGCATAGGGTACCATAATATGATAGTAGTTTGACATATATGACCTTGCAACAATCACCAAATTTATGCCTGCATATCATTTTTCGGTCAAAAAACAAAACAAAACAGACAGACTCATCTTGTAGTAATACTCTGAGAAATTAATGAAATTATCTCTATAAGGCATATTATCAAGACAGATACTATAAGTACAAAGGGTAGTATTATTATTCTCTAAATGATTGTCCAGGGAAAACAGAGTGTGGAGAGAGTGAGGATGAAGTCAGAAGGAGCTACAGTGTCAGTAAAAATGAAATGGAATGTTCTTTGAAGCCTCTTGAACACATTAGGGCTACAACTTTCTCAAAAAAATTGGGGAATTTTACAGAGGAAGAGGAAAGAACTAAAAATAGAGAGAAAAATAAAAAATTTTAGATATGGATATAGATGACATAAGAGGCCACCCACTGTAAGACTTTCAATGAACTTAACATCAGAAAGGAGATCATTTCTGTAGGGCTACATTTCGCACATAATCCTACAATTTGCTAATATTACTAAAATCAATTAAATCTTTTTGTATTGAAATTCTAGAGAGTGATAGAGAAGAATGTAAATAACTTGTGAGTGATAAGCAGACATTGCCTGCTATGCAGCTGCACTGTGTGACTCTAACAGTCCCTTAAGAGAGCCCGAGGAAAATCAAGTAGGTACCTATTGATTGGGAATTGGTGAAATATGCTGTCGCACTTAAATGTACTTTGAGTGACAACCTGGGTGACCTTGGGCATGGCACTTAAAGTCCCATGGCTTATAAGTTCCCTCAGTTGTAAAATGAAAGTATTGAATTAGATGGTATTTGAGGTCTCTAACAACTTTAAAGCTGTCATCCTGTGAATACTGTGGTATAAGAAACAATGAATATGAAGAATATTCAGAAACTTGGGAAAACTTATATGAACTGATTCTTATGGAAGCAATATTCACAACGATTGTGGCCATGTAAATGACAAGAACCACAACATCAAAAGATCTGAGATAGTTGCAAATAATTTTTAATTCAGTCTACATATGTATGTATTGATACACCTATAGTTTATATATGTATATACACACAATACATATATATGTGTGTGTATATATAGGTGTACATACACATGTATGCATATACATGCATGTATGCATGCATACATATACACACATAAACATGATAATTTTGGGGGAGAAGCATTAATGACTTAGAGGGACCAAGATAATTGTTATATAGAAGGTAGTATTTGAGCTGAATCTTGAAAGAAGCAAGATGTTCCAAGAGGTGGAGGTATAGAGGGAGTACTTTGTAGTCACAAGGATAGCTGTTGCAAAGGTAAGAAGACAGATGATGGAGTGTGCTCTGTTGGGAACAGCAAGAAGGGGTGTTTAACTAGATGAGTTTGCTATCAAGAAGAATATTGTATAATAAAACTTGAAAGATAGGATGGGACCAGGTTGTGAAGTGTTTAATTAGCAAAGAGAAGAGTCTTATTTGATCTTAGATGTAATACGGGTTCATTGGAGTCTACTGAGGCAGAGAGTAAAACACTCAGACTTAAACCATAGGGAAATCACTTTTGTTGTTATGTGAATGATAGATTGTAGTGGGGAAAGATTAGAGGTATAGAAACCATTTAGAAAGGTATTGATATAGCCAGGCAAGAAGTGATTGGGGCCTGAATTAGGGTGGTGACTTGTGGGATTAGAGAGAATGGGATGTGTATGAGAGATGTTGTAGAAGTAAAAACAAGAAGACTAGGCAATTTGTTGAAAATATGGAGTATGAGAGGGGAGTCAAAGGAGACACTGAGTCTCTGAACATCACTGGTGTTCAGTGAGAAAGTTTGAAAGAAGGGAGATCTTTGAGAGAAAGAAAAGTATGTCTATTTGAATATGTTGATATTGAGATGCTCTCAGTACATACAGTTTGATGCTCAATAGGAAGCTGGTGATGTTGAGTTGGAGCTCATAAGAAATATTAGAACTAGATAGAAACCTGCATATAATTAAGGCCATCCGTCCTGCGGAGGTTACTATTAGTCACTTGGGCTGAGTTCACTGGGTAAAGGAAAAGGAAGACATGTATTTACATATGCACACACAAAAACACATATATATGTGTGCATGTATATACTATTTATATATCATATACAGGTATAAATATATAGACATAATTGGGGCAGCTAGGTGGTGCAGTGTATAAAGCATTGGGCAGGTCACTTAACTCCTATTTGCCTCAGTTCCTCATCTGTAAAATGGAGACACACTGGAGAAAGAAATGGCAAACTTCCCCAGTATCTTTGGCAAGAAAACTTCATGGACAATGTCCATGGGGACATCTAGAGTTGGACATGATGGAACTATGGAACAACAACAGACATAGTCAGAAGCATATCAAAAAGGAGGAGTATAATGTATCTCTCTGGATATCCTTCCAACACATATTCATTCATACAATACTAAGGGCCAAACTGCTCCAACACATACACACACACACACACACACATGCACACACACACACACACCTTGTTACAAGCAAAATGCTTCCACTAATTCTGTGACTATGACTCATGAGACAGTATATTCTCCAAAGATTCAAAAATGTAGATGACACAAAGAGGTATAGAGATATGCAGGGTGGGCATAATGTAATCTATGCCATAATACCAATGGTGACTTGAAAGCAAGAAGTACTGTAAACATATTACATTATAAATTGTTATTCAGGAAAAAGAAGATATGCCAGTTGTATAGTTTGAATCCTTCCTCAGACAATTTAACTGTATGATCCTGGGAAAGTCATTTGAATATCTCCGTGCCTCAGTTTAATCATTGGTAGAATGGGTATATAAAAGCATATGCCACAATTAGTTGTTGTGAGGATTGAGATAACTTATGTAAAGTATTTTGTCAACCTTAAGGTGCTATATAAATACTTATTACTGCTATTACTACCACCACCACCATCACCACCACCACTACTACTATTACTACTACTTTCACTACTATCACCACTACAATTAGAACTACATATATGTGTAAACACACACACACACACAGAGGGAGTGAGCAATAACAGATGGACAATTTGAGAATGATAATCTTACACAGAAGATCTAGGTGGGGGTACTTACTTCTTTTTTTGGTGAAATCTTTAGTCAGAATAGTTTATTTTAATGCACAAAATAAAATACATAGAATTATGAAAGAAACAAATTTATTGAAATATATTTACCAAAAGTTATGCAGACAAGTTCATGGGCACCAGGTTAAGAAATCTCAATATAGAAGAAAATCTAGTCCATGTATTTATGGGGAGAAATGGAGAAGAATCATATAAGATGTAAAGGCATGGATGGATTTTAATCCATGCAATTGGAGAGAGTGCTGAAATCAATGAGATCACAGATGCTTTTGAGCATCTGTTCATTAGCTCCCACTTTGGTCTCCAAATAGAGCTTTGCTAAGCACAGAAGGAGAACAGAGAAGCTCTCTGGCAGTGCAGCGCATGGGAATATTGTTGTGCCTTGTAGGCTATTTTATCAATTTTATCAGTTGTCTATTTAGCAAAAGTAAAGGATTTATTCTAAGGAGAGGGAAAATAAAGAGACTTTTATAATCAGCTGATTTTAGAAACTGGTACTAGTCCTAGGATGGTATAATGGTAGATGGGCTTATCCAGGGGCTAGGAATCAGACCAGAATTGAATCCTAGCTCTGCCACTCACTAGTTATATTACATTGGGTAAGTTTCTCTCTGGGCCTCAGTTTGTTCTTCTTTAAATTGAGGGTATTGGATTAGAATCAGAAGTTTTTGTTTTCGTATGTTATAGATCCTTTTGGCAGTTTGGTGAAACCTATGGACCCTTTTTCAGAATAATATTTTAAAATGCATAGGATTACAAAGGAAACAAATTACATTGTAATCATTATCAAAATAATAGAAGAATAAATATGACAGATACTAGGAAAAATAACTGAACTGAATAGTGTTTAAGGCAACCTTCAAGTACTAACCTTCAGCACATGAAGGAGAGATTCAGACAATGTGTAAGGCTCTGAAGTCTTGCCCATTTTTTAAAAGAGAAATATCACATAGTGTACCTGGAATCCCTACGACCTGGATTAAAGAAGTCCAATTCCTTATTTTTTTTATTTGACAAATATTTATTAATGTCTTTGGGGGAGTAGGAATGCCTTTGAGGTATTTGGTTACAAAGTACCAAATCAGGAAATAGGTTTCTACTATGCTAAAATAGCAAAGCAATATTTCTCATGTCAATAATGAACATGAGTATGCTGAACCTAGAAGATGTTGTTGTTTGGTTGTTTCAGTCATGTCTAACTCTTAGTGACATGATTTGGGGCTTTCTTTGCAAAGACGCTGGATTGGTTTGACATTTCCTTCTCCAGCTCATTTTACAGATGAAGAACTGAGGCAAACAGGGTTAAGTGACTTGCCCAGGGTCACATAGCTATTAAGTGTCTGAGGCCAGATGTAAACTCAGGAAGATGAATCTTCCTGATTTCAGGCTCAGCACTCTATCCACTGTGCATGTAGCTGCCCCTGGAAGGGCCTTCAGTAAGTGTTCCCCAGCTCCCTCTTGAACATGAGGCCTCACCAATCTCTTGCAGTGCTCTTTGCAGCTGTTATCACTTTGCCTGTGGTAATGAGAAAAAAAAATAGAGCCTAAGAGTTTCTGGATAACAGTGACTTAGATATTTATTTATTTACCCTGAAAGGAATCCACTAGTTGTGAAAAAAAATTTATCTTTCTAACCAGTGCAGTCCTTGTTTCTCCTCTCTTCATTTGCTTTTTGTTTTCATCTTAGCATCACCCTTGCTGAAGTGAAGAGATAGATTCCTTTTTAGCACTAAACAATATGGTTCCCAATAGAGGTACTTTCTTCTCAGTGATTACTAGAACCACTGCTTCATTATTAGTAAAGTCACTCTCCAGAGAGGATCCACAGAGGGAAATACTGTGCAAATGACAGAATCATTGTTGACATGCAGGCAAGTACCTTAACCTTCCCAAAGCTCTTTCCAGGATTTCCTGTCTGTCTGAACTCTGGTGCAGGCACATGATTAACATCTTTCTGGAGGTTTATGACTTCCTAGTCACCTGCAGAGGGAGGGAATCAGACTATCTTCTGCTGGTTGTTGTTGTTGTTTTTGTTTTTCTTCATCCTAAATTAAAGGTTGTCCTTGGATTTACTCTTGGGGAAGGCCAGCAACCCTACTTGCTAAATGTCATTCTTCTCAGTTGTATCCACGGGAAAGAAACAATTCTTCTTTCCCACAGAGGAATCCACATTCAAAGCTGTAGAGGAAAGAGAGAAAAGGTGTTGATACTAAAGGATTAAAAAATTTATATAGAATATGGTCTTTGTCTTCAAAGAGGAGACTGTTATTGGACAGATAAGACTACTTACAAAAAGAAAACTAACAAAACAATGTTGCAACTGGGAAATGCTAAATGATTGCGTTGTAGGAGTTCATAGAAAGGAAAAACAATTATAGGGTAAGGACTTAATGAAAGTCTTCACAGAGGTGTCATTTGATGTGTACCTTGAAGGATAGATAATAGAACAGAGAAGACCTTTCTAGATTGAAGGAATAGCACCACATTACATGAGGTTTAGAAATATTATGGTATATCATAAATGGACCAGTTGGCTAGGAAGAGAAGGAAGAATACTAGAAAGGTAATTTGGAGTCATACTTCAGAATACAGTGTCATACTGACAACTCTAGGCTTTAGCTTTCAGACAATGAGGGCAGGGGATAGGGAAGAATATTGAAGCTTTGGAGGGGATTGCATAATAATAAAAATAGCTAAAATATTACTAGCATGGTGGTATAGAATAGATCATATTAGTGAGACTAGAATAAGAGAAACCAGTTACGCTGGAGGCAAAGAAATTATATAAACAAAAATAAATTTTGTACTTGGGAAGGAAAGCTTAAGATACCATTACTGGAAAAATATTTAAATACAAATGTTCATTCTGAAGAATCTTTAAGACATGTTATAATGGACAAATGCTACATATTCAAACACATTTCATTGTATTTTTGGGGAAAGGAAAATTCATTTTTTTCTTGGTATATTTCTTGAGTCCTGGCCCCATGCAGAAGATATCATATTGGAAGTTCAAAAACACTTGAGAATGCAGCCCCAAAACCTAAGAAAAATTATCATTGCTACATTGCTTCTTAGACCTACCCCTCAAAATATTTAGACACTGAAAACTTGCATTTTACTCTGCATTATTCCTAGAGGAGTTTTTGGTCTAAAAGCATACTTTCATACTGGCACCTCTGATCTTTAACTGTTAAAAAAATAACAGGCCTACAAAAAGAATAGCACTGTTAGGGGGAGTTCTGGTTTCAGCTTTTGAAACTGAAAAATATCATTAACTTTAGATTTTCCTGACTCCTTTCTATACTTTCATTTAACATTGGCAATAATGACCTGTGGGTGAAGAATTTCTCAGCAGGTAATAGCCATCTGGGTGAAGGGCCAGAGGCTTGTCAAAATGTCTAACTCAGGGGCACTGTTGCTGATACAGATTAAGACACTGCATGAGAAATTAGTTTTGCTGCCTTGTAAACAATAAAGAAACAGTGAATGTAATTATGCAGGACAAAAATAACATTTTCACAAAGTTACTAGATTCATTCTTGGCAATGTGCTATTTATTAGCCAGGAGGCAAATTAGCCTTTGAATAATGTTTGTGAACCTGCTATAAAAAATTTACATTTATCCAAGATCCCTTGAATGGAATTGAAACAGAGACTGGATTAGATGACTAGGAACAAGTCTCTTCAACCAATAAGTTGGACTAGTCCTGTCCAGTTAGAATCTTCATACCTTACATCCCCTGAAGCAACCTAATTCCATGATTATCATTTTCCCTTTTAATCATTACTCTATCTTCTTTTACTCATGTAAATTTCACTGACAGTATTGCTGCAATAGTGCATTACTCATAGTCTGAGGGACTCCATTTAGGTCTTTTTATCCCCATAAAATTACTCACAAAACTGAGATGTTTGCATTTCTATGGAAAATAAAATACGTGGAAATTATAACTAATGCACATGTTTTCATGGAACACACTGCTACAAATGAGACAGTGTGTAAACTTAATGAAATGGAGCTCATTTGCAGTCAAGCCCCTACTAGACAGTATAGTGTAATAAAGGAAAAACAAAAAGAGTCTGGTTGGAGTCCTGAATTTTCATCCATGTTACCATACTGGCTGGCTGAATGATCTTGGATCAAGTCCCTTACTTGATCTTTATCCTAGGTCTGAAGATTTTCCCATCTGTAAAGAATTATGGTAGTGACATAAATTTATTTGTAGAGTGCTTTGGTATGCTTAAAGCAAAGATTTTATATAAGTGTAAATTATTATGATTGTATTTATTAATTACTAGGGATGGTTTCATTGCACCTTTGCTATTTAAAAATCCTATTTGCAGCTGTGAAAACATTACATTTAACATAAGCAGTGATTAACAATGGTTGGTGCAGAACAGCCATGGAAGGCAGCTGCCTGAGGGGACCAACTATTAAGAAAAGGGAGAAAATGAAAAGAATACTATAGGTATTAGAAAAAAGGAGATAAGATTCTGGTCCCCAAAAAGATATTTTGTATATATAGCTTTAGGTATGTAGATATAAATATATGTGTGTATGTATGTATGTGTGTATATAGATGGATAAAGATATATAGATATGGAAATGGATATATAGGTAAGCAGATATATACACATGTATATGTATATGTATATGTATATGTATATGTATATGTATATGTATATGTATATGTATATATATGTATGTGTATGTGTGTGTAATATTTCAGTATTGCTATTTTTGGTGAGAAAAATCATGCTTCTATTTGCTTCGGTAAGGAAGCTCCCCCTGTTGTTGTCTCTGTTTTTTTTTCCTCTTTCAGATGCATTAGTATCTTTTGCATTGTCTTTTAGTTTTCATCTTAAATAGCAATGTTTCTAAGCACCTTCCAAAGGAAACTGGAGAAAGAAGTGGTTCTAAGTAAATGTTCTTCATTATAATTACAACTTCCTTTTCTTTTCTTGTTTCTCTTTCAAAATCATTTGATAAGGTAGAAACCAGGCTCTAAACTTATGAAAAGAAGATAGATTTGGTATCCATCAGCAGTCCATACTTATTTACCCCATGTACATCCAATCCCTCATCCCTCATGAGCATAGGAGATTGAATTTCGGTAACCACTTGTTGTCTTAACTGGAATGATCCCTACCTACTTCATTCTGTTGTTGCTGATAGAATATGATGGTCTAAAAAGAAAATGAGAAATGTATATGTAAGGTGATAGGGAAATACTAAAGCAGATCTAAAGTCCAATTAAATGCTGTATCCCATATGTGGAAATTTGGGCAGGTTCCCAACCAGCCCAATGTGTCAGACATACTAGTATAACGTTAAAAAAAAAAGAATGGGAAGGAGCATATCCCAAATGTAAAGCATGTATCCATGTTTTAAAGTTCACAAGTATGTTTTGTTTGTAATCATCCATTTTCATCTGGTGAGAAGCATGATAGATCTTCACAACCAATGTAGAGAAAATTACCCAGATTAAAAAAATAATAACCCACTTGGGAACCAAAATATTTCTCTGACACCTTTTATTCACAGAGACGTGACTCTAGGTTCTTGACAGCTATGCAAATAGAACAAAACTCTGGCAGGTCCACCAAGTTGGAAAGGTTTTCACAGATGGGTTTAGTGATAACTATATGTCTTAGTATCAATCTAGCTAAGGTGAGAGAGGCTTATCTCCACATTAGGATGAATTTTTCAGAAATTCTCAAAGAGCATCTACTAATTTATAAAGGGCTTGTGATGTTAACAAGCTCTACTTGCTCAAGGAGGCCTTCCTCAGCCCTTTAGTGCCATCTCATTTAAGGTTACCTTCTATCTACTCTGTATTTATCTTGTATTTTCTGATTTTTAGATAGATAGATATAGATATTTGTAAAAATACATTAGAAAGATTATTTTTGTTCTGTTTGTTTTATTTTTGCTTTGCTTTTGTTTATATCATCAGTGCTTATCATAGTCTCTGGCTTATAATACTGTCTTAATAAATAAATAAAAGCTTTTTGATTGCTTGATTGGTTAATTGGTAAAGAGAATACCTATGCCTATAAAATTATGGATCCTTGAAGTATTTAAATAAAAGTAGGTTGAACTCTTTGGATTGTTTCAACTTTGTCAACATTAACCAAAAGAGAGAAACAATTATCTAAACAAGTATCTATCAAGCAATAGCTAAATAAATTGAAAATATAAGCTCCTTGAAAGTGAGGATTATTTCATTCACTGTACTAGTTAACACAGTGCCTGAATCATAATAGATGTTCTGTAAATGCTTTTTGATAGATTGATTGGTTTTTATATTAATGCAATAAAATATTGTTGCTCTGTAAGAAATTATGAATATGAAGAATTATGGCACAAAAGATAGAAATTGGCCTCAGAGAGAGGAAGACCTGAGTTCAAGTCAAACCTCTAATACATATTGACTATATGACCTTGGACAAGGTATTAATCCTTTCAGTATGCCATGCAAATTACTAAGATTATTTGTTACAGAAAAGTTGCTGACCTGCATTTGCAGTGGGGCTTTCCTTATCCTGGAGTTCTTTATACCAATGAAATTGTAGGTTTAATCTTTATCTCTGTCCCTATGGGGAGACTCACACAAACTGAGGCAGAAGGAAGCAGTTGAACCAGGCAAACCATATATGCAGAAGCTATAATATTATTGGAAAGAACAAATGAACAAAGATGAATAATGATTCATCTCCATCCCAAAGAAGAGATAAGAAAATGACCTTCCCACTCTTTTTTTGAAGAATTGGGAAACTATAGGGGTGGAATATCACATCATACTTTCAGATTCAGCAGATGTAGTAGTGAGCAGCTTTTCTCCTCTTTCTTTTTTTAGTCTTTGTTACAAGGGATGGTTCTATGGAAAGGGGAAAAGATAGATGGCTTTAGAAATAAAAATGTCAAAACCAAACATGTCAATACAGATTAAAAAATTAATATGCCTTTAAATCCCAGCCACTCCTCAATCAAGACTTTAGGGTGCTCTGGTTTTGTGTTCACAAGAAACTGGATTCATCCTAGGAGGGGAACCTAACCAGAAAGAATGAGGTCAGACTTTCTCCATGGCCAAATGCCTCCACCCTAGAGAAACCTTGAGGAAATCCCTAAAGTAAAGTTTATCAATGCTCCTGTCAAGAGTTTATCAAAAATACAAGTCAGAGGCTCCCTTCTAAAAATGCTGCTCAATATTGCATATAAATATTAAGTATCTGTTCATTTTCCCTACTAAAAATACCAAAAGATTCATAGACACATAAACAAATATAGAAAACACACTCAATTAACCCATTATAATTACTATATGTGATACATCCCTCCCACCCCACAACCAAAATTAATAAAGGTCCTTTATTAGACTACTGAATAGGTATTCATTTTAACATTGGATCTCCACTGCCCAAGTGACTCAAAAGGTCCTGGACAATTTGGGCATGACTTTGGATTTCTTTAGTCCTTCAACTGTAGAGTAATCCAGGAAATGTCCATCTCTTCTTTCTACTAGGAAGCTGATACATTAATTCAAACTTCAGGATTCTATAATCTTGACCCACAAAATGAATCAGTTGACCCATGTTCTGTGGGGGAAAAGGCCACTGAAATCCACCAGAGTCTTAAAGCCCTGTCTCAGGATTGTCTAGACAAGCACGCACTAATTGATGTTTTTCTATACTTGTTAAGCAAGCCAACATTCTTGCTGTGGTGTATCTGTTAGGCAGAATGGAGAAATACTCTCCCTCTTCCTAAAAAACAGAAATAAGAGAAAACATTGAATTGTATGAATTATGAAAGAGAAAGGCCCCAGTGAAAATTTGGTGAACAATTACTGATCATAAAATGTTCTTACAGATCATAAAATGGACAGTATCTCCTGACTTTCAGTAAGCAAACAGACACAAACCAAGTAAGTATAAAGACTTTTTTTTAAATTCCAGCAATGCATACATAATTAGGGAAGGATTATTTCCTTCAATAAGAAGCCAAAGTATCCTAATTTAGAAAATCAATTTGAGATTTGTGGCAATATAAGTATAATTGTTGCATAATTGTTCAGGTGTCAACTAGATCTCAATTAGTGCGCTCTCCTGAAGTGGTCATGTATATTCAAATTCATGCTATTTGAAATTATAATTATGTAAAATATAGTCATTGGTTCATGGAAAAATACAGTGCAAATTGAAATAATGCATCTACTTCACAGGACTCATTCATTATCCATACTAATACAAAACTAATCTAAAGTCTCTTCTCCTTGATCTTATTAGAACTCTAATTTGGGTCTCTTGGAATAGGGGATTAGAGTAAAAATCAAAAAGGTCAGAAAAGGTGACAGTAAGGAGAGTGGAGAATAGGAGAAAGGAAATAAACAAGTACAAATAGAATCATAGACAGAAATGCCCCTCTTTTTTCTAAATTTCTCATGTTTGTTCCCTTATATTTCTCTTCTCTTTTTTTTATCAACTAAGTTCAGTATGAAGAATAAAAGAAAAGTAAATATTGATACCGAAACCAGTAATAGAAATATAAAGAGAAATTTTTTTTAAAAAAAGAGTGAAAGGTTGAACTTGACAAAAACTAAATATTCTTGAAAATGCCATTTGAAGTTGGTCAATATGTGAGAATTATATATATTTGAGTTATGAAGCTTTTAATTACTTGATCTGGTTTTGTATTTATCAAGTCTTCTTCTGTTTCATTATTTTTCTCCAGCTACTGCTGTTTATTTCTTTTTCTAAAATTTTTTGCAATTTTTTTATCCTCTTCCACTTTACTGAGAATGTCAAAGCAGGTGTACTTAGCTTTAAAGCATTCTTATAGTGAAAACAATGTTTAAAAAATTCTTAACCTTATGCAAGCTGGTCACCATTGTTCAGATCATAACTTTTTTTCTCAAATATTTTTTGGTCAGATTGTGACCTGAACTTGATGGAATGGAGGAAAAGTTTCATGGAATTTTGAATGAAAATGAAATCAATGCTTTGTGACATTGGGATAGCTGTTCAGTCATTTTGGCCATGTCTGATTCTTTCTGACCTCATTTGGGTTTCTCTTGGCAAAGATATTGGAGGAGTTTGCCATTTCCTTCTCTAGTTCATTTTACAGATGAGAAAACTGAGGTAAACAGGGTTAAATGACTTGCCCATGGTATAGTGAATGTCTAAGGCAGGATTTGAAACTCATGAACTGATTCTTCCTGATTTCAAGCTCAGTGCTCTCTCTGTTATACCATCTACTCACTCCTAGGACAGCTGCAATTCATAATATGGCATCAATAGACCATTCCTTTTTAGCTTCACTTGGAATCTAGAGACAAATAGCATTTTTATTTGACATTTGTAGCCATTTCAATTGTTGAAGTCCATATTAACTTAGCAATTAGGTGTGGGAGATAATGTCCTGCATTGGAGTTAGGGATTTATTAGCTATGTGACCTTGGACAATAATTTAACTTCTTTGTTCTCCAGTTTTCTCAGCTATAAAATGAGGACATTGGACTTGACCTTCTATTTCTAAATGTTTTGATCCTATGACTTAAATTACTTCATTAGTCAAACTAATTGATCTCCCTATATCCACTTACTTCCCCTTCTTTTTGTCCCTACCTCACCCTCCCCCCCCAAAAAGAAACAAGAATATATCATGCATGCCACAGCTAGATTTATTTCCCAAAATACCTTCTCTCTCTCTCTCTCTCTCTCTCTCTCTCTCTCTCTCTCTCTCTCTCTCACCTACTGTGATTTTTAATTGTCTATAAAGTAAGGGCTTATTCTTTCCTGTTTCTTCCTTCATAAACTCTCTGCTCTAAGTGAATTGGCCTGCTCATTGTCCCTAAATTACTCTACTCTATTTTTCTCTCTCTCAAAACCCTATCCATTCTTAAGGTCCTGCTCAACTCTTTCTCCTTTTTGACTCCAACCATGACCACACCAGAGAAAGTGATCTCTTCTTCCTCTGCAGAGATACAGAAATTCCTATCTCTAACCATTGGGTACTTGTCATTTAGTGCCTTATGTAGTCAATTATCTCTTAACATACATGTCTCTTCTAATCAACTAAATAATAATCTACTGCAGAAGCCAAGGCTGTCTTCTTATGATTTTTGTTTTTCCATTGTTGTTTGTTTGTGCAGCAGTGCCTTGAATAACATAGGCATTCACAATTTATCAACTAATTAATTGAATGATTTAAAGGATACTGATGAATTTAGGCATCAACGAACTCTCTAGGAATATCTGAGAATTCATTTCAGACTGCTGTCAATTTTTGTTTTCTTTTTTTGTTTGTTTGTTTGTTTGTTTTGTTTTGTTTTTTTACTTAATGAATTTCTTAACTATCCAGGCTCCTTGACACAACCTGATACTGGGGAGATTGATGGTGGTTATCACTTGAATTCAGGAGTTCTGAGCTACAGTAGGATTAAAGACTATGGGGGTCCAGAATAAGTCTAGATTCAATATGTTGAGCACCAGGCAACAGAGGGCCATGTTGTTGTTGCTGTTCATACTTCCTTCTTCAAGAGGACAAATGACATCATGACCATGAGGTCTTGATTTTCATGTGAGTTGATTTCAGTGAGGCAGAGCTGCACAAAGTCATCAGCCTCCCTCTCTTCTCCAGTGTCATTGAAGTCTAGTGGCAAGACAAAGGTCAAGATGACTGATGATGTCCCAGCAGAGGGCCATGAGGCTACTCAGAAAAATGAAGCAGTTTAAAGATTCTGGTCTGAGTACTGATAAATATTGGAATCACCTTATTAGTGGATACAATTCTTCTACTCTTCTTGCAGGGAAAGAAACCTAGTCTTGAATGTTTTAAAGAAATACTAACCTACTGATCATCTACCAGTTTATTAGTCCTATGTTGCCAGAAATTTCCTAGAAAACTTCCTCAGCTAATTCATGTTGAGGTGCTTCAATGGAGCATTTTGGATTGAAGAGAACTGCTCCTGGTTGCCAAAATACCATTGTTGGTTTGTGCTTCTCCTATTTTATGTGGAATTTCATAGACTGAGTAACCAAATAGTTCTTGGTAATCTCAAATTGACCTTTCAATGCACAAGTCTCTACCATAGGGAAAGAAAAGAAGAAGGGTTCCATATACACAGGTTTTTGTTGGGACCACCATAATCCTTACTGGTGTGCCACAGGCCATATCTACAATATGATAAATAAATGTTTAGAGAATGACTTAAATGATGCACCTAAGTATAAGCATTAATTGTTTAACCATGGAACCATGCCTGTTATACAGATGGTCCTGTTAAAGAAGTTAAAACCTTATTTCTGGGAAAAATAAAATATTTGATATTATTTAATTAAACATCTTTGAATAATCCAAGTACGAGATCAACCCAGGCAAATGTTTGAGGAAAAATAATACAATGAATTGTAGGAATGGTTTTAGACAAAGCTAACCACTTATTAATAAGGATATTAATAATTGCAGATTATTTTTAAAAGCACTTTCAAGTTTATAAAACTCTTCCTTATATACCCTTATTCATCTGAGTCTCAGAATAATCCTGCAAAATCTGTACTGTAACTATTTTTATTTCCATTTTTCAAGTGAGGAACCTGATATTCCAGAGGTTGTGTCTTGACCATTGTCACACAACTAGCATCAGAAGTTGTATTCAAAACTAGGCCTCTTCTGATTCCACACTCAGTGTTCCTCCACCCAAACATGTTAGCATTCTCAGGAAGAGGATGAAGCTTGTGCTTACTTTAGCTATGTTGTTTTAAAACTGCAGTGGTAGATAATTAGAGATCATGTGCTTTTCCATACGGCATATACAATATTGCAAATTTATGAAGAATTATGAATAATTTCCTACAAATATATTTTATCATTGAGGAAAGAGTAAAATAATCTTATCAATATTATACTATTTTCGGGAGGGGTATAGGGCACCTATGATTTCGTTGGTGTAAGGATTTTAGGGAGGTCTAGGTAAGGCATTTCCCTAAATAATGCATATAAACACCTACTTTGTAATATGTATACACACACACACACACACACACACAAAACACACACACACATACATACATATATTGTTGTTCAGTCATGCCTGACTCTCTGTGACCCCATTTGGGGTTTTCTTGGCAAAAACACTAGAGTGAATTGTCATTTCCATCTCCAGTTCATTTTATAGATGAGGGAAACTGAGGCAAATGAGGTTAAGTGATTTGCCCAGGGTCCTATAGCTAGTAAGTGTCTGTGGCCAGATTTGAACTCATTAAGATAAGTCTTCCTGACTCCAGGTCTGGTACTCTATCCACTGCACCACCTAGCTGCCACTATACATACATACACACATATGTATATGTCTATACATACATATATTTGAAGGAATTACTAGAAAAATGATTACTGGTACTGTACTAAGTTAAAATGTATTCAGCAACACAACTACAATATAAAGAACAAAAATAATTGACTACCTGTTCATATGATGAAAGCAGGAAAATAAGGCACTCAATTTTATTTAATGTTTCAATTTTATTTAATGTTTGCTTAGGACGCATTTCTCTAAACCCACCTAACCTTTGTCATGTGATGGGTAAGTGGTGCATTCTGCAGATGGAAGGGCCTTAGCCCACCTACAGATATGTATATCTGGTGTATCAGTTTGTACTTGTTAGCTTGCCAGCACCCACATTTTTGTAGGGGTGGAAGTAGGCGGGTGGTAACACACAGATGTTTCACTTAAAACAGAGAGAATTAATCTATACACTACGAATAAATGCACTTCATCACCAGGGATAAGAAAACCTTGAACAGAGATAGAAAACAAAACAATATATAATACATATGTCTGATGAAAAATCTCCAGCGCAGAATATGATCATTTGGACATTTTTACTTATAACATATTAAATGTAATACATTTAAGAACCTCTATGTTCCCCTTGGAATATTAAAAAAAAGTTAACAGAATTGGTTTGGTCCATCTACATTAAGAATTAATATCTAGTTTGACAATGTCAGTGTGAATTTCCAGAATTAGAAACTATCTCCAAACCAGATATGACTTTAACAATGCTATAACCCAGCCACAATTAGGAACAAGTTTGTTAATGGAGAGATAGGGTTAATTCTTATTTGTGTAGATGGGTGTGCCTATTTGCATGTATGTGGGTGTGTATTTTCCATTCAGAACTGTCTATTTACCAGTGTAAGGCATGTTGAAACAGATCAGTAATTCATCATTAATTTATAGTCTTAGACAATTGCCTAGAGCCCAGGCAGGTTAAGTGATTTTTCCACAATCATTTTGTTAGTATTTGTTAGTGGCAGAACTTGAACCCTGGTTTTCTGAACTATAAGATTAACCTTCTTTCCAATATACTATATACTACCTCTTATAATGATGAAAAATAGCATCAAAGGATCATAGCATTAGAGCCACATGAAACCTTAATGATCATCTAGTCAAACTATTTTACAGATCAGATAACTAACACACATAGAGTAACTTGCCAAAGGTTACACATTATATGCAGGTATTTAGTGGCACAGGTGAGATGCAAACCCATATGTTCTGACTCGAAAGGTGATATTCTTCCCATGTCACAAAATAAGGAATTTGGCCTTATTATAGCAACAAACTTAAGCTAGTGGCTCTATTTTTACTTTGTTATTATTGGATCATCTAGAAGCAGTTCCTCATTATCCGCTAAATATAATACGAATGTCTTACTATGGCATTCAAGGACCTTCTTCACAATCTGTCTCCAATTTAACTTTTGAGCTTTATTTGATCATTCTTCCCAGCACACTCTCTACAGTCTGGCCATCTGGGCTGATTATCATTTCCCCAAACTTGTCCTATTTTCTTTTCATACCTTTGTATAGGCTACTCTCCACTCCTGGAAAGTCTCCTCCTCCGCTTTCCCCTGCACTTCTGCCTTCTGAAACCTTTCCCCTTCCTACAAGCCCAACTTAGAAACCATTTCCTCTATGAAAACTTCTCTGATTTCCTGTTATGTGTTAGTTCTTTGTCCTATAGTCTCTTGTGCTATGTTTATCCTGCTCCTATGCACATGTGTTATACTTAGGAGCAGTAGAAACTACTTGTGTTAAATTTATTTGTCTACACATTTACCAACCCTATTAGGTTGTAGGTTTAGGAGGGCAAGAACTATGTCTTATTCTATCTTTGCAATTCTTAAGGTTCCATAAATTCAAATCAGATAGATTATTACAGTCATAGGACCAAGAATTTCTTTTTTTAAAGTTTGAAAAAGACTTGGAGATTATCTAACCAGCTCCCTTATTTAACTTAGAGAAACTGAGCCCCAGAGAAGTGAAGTCATTTATCTAATTCATGCATAAATAGTTATAGCCAAATTAGAAATAGAACCTAGTCCTTCTGACTTCCTAGGTGCCACACTCCATGACATTTCATACCAAAATGAAGCATAAGAATTCCATATATGTTATATTGTTGTCATATTATGCTATGGTGTTTTATTATATATGTTACATTACATATTTATATAATATTGTTATACTATAACTTACTATTGTCTTATTTTGATACAAGTTTGTACTAAAAAGTTTGGTGTTTAAGTTGTCAGGGCACATAATGAGCACTTAATAAATGTTTATCCATCTATCTATCTATCTATCTATCTATCTATCTATCTATCTATCTATC
>NW_020940360.1:19468613-19568613 GCF_900497805.2 Vombatus ursinus
ATCTATCTATCTATCTATCTATCTATCTATCTATCTATCTATCTATCTGTCTATCTTTCAGCACTTCATGGCTAATTATGGGAATCCTACATAAAGCAGGATATATATTTTCATGTTTCAAATGTGTTGAATGGCATAAGTCACCCTGCATGCTTCAGATAGAACAAATATTTTGGTCACCTCTGAGTTGACTGCACAAGTATAAAAATGGACTAAAGGTGAACTTTTCCCTCCATTTCTTTCTTATTGAAATTCTACACAGGTTAAAGAATTTGAAAAAAAAAATCAAGCCATCATTTCATGTGCTATTTCAGATTATTTTCTGCCATTTTGATTCCTTTATACATTTCTTCTCTTTTTATTTACAACCTTGACCCCAAATCTATCTCCCATCATCACACAGATTACTGACAGTGTTAGTTTCTTTCTCTTCTTCCTATTCTTCCTACTTTCTCTCTGTGTATCATGAAAAAGGATCTGAGTTAATTTTGTTTTTTTTTTTTGTCGGTGAATTCTATCTCTTGATTTAGACTCTTATAAGAAGAAATAGAAATAAAATCAACAATTAGGAAAGAATGGAAATGCTAGCATCAAGGATTTCCTATATGGAATGGGGGAAAGGAAAATAAAGGAGGAAAAAAAGGAGATAACTGTCCAATAATTTACAAAGTTAATACATAATATAGAAAAAGAATAGGTAAGTGCAACAAAGAATCATACAGGAATGAATTCTATCTACCCATACTTCAGTCACTTTCAAGGCGGGGGTAGGAGAGGATAGTCCATTATTACTATTTTTAAGTATAATTCTGTTTTTTTTGGTTTCTCTCTACTGTAGAGAGAAATCAAGAATACTGAATATACTTAAAGACCACTATTGAAGGCATTTTCAGATCAGTGTTGTATTCTCATTTTTCTTTCTTACTTGTAGGAAGAGAGGAACAACAACAAAAAACACTATAGGGCAGGGGTGGGGAACCTGTGGCCTTGAGGCCATATGTAGCCTTCTAGATCCTTAAGTGTGGCCTTTTGACTGAATCAAAATTTTACAGAACAAATCCTTTTATTAAATTTATTATTATTTATTTTAGTTTAGTATTTATTATTATTTTATTAAATTTTATTAAATAACTCTACAGTGTAGGATTATTATTAAGTCAGTGAGAAACAAAAAA
Source organism: Vombatus ursinus (assembly GCF_900497805.2). Classification (NCBI taxonomy): domain Eukaryota; kingdom Metazoa; phylum Chordata; class Mammalia; order Diprotodontia; family Vombatidae; genus Vombatus; species Vombatus ursinus. Next base: position 19,469,789 of record NW_020940360.1, read on the forward strand.
TGAAGATTTTTGAAGTCAGGCTTGCCTACATAATTATTGTAGCAACATCTGACACATAAAGCACTTTATGATTTCCAAATCTGAGCTTCACAACAACCCTGTGTGATAGGTATCAAAGAGACTGTTGTGAGTGTTTTAACACTGAGGTAACTGAAGCTGGAAGAACTTAAGTGTCTTACAGAGGGTCACATGACTAGACTCTATTAGAGGTGGAATCGAACCTAGGAATTCCTTACTCCAAATTGCCTTTGTAGACAGTCCAAATGATGCCTTTCAAGATACTTTCTAAGTCCTATATAAGGGCTGATTTTGAGGTGGTGGCAATCTGCTAATGGGTGAATAATAATGATATGAAGCAATACTGGACTCTTCTGCTCCCAGTTTTATTAAAATTCCCCAAACTAATTCAGTTTAAAGGGATTGCTGCATTGCACTATGAAAAGGAATCATTAATCAGCCCTGAAGAATGGTTAGACTGATTTAAATCTAATTGGTGCCATAAAAAAAAAGTGACTTTGACTATTTTTCCATTACCCTCCGACTCTCCACAAATAGATCTGATAAGCCTGTGAACTCTCACAGAGGTGCATGAAGGGCAATGGAAAGAAGCAACTCCTTGACCTACAACTGCCTATTCATCTACAGCACTTATTTTTAAAGCACCTACATTTAAACTGCTAGAGGAGATAGAGCTGTCATTCAATAATAAAATTATCTCTATCATTTATTTACCTTCTTTCGAAAATGCCTCTGGCAGTACTAAGAATAAAGCCAAACAACCAAGCAGTACCAGATGACATGTAACACCTTGGGAAACACAGTGTCTGGTAGAATCTGCGAGAGGACCTCATCCATCTAAGCAAACAAATACTAAATAATACATTAAATAGATATTTAGACCAACTAGAATATTACTATAGCTTTCAAATCTATTGTTAAATAGATATTCTGAAATGGAGCCCTGAAACTTAAAGCTTTTTTCCCCCTTCCATTTCAAGGATGGTAATTAAAATTTCTGCATTTTAATGAGATAGCATTTTAAAAAACATCAAAAATGTCTTTTGTTCTGCTGGTTTGGATGTGACATAATTCAAACAGCAGAACTCAGAGAATTCACTTTTGTTATGTTAAGCACATGAGCTTCCTTTCATACATGTATCAACACAGCAGGATCTCTGCTATTATCATATGAGTTACAAATGGAGAGATATCTCCCCTGTCTCTTATAACTGATGCTAATTCACTCCCCAAACGGAGGATGTGCCTACACTTGAATTTTAATAATTCAGGATTTAAGCTGCACTCCTTTAGATCGGCTCATTTGAATTTGAAGTCAGCGTAAATGTAAATAGAATATTATGAAAAAAATCACAAATTTTGCAATATATTTAGTTAGTGTATCTACATCCAATGTGTCAGGAAACATTTCAAATATACCAGAAATGACACATGCTGCAAAGCCAAGTTCCATAGGAATCAGCAGTGTGATGTTGCAAGTATAACAGATAATGCAATCAGGTTGAATTAATAGAACTATGTCTTTAATGAAGAAGTTATGTCCAATATGTCCAATATGAAGGTGGTGCAGTGCATTGAGCACTGGGCTAGAGTCAGGAAGACCTGAGTTTAAATCTAGCACCAGATGCTTACCAGTGACTTGACTCCGGGCAAGTCACTTAAGCTCTGTCTACCTCAGTTTCCTCAGCTGTAAAATGGGAATAATAATAACACCTACCTTTAAGGGTTGTTGTGAGGATCAAATGAAATAATATTTTTAAAGTGATTAGCAAACTCCTGGAACATAGTAGGCATTTAATTCTTACTTCTTTCCTCTCTTCCAACTGGGGGGAGGCAAGATGTTAAATAACCTTATAGAGAAGAAATATTGAGTGAAGTGGGGCCTCTTGGCACAGTGATTTTGTCATGCTAACATCTCCAATGTTGAGTTAGGATAATGGGCTTAGGATACAGCCACTATTACTTTTTTTTTGCTCATTTTTCTCTTCTCTATTACTCTTTATAAGATATTGTGACCCAGATAGGTGCATGTGTGCTGATATTCATGCTACCAGCACTGCTATTCCAATCAGAAGCATCTCTGGGCCCCAAAGTATTTTGAGAGAGGTAATTTCCAAAAGAACATGCTGTCATTCCTTGCTGGGAATTCCATAACATACTTCAAACCTGTAACATGTAAAATTGGGCTAAATGGTGAATGTGTGTGTGTGTGTGTGTGTGTGTGTATGAATGAACAAATATGAATGAATGAATGAGTACTTATTAAGTACTCACCAGGGGGTAGGAAGTGTACTAAGTGCTAGGAATAGAAATGCCAGCAAACAAGGCTATCCCTTCTCCCAAGTATCTTCTATCCTAATGAGGGAATGCAATGCATGTAACAGAGGCAGGGGTGGAAAGGGGGATAGTGGTGCAAGATATACACGGAGGGTCATGGTTTGAAAGTAGACAGAAAGTGGCATGATGGTCTGATTCTGGACAAGAGAAGGTAAAGCTTCATGTATCAGAGCTGAGGATTCCAGGGGTGCTAGTAAGAGATTTTATGGGAAGCAGAAGAGGATAAAAGTGAATATGTTATTGTTTAGAGTTTAGGAGTCTAGGATCAGCACTTTTGAACAGAGGTAACAGTTAAAATGAAGTTCATTTTATACATGTTCCTTGATAATCTGGTTACATATTTATGACTATTATTTAGTTTTATGTTTTTTTATCTATGTAGTAAACCACAAAATCTACAGGATGAAATAAAATATTAAATATTAATTTTCTACAATTTATTTCCTTATCACTTCAATTGCCTCCTTTTGATTTATTCAAGGTCATTTGGTTGACAGGATAATCAAACTTAATATAACTTAATATAATCAAACAAATGTTTCCACATATTCTATAATACATCAGAATCATCTTATAGTTGATATGCCTATTTTTCACTCTCTGTCTCATCTATCTTTGCTTATAACTACTGTTATGGCTAGATGTTACCATTCCTCCAAGCTAATATTTGTCATTCCCTTTACTCTCAATAAGGATAAGAACAGCTATATTTTAAATTACTTGTTCATTTCATACACCATTGTAACCTCATTAGACATTTATGTTTGATGATCCCCGGTTGTTTCTGATAACTATGTGCTGAAGTGGAAAGACTCATATACAAGAAGTCAGAAACCTAGTTTCTCAACAGGGCTCTGTTTTTAGCTTGTTCTGTTAACCTTGAGCAAGCCACTTACACTGTTTAGTTACTCCATCTACAAAACTGAGAGTTGTAGCTGACTTCTAAGGTTGCTTCCAAGTTTAAGGTTATATTTGTAATGTTTTATGCAGAGTATTTGGATGACAACCTATTCCATGTCAGAAATGAACCAATATAATACTTTACTTCCAACATTAATTGATGATATAAAAATAAGTTCCAATGCCTTCAGATAGTTATTTACATTTTCACTCATTGCTCATTTGGGTTTCATTATACCATTTAATTTCAAAACACCACTAAGTTCCCATATTCTTCTCCACTTTCCTTAGTATTAGTTCTTTTCTAGGTTTATGCCAAGTTAAAGAGGAGAGTACATAGTCCCTAGGATAGAAGACAAAATTTTCAGCCTGACATTTAAAGTCTTCATAATCTAACTCCTATATACATTCCCAGTCAAATTTCATGACACCTCTTTATTTTTTGGTCCAAGTCAAACTAGTCTATTAGCTGTTCTTTATATAAAGATTCCATCATTTTCCACTGTCCCTTTGTTCAAGTACCCCTCCTCTCCTATGTCTCTAATAAATTCCCTCCTTCCTTCTGAATGGTAAAATCCCTAGCTTCTTTCTAAGCACAGCTCAGATACCACCTCCTACAAGATGCCTTTTTCTGATCTCCTCCCCATGCCATTTATATGCATGTGAATATGCATATATACACACTTATTAGCATCTATGCTCCTCAAAAATATTTTGAATTACTTTGTATGTATTATATATATGTATATATATATATATATATTTACTATGCACATGATGTTATCTCCCCTTATAATGGAAAAATAAAAATAAGCTTCTTGAGAGTAGAGCATTTTTTTTAACCTTTACGTAATTGTATACTTAATGACTAGCCTAGTTTCTTACTTACAGCATGTGTGTGATAAAGACTTCTTAATTTGAATTTGTTGAAATGAGTAGGCTCTAATTTCTGGCAAATTGACAAGTATTCCAGCTTCATGAGAGCAGAGTTCTGCTCACATCAAAATGGATATAGTGTCTTGAATTCTGAGGATGATAAGTGGTATTTATGGCAGAATTGTTATCAAGCTATACTTTTGAGTCCTTCCTTTTACTTTCCTTATTTTATCCTGTCTAGTTTCCAGTGATGACATGAAGGAAATCTGGGTGCAGAATCTAATTGGATAATAGAATTTCCCTCATATAGAACCATAGAACTTAAGAGTAAGAGAGATCTCAAAAATCTCATCTCGTCCAACCCCTACATAAGGCATCCTCTCTTCAGCATCTTTAATACATGGTCATTTACTCTTCATTTAAATATAGTGCCTTCAGGATGGGGAAATCTTTGCCTTTTGAGGTCCTAAGTTAGTGTTTTGTAATTTTTACCTGTTAATCTCAGTTCTACCCTCCAATTCCAAAAACTACAATACTAAAAGGTACAATTCTTTTTCACTTGACAACTAATATTAAAAAGCTAATATTATGGTTTTTGACCTGCACCACCCCAGACTCCCTAGCTTCTTTCTAAGCACAACTCAGATGCCACCTCCAACAAGAAGCCTTTTCTGATATCCTCCCCATAGAATCCACATTATCATGCAAATTTGCAAACATACACACACACACATAAGTGATTTGTGCCATTTGTAATTATTTTAAGTTACTTAACATGTATTTTATATTTGTATTTCTATATATGTGGCAATGAGGTGACACAGTGGACAGAGTGCCAGAAGTCAGGAAGACTCATCTTCCTGAGTTCAAATCTGGTCTCAGACTCTTATTAGCTGTGTGACCCTAGGCAAGTCACTTAACTCTATTTGCCACAGTTTCCTCATCTATAAAACAAGCTGGAGAAGGGAATGGCAAGCACTGCAGCATCTTTGCCAAGAAAACCCTAAATAGGATCTTGAAAAGTTGCACACAACCGAAATGACTGAACAACAACAAATTTCTCTATATGTACATTTTGTAGGCTAAAATTTTCTAGTTCGTGAAAATTAACTTAAAGTTTTGTAGTATTCTAAATTTTTATCTGGAAGAGACTTTGGAGGTCATCATGCCTAAACCATTCTTTTTACAGATAAGGAAAATAAGGAAGAGAAGATAATTGACTTGTTCAAGGCCACACATATTTTAGATTACTGGGTTGAGATTTAAACCGAGGTCTTCTGATTCAAGTCCCCACATCATTCTGATTGCCTTTTATTTTTTCCTCTATCTTTTCAATGTCCTTTTAAAATGAGAGCCTCAGAACTGAAAGTAGTATTGCAGATATAGTCTGACCAGAATTAAATATTGCTGGAATATTATGTCCCTCATTTTGGAAATAAATGCCTAAAAATATCTCATTTGTTTATTTACCTGTTACCTGTGGCTCATATTGTGGTTATAATTCACTAAAACCTAGGTTCAGTTCACATGAAATCCTTTCTAAACATTTCTTACCCATTCTGCATTTATGCAGTGAATTGTTTGAGCCTGAGTATGGGACTTCTATTTTTCTCTATTAAATTATACCTTATTATCACCAGTTTATAACTCCAGCCCATTGCATTCCAAATCAACTGACCCATTACAATGTGGTCCATATCTCTTAGAAAAATATCCCACAGTCTTATACAATGCTACTGAAATCTAGACTTCTATGCTCAAGTTCACTGATTTAGTCTAGAGATCCCATCAAAAAAGAAAATGAGATTAGTCTCTCGTATGAGTATTCCTTTTTTCCCCAGAGGTAAACTAAAAGCTTTTGCATATATTTCAAGTTAAATTAAATTTATTTTTAATTGAGAAAAATATTTACCTTTCCCACTCACTTCTCCCTAATTTAAAAAGAGAAAAAAGAAAAAGAAAACCCTTACAGAAAATGCATAGAAAAAATAAAATTATTTTCCATTCTGTCCATATCCAAAAATTATGTTTAAGTTTGCATTCTAAGTCCAGGAACTCTCTTTCTGGAGATGGATAGCATGCTTCATCAGATTTTATTTTAAATTTTGCAAAACTTTTTGCTTCGAAAATGGGATGACATCTTGTTCTTATTTCTTTTTAGTCAACAAGTATTTATTTCATCTTCTTCTCATTTCCCCCAACCCATAATTGAAACAAATAAATAATGAATTAATACATAAATAAATACATAAATAGGCAGATTCTTGTATCAAAGATGTACCAAAGAAAGCAAAGTAAGCTCCCTCATTGGCCATACTCAAAAAATATGTATCTCATTCTGCTTATTTAATCCATCACTTCTCTATGAGGAAATGGCTAACATTCTGTATTATTGGTCCTCTGGAATAAGAGTTGATCATTGCATTGATTAGGGTTCTTACATCTTACAAAAAATTATTTTTATTGTTGTTGTTGTTGTTTTTTACAATGTGGTTGTTATAGTATACATTGTGCTCTTAGTTCTGCTCATTTCACTCTGCATCAGTTCATACAAGTCTTGCCAGGATTCTCTGAAATCATCCCTGTCACCATTTCCTATGGCACATCTATTTCATTCATATGCCATGATTTGTTCAGCCATTCCCTAACTGATGGCAGTCAATTAGTTTCCAGTTATTTGCCACCATGAAAAGAGGCGCTTTAAGTATTTTGGTACATATAGAACCTTTACCTCTTTCTTTTATCTTCCTGAGAGGCCTAATAATGGGTTAAAGGGTACACACAAAATAGTAATTCATGGGGCTTACTACCAAATTGCTTTCCAGAATGGCTAGGTAAATTCACAACTCTATAAACAGAACACAGATGTGCCTATTTTCTTGCAGCCCCTCCAACTTTTGTATTTCTCCTTTTTTTGACCAATATGTAATTCTATGGGTATAACATACATATGCAGTTGCTATAATTTGTATTTACTAAATTATCAATGATTTGGATTATTTTAATATGGTTATAGAAAGCTTAGATTTTATCTCTTAAGAATTTCTTATTTATATCCTTTGATGATATACTTTTGGGTGAATGATTCATTCTTACAAATTTGAATCACTTCCTTATATATGTCTGGAATAAAGCATATCAGAGAAAATTCAAAGAATATTGGGGAGTCAGAAAAATTGGCTGCAAAGATTTTTTTCCTCAGTTAATTGTCTTACCTTCCAATAATAGTTGCATTGGATTTTATTTATGTGTGTGAGGGAAACTTTAAAAATGTTATATAATCAAATTTGTACATTTTATATTATGAAATCTTCCCTATCCATAGATCTAACATGGAATTTCTTCCATTATATATATATTAGATATAGATATAGATATGTATAGATATAGATATAGATAGATAGATAGATATATCACCTATCTAAAGCTTATCTTGGTGGGTGATGTAAGATGATGATCTCAACATAATTTCAACCAAAATTCTATCTAGTTTTTCCAACCCTTTTCATCAAATGGCATCCTTTCCCAAATAGCTGGGACCTTTTGCTTTATTGAACAATAGGTTATTTATTTCTGTATACTATAGATCTAATCTGTTTCAATGATCTCCCTTTTTGGCAGAACTAGTTTTTTATGAGACCTGTTGACTCAAAAACATCATTTTAATAAATATTTCTAGAATTTTACCAGTAATCAATGTCAGACGCATCCAAATTATAGTCTGTGCCTACTTTTTTATCTGGGATCCACACATAGTAGTTTAAAATGTAACAACAATAATTTGAATGAAATAACATATCCAGATGTTGAAGCCTATATAACTGTCAATTGTCATTATCAACCATAGCAGCAATAGTGGTCTTAGCAGTAGCAGTATTATAATTATTGTACCATGTTGCCTTTAGAACAAGTTACCAGGTAGAAATTTGATGATTCTATATTCATTGTTGGTGAGGAAATGCTAAAGTCAATATAGATATGAACATGTCCTAGACTTGCTGCGTAACATTTGCTTCACGATTTCAAAAACAAATAAAAATTAGGAGTTTTTATGTTTTGTTTTATTAGGGACTTGAGTATTCCCAAATAGAACATTGACCCCAAATGTGCCATCATGATTTTAGTCCTTAATTGATCTGAATTAGTAAATTGACCTAGCTATTCATTGAAAAAATTATGAACTCAGTACATAATATTTTTAAACTGTTATTTGGCATGATATGTAGATGTGACACCTGTTTGATTTCTTTTACATTTAACTAATTTAAACATGTCCTATATTGATTAATCAACTAACAACCATTTAATATGTGTCTACTATGTGCCACTGTCTTTTAGACATTTTAAGTGGAATATCCAATAGGCATCTCAAACACCATATGCATAAAACAGACTTCATTATTACCTCCCTTCCTCACTTCCCTATTTTCTTATTACTCTTGAGGGCACTATTTTCCTCCAATTCACCTAGGCTCACAATCTCAGAGTCATTCTTAATGCCTTAGTCACACTCTCCTGATATATCCAATCTGTTGACAAACCCTGTCCTTTCTACTTTCACTATATCTCTCATATAGTTTCTTTTTTTTCTTCATTTACATAGCTACTTCCCCACACCCCAGTATAGGCCCTCCTCACTTTTAACCTGTACCATTGCAATAACCCTGACACAACTATCTTTCTATGCCAACCCATCAAGCACTAAACTGTCAAAGTAAATGCCCAAGAGCACAGCTCTGAAACTGTCATCACCCTACTCAATAAACTCCAATGAATCTCTATTACCTCTGGCATCAAATATACAATCCTTTTTCATGGAAAGCCCTTCACAACCTGTACTTCCCACCTTTCCATTTTTATTCCATTTTACTCCCTTTTCTAAATCAGCAACACTAGCTTACTTGCTGTTCCTCACTCATAACATTCTATCTCAAGAATCTCTGTCTTTACATTAATTATCCCCCATATCTTGAAAACCCTCCCTCCTCATATCCTACCTTCCCTGTCTTCCCCATTTTCCACCCCTTCTTTGTTCTTTCATCCAGAAATTATTTTCCACTTATACTTTTATCTTATATATCTCATGTGAGTGTGTGTGTGTGTGTGTGTGTGTGTGTATTCTATAATTATTTGAATTTTTCCCCTTTAGAATATGAGACCTTGGAGATAGGAATCACTTTTTTTTGCTATTTTTTTGTAGTATCCCCATACACTTAGCAATGTTCTCATAAATTCCCATTGATTTAATTATCATCTCTATACATACATATTTGTATGTATATATACTTGTATGTATGTACACATGTATGTGGGTATCCATAGGCTCTCCCTTGAGCTCTAGTCCCATATCACCAACTGCTTTTGGAAATTTTCAAATTGGATGTCCTGTAGACATCTCAAACAATATATCCAAAACAAAACTTATCTTTTCCTGCTAACTTTTTCATGTTCCTAACTTCTTTACTGCTACCTAGGCATCACTATACTCTCAGTCAACCTTGGTGTCATTCTCTACTCCTGCTTCTTATTCACTTCATATATCCTATTTCTTGCCAAAACTTGTCTTCTTCTTATCTTAACCTATCTTATATAGCTTTCCTTTTAGTGACTCACATGCCCACAACCTTAATTCACATTTTCATCATCTCAGATCTAGACTATTGCAATAACTGTCAAGCTGATCTTCCTGCTTCAAGTTTCTCTCCAGTATAATCTATCTTTTACTTAAAGGCTGAGATGATTGTTTTAAAGGGTACTTCTGACCATGACACAGTCAGTCAGTTCCAGTGGCTTCCAGTTTCCTATTACCTTCAGGATCAAATGTAAACTTCTCTTCTACATATTTATAGCTCTTTATAACCCAAACTCTTCCTAGTTGTCTATTTTTCTTAAAATTTTTAATATTCCATGAGCTTTATGTTCCACCAATACTAGCAAACTTACAGTTGCCCAAACATAGCATTCCATCTATCTCTAGTCTCCAGTTTTCCCTCATCTGTCCCTCACCTCTACTTCATAGTTTCCCTGATTTCTTTCATGATTCAATTCAAATATTATTTCCTAGAGTCTTTCTCAGTCCCTGCAGTTGCTAGTACTTTCCTCTCTTACATTATCTTCTATCCAATCTTACTGTATCTTTTATATGCATAGTTATTTGCTTCTTGTCCTCATTAGCATGTAAGTTGTGGTTTTGGTTTGCCTCTCTTTGTTGTTGACTTGAATTGCTGACTGACTGGCTGTTAGTCACAATGCTAGATTCTACTGCTACTCCATTACAGAATACAATGTAAGGTCTTTAAGTTTCATATAATCATTTTTTGATAGGGAAAAATCTCACTTATCAAAAACAACATGTCACTGAAAAGTTTTCTGAAGTGTATTTTCCCAATGAATCTATATGACTTGTTTTACATAGGTCAAAGGGAAAATGAGGAACCTAAATCAAAATATATCAACGTCAAAATTTATTATCAGTGCATGTAAGAGATATATCTACATATATGTACACATATATCTATGCAAACCCATGTGCATATATACATATATGTAAATGTATGTGTGTCTATGTATACTTAGTATACTATATATACACATCCATGCAAAACTTTTTTTAGAGGTGAAAGAAATATTTGGTCCATCATTGAGGTGATGAGGTCAATGTCCCATAGATGGAATGAATCCAGCCCAAAGGATAGTTAGTACAAAAGGATAGAAAGTCACATATTTCTTCCTACTAATGGATTAACCTTAGTCTTTTGCATATTATTTGTTTTAGTCTGCCAAATATTTGTCTTTTCACAGGGGAACTTTCAGACTCAGCACATTTGTTTTCCAAGATCAATATCCAACATAGTATTCTACTATTCACCTTCATAGTCATGAACAATCACATGAGCTTTAGAAAAACAAATTACACCAACTTCAAAAAATAAAGATACTTTTTTTTGCTCAAAATGGTTATTTTTATGATATTGCTAATTTTATACTAGTTTTAGTATTTGAGGTGAGATTTACACAGCTACTTTCCTCCACCCCAGTATCACCCAAAGGTCTAGCTAAATAAGTTCCCAGATGGTTTGTTTGTTTGTTTGTTTTCCCTTCCCATTCTATAGCTCAGTTGATAAAGGACAAAGGGTTGGGATAGGGAAATCCTGATACCTCCATAAAGAATAAAATTATCATGCATGCCTGTTAGTCAATAAACATATTCACTTTACTATGGAAGATACAATCATCTCCCCTTGTGATTGTGTACATGCATGGAAATTTTTAGCTAGAGTGATATCATAAAAAATAAATACCAACCAAGGGAGATAATAGTCTATGATATTTTTAAAAACCCTTGGAGAAGGAAATTTCTCTACCTTATCTTATAACTCATTATTATTATGAAACAGCCTTCATTGTCAGGGAAATAGTTTGCTCTCTCAGAAGAAACTCTTTCTGGCAACAGATCTTTTACTTTTCTTTCTAAATTTATTTTAGTCTTTCATAGCCAATGGAGCTGCGATTTCATTGAGAGATGGAGTTCTTGGGGGAGAAAGTTAGCTCTACTCCAGGTGAGCACTTTCTTAGTAATTTGTAGGCAGTAAGTTGCCTAAAATACAGTGAGTTTAAGTGACTTACCCAGGTGACTCAGTTAGATTGTGTCAGAGGCAGAATCAGAATGGAACTCTAATTAACTTTGGCTAAGTATATATCTAGTCCACCATGCTGTGTTTCTTTACTTATTCATGTTAATAAACAATAATTGGTAACAATTTTCCTGACAATTCTTGGGGAAAAGTTACTAACCTGTTACTCTTCACTGGACTGAATTAGAGGAGAAAAACGTAATTGACCTGTAATTGATATGGTCTGGGCAATTCTCATAGATACATGGATTCATAAAAATCACAAGCACCTTATCTATATTTCATTTAATCTTCCATTGAGCTTCTTCCAAAATGATGCTCTTAAATTATAGGTCTGCTCAGGTCAAATAGCCCTCTTACTCCAGTTAAACTTCAGTGGCTCTCTATTACTTTTATGATCAATTATGCAACCATCTGTTTGGCATTTAAAGTTCTAATCTGGTCTTCTTGCTAATCTTTTGAAAATTATTTATTTTCCAATTATATGTAAAAACAATTTTAATATTTGGTTTAGAAAAGAGCCTATACATCATCTTTCAAGAAATTATCAAAGAAAACTGCCCTGATATTTTAGAACCAGAGGGCAAAATAGAAACTGAAAGAATCCACCGATCACCTCCTGAAAGAGATCCCCAAAGGAAAACTTCTAGGAATATTGCAGCCAAATTCCAGAATTCCCAGGTCAAGGAGAAAATATTGCAAGCAGCCAGAAGGAAACAATTCAAGTATTGTGGAAACACAATCAGAATAACACAAGATTTAGCAGCTTCTCCATGACCAGAGGGCATGGAGTATGATATTCCAGAAGGCAAAAGAGATAGGACTACAACCTAGAATCACCTACCCAGCAAAACTGAGTATAATCCTTCAGGGTAAAAGAATGGTCATTCAATGAAATAGGGGACTTTCAAGCATTCCTGAGGAAAGGAACAGAGCTGAATAGAAAATTTGACTTTCAAATACAAGACTCAAGTGAAACATGGAAGAGGTAAACAGGAAAGAGAAATCATAAGAGACTTATTAAGGTTGAACTGTTTACATTCCTGCAGGGAAAGATGATATTTGCAACTCATGAGTCCTTTGTCAGTATTAGGGTAGTGGGAGGGGAAAAAAGTATATGTATGTATAGACAGATAGATAGAGGGCACAGGGTGAGTTGAAGATGAAGTTGTGATATCTGGAAAATAAAATTAAGGGGTGAGAGAAGATTGTACTGGGAGAAGGAGAAAGTGAGAAGTAGAATGAGGTAAAATATCTCACATGAAACAGACAAGAAAAAGCTTTTACAGTGGAGGGGAAATAGGTGAAGGTGAGAGGGAATGAGTGAATCCTATTCTCATTGGATTTGGCTTAAGGAGGGAATAACATACACAATGAGGTATGGAAATAAATCTTACACTACAGGACAATAAGGGGGGAAGGGGACAAGCGAGCAGGGGGTTGATAAAGGGGAGGGCAGATTGGGGGAGGGGATAATCAAAAGCAAACACTTCTAAGGAGGGACAGGATCAAAAGAGAATAGAATAAATGGTGGGTAGGATAGTATGAAGGGAAATATACTTAGGACTACTATGGAAGTGTTTTGCATGACTACACATCTATAACCTATATCAAGATGCTTACCTTGGCAATGAGGGTGGGTGGGGAGGGAGGAAGGGAGAAAATTTGTAACCCAAAGATTTAAAAACACATATTAAAAAAAGAAAAAAAAGAAAGAAAATGAGTTCCAAATTCACTCCTTCCTTCCCACTCCTGTCCCCTCTTTGAGAAGCAAAGTAATTTGATATAGGTTACACATGTGCAGTCATGTAAAATATATCTCCATATTAATCATGTTGCAAAAGAAACCACAGACAAAAAAAACAACTAAAGAAAGAAAGAAAAATAAAATTAAGTATGCTTCACTCTGCATTCAGATTCCATCAAGTTGTTTTTCTGGAGGTAGATAGCATTTTTATAACTACTTCACAATTGTCTTGGATCATTTTATTGCTTGGAATAGCTAAGTCCTTTACAATTGATCATGGTACAATATTGCTCTTCCTGTGTACAATGGTCTCCTGGTTCTGCTCAGTTTACTTTGCATCAATCCATATAGATCTTTTCACATTTTTCTGAAAGCATTCTGCTCATTATGTCTTATACCACAATAATATTCTGTCACAACCACATACTACAACTTGTTTAGCCATTTGTTAATTGATGAGCATGCCCTCAATTTCCAATGCTTTGCCATCACCAAAAAAATATGCTATTAATATTTTTAAATAAATCTTTTCACTTTTTTTTCCCTCATAGTAATTTGGAGTTGATTTAATTTGCATTTCTCCAATCAATAGTGATTTAGAGAATTTTTTCATATACCTATACTTAACTTTGATTTCTTCATCTGAAAGATGCCTGTTCATATCCATTGACCCTTTATTATTTGGGGAATGACTTGTAGTCTTATAAATTTGATTCCATTTTCTATATATTTGGGAAATTAGGCATTTATCAGAGAAATGTTTTATAACTTTTTTTTTCACAATAATGATTATTGTGTATTTCCTTGCATCTTATTTTCTCCCTGTTTATCCTTCTCTTTCCTTTTACCCAGTCCCTCCTCAAAAGTGTTTTACTTCTGGCCAATGCCCTCCCAATTCCAGACTCCCTTCTGTCAGCGTCTCCCCTCTCCTGTTTCTCTTATCCTATTTCCCTTTTACTTCCCTATAGGGTAAGGTAGATTTATATACCTAAAAGAGTGTGTTATTTCAATTAGAGCCCATTCTGTTGAGAGTAAGATTCAAGATCTGACAACCCCACCACCATCCTCCTGACTACTGTAAAACCTTTTTCGTGACTATTTTAATGTGAGATAATTAATACCATTATACCCCTCCCTTCACCAAGGGTTATATTCCTTCTCACCCCTCAATTTATTTTATATCATTACATCATAGTCATCATTTTTTCTCACCACTTAATATTTACTTTTTAGATACAATGCCAACTTCTGCTTCCGGGAGCCAAGATGGCGGAGTAAAAAGGTAGTTGCTGTCACCCTCCCCTATCAACCTCTGAAAACCCAGAAAATATCACCACAGAAAAAACCCTGGAACATCTGAACCAGAAGAAAGATGGGGTGCAGCAGTGCAGTAGCCCAAGTAGCTAGAGGGATTAACTGGAAAGGCCTCTCTTACCCTGGGGGAAGGGGAGAAGTATGAAACTGAGAGTCACCCAGCCAGCTAGTGGAAAGAAGCACTTTAGCACACCAGGAGGAGATCCTAGTGCCTCAGCATTCTACAGCAAACAGGTCTCCCAGTGCCTCAGCAAGAATAAGGGAAGCAGCACTACAAAGGGCCACAGGTGGATAAGCACCCAGCAGCATTCATCTAAAAGGAGCTGAAGAAAGCAAGCTAGAGGTGCCTGAAAATTCCAGCCTTATTGATTCCAGCCCAACACCAGGTAAGCTGTCAGAACCCTACAGCCTCCAACTGCCAACCAGGAAGAGATCCCAAAAGCCAGGTGGACGAGCAGGCAAACACCAACAGCTGGACCTCTGAGTGTCTCAGTGAGGGTGGGGTAACTGGTGGAAACCAGCTCAGAAAACCACCAGGTACCTCAGCATTCTACAGCAAAGGAGTTTCCCAGTGCCTCAACAGAAATAAGGGAGGCAGCACTGCAAGGGGCCCCAGGCAGATAAACACCTGGCAGCACTTATCTAAAAGGTGCTAAACAAAGCTAAAGGAAAGGAAAAGCAGGCAACCTAGGTTTGCCTGAAAGTCCCAGCCTTGCTGATTCCAGCCCAACACCAGATAAGCTGCCAGAACCCTACAGCCTCCAATTGCCAACGTAAGAGGCCCCAGCACACAAAGTCAGTGACCAAGACCTAGGTTCCCAACACAAGAAGCTTGAGTCAGTGCCCTCTGATCCCCAGAAGGAGAGTATAATCTCTTTAAAGACCAGGGAATAAATAAACACCATGAGTAAAAAGAAACATACTATAGATTCATATTATGAGAAGAGTGAATATCAAGACAGAAATTCTGAAGAGGACAACACTGTCATCAAACCCACATCTGCAACATCAAAAGGGAATGTGAACTGGTCTGAAGCCAAAAAAGCCTTCTTAGAAGAGCTCAAGAGGGATTTTAAAAGTCAAATGAGAGAAGTAGAGGAGTCTTCAAAAGTACAATTGGCCAATTAGAAAAAAAGTACACTGAAGAAAACAAGTCCCTAAAACACACAATTGGCGAACTGGAAAAAATGCACACTGAAGAAAATAAATCCCTTAAAAATACAATGGACCAATTGGAGAAGAAAGTACAAAATCTAACAGAAGAAAACAATATGTTAAAAATTAGAATTGAACAAATGGAAACTAATGACTCTATGAGAGAGCAAGAATCAGTCAAACAGAAACAAAAAAATGAAAAAATAGTTGAAAATGTAAAATACCTCTTGGGTAAAACAGCTGACCTGGAAAATCGATCCAGGAGAGACAATTTAAAAATTATAGACCTACCTGAAAGTCATGATGAAAAAAAGAGCCTGGACATATCCTTCAGGAAATCATAAAGGAAAACTGCCCTGAAGTCCTAGAACCTGAAGATAAAGTAACTATAGAAAGAATCTATCGCTCCCTGCCTGAAAGAGTTCCCAAATTGAAAATGCCAAGGAATATAATAGCTAAATTCCAAAATTACCAGATTAAAGAGAAATTATGGCAAGCAGCCAGAAAGAAACAATTTAAAAATCATGGAACCACAGTCAGGATTACACAGTACCTTGCAGCCTCTACATTAAAAGACCATAGGGCGAGGAACATGATATTCCATAGGGCAAAGGAGCTTGGAATGCAGCCAAGGATTAACTACCCAGTGAAAATGAGTGTGATTTTTTGGGGAAGGAGATGGATATTCAACGAGATAGGGGGCTTCCAAACATTCCTGATAAAAAGACCAGAGCTCAACAAAAAATTTGATCATCAAGTATAAGATTCAAGAGAGACATAAAAAGGTAAATGGGAAGGAAAGATACAATATGTTGTTAATAAGGGCAAAATGTTTACATCCCTACAAGGGAAGATGACACTTGCAACTCTTGAGAACTATATTGTTATTATACCATGTTAAAGGAGTATACATAAAGGGGGTGGATATAAGTTGACTTTGATGCAATGAAAAAAAAAATTAATCAAGTGGGTTAAATGGATCCAAGTAAGTGGATTAGTCTGAGCTAAGAAAATGTACTGAGAAAGGAGGAGGCAGACAAGGGTAAATTACATTACAGGAAAAGACACAAAAACCTATTAGAGCAGAGGTAAAGAAGGGAGGGGGATGAGCACTGTTTGAACCTTACTCTCATCAGATTTGGCTCAAGAAGGGAATAACATAATCAGGCATAGAAATCTAACTTGTACTATAGGCAGTAGGAGAGAAAAGGGGAAAGAAAAGGGAGGGGGGATAGAAGGGAGGGAAGAAGCAGTAAGGGTAAAGGGGAAGAAAAGGGAAAGGGATAATAGAAGGGAGGTGGGACCCAAGGAGGTGCTGGTCAAAAGCAAAACACTAGTGGGGGGGGAAGGAGAAAGGAGAAAGAAAAGCATAAACATAGGGGGAGAAAAGGATGGAGGAAAAGACACAGATAGTAATCATAACTGTAAATGTGAATGGGATGAACTCTCCCATAAAATGGAAGTGTATAGCAGATCGGATTAAAAACCATAATCCTACAATATGTTGTTTACAGGAAACACATTTGAAAAAGAGTGACACATACAGGGTAAAGGTAAAAGGCTGGAGCAAAATATATTATGCTTCAGCTGAAGTAAAAAAAAAGCAGGGGTAGCAATCCTGATCTCAGACCAAGCAAAAGCAAAAATAGATCTTATCAAAAGAGGTAAGGAAGGAAACTACATCCTGCTAAAAGGCACCATAGACAATGAAGTAATATCATTACTAAACATATATGCACCAAATGGTATAGCACCCAAATTCTTAGAGGAGAAGTTCAGGGAGTTACAGGAAGAAATAGATAGCAAAACTATACTAGTGGGGGACCTCAACCTCCCCCTCTCTGAAGTAGATAAATCTAACCACAAAAAAAACAAGAAAGAAGTTAAGGAGGTGAATAGAACATTAGAAAAGTTAGGTATGATAAACCTGTGGAGAAAACTGAATGGGGTTAGAAAGGAATATACTTTTTTCTCTGTGGTACGTGGCACATACACAAAAATTGACCATGTACTAGGGCATAAAAACTTCACAATCCAATGCAGTAAGACAGAAATATTAAATGCAACCTTTTCAGATCATGATGCAATAAAAATTATATGTAATAAAGGGCCATGGAAAGATAGAGTAAAAAATAATTGGAAACTAAATAATCTAATCCTAAAAAATGATTGAGTCAAACAACAAATCATAGAAACAATCAATAATTTCATTCAAGAGAATGACAATAATGAGACAACTTACTAAAACTTATGGAATGCAGCAAAAGCAGTTCTTAGGGGAAGTTTTATATCTCTAGATGCTTACATACATAAAATAGGAAAAGAGGCGATCGATGAATTGGGCATACAACTAAAAAAACTAGAAAAAGAACAAATTAAAAATCCTCAATTAAACACCAAATTAGAAATATTGAAAACCAAAAGAAAAATTAATAAAATTGAAATTAAGAAAACTATTGAACTAATAAATAAAACTAAGAGCTGGTTTCAGGGGAAAAAAAACCAATAAAATTGATTAACCTTTGGTTAATCTAATTTAAAAAAAGAAAGAAGAAAACCATATTACTAGCATCAAGAATGAAAAGGGTGAAACTACCACCAAGGAAGAGGAAATTAAAACAAAATTAGGAATTATTTTGCCCAACTATATGCCAACAAATTTGACAATCTTAGTGAAATGGATATATATTTACAAAAATATAAATTGCCCAGATTAGTAGAAGAGGAAGTAAAATACTTAAATAACCCCATCTCAGAAAAAGAAATTGAACAAGTCATTGATGAACTCCCTAGGAAAAAATCTCCAGGGCCAGATGGATTTACATGTGAATTCTATCAAACATTTAAAGCACAATTAATTCCAATACTATTTAGACTATTTGATAAAATAGTTAAAGAAGGAATCTTACCAAATTCTTTTTATGATATAAATATGGTGCTGATACCTAAACCAGAAAGAGTCAAAACAGGGAAAGAAAATTATAGACCAATTTCTCTAATGAATATAGATGCAAAAATTTTAAACACAATATTAGCAAATAGATTACTGCAACTTATCACACGAATAATACAGTATGACCAGGTAGGATTTATACCAGGAATGCAGAGCTGGTTCAATATAAGGAAAACTATCAGCATAATAGATACAATGCCACCATAATTAATTTATACCCATGTTCTCTGTCTAGATATACTGCTAACTGTCCTAATAATGGGAAATTTCTTAGGAGTTACATGTATCATCTTCCTACGGAAGTATGTAAACAGTTTAACATGATTGAATCACTTGTGATTTCTCATTTATCATTTTATGTTTCTGTTGAATCTTAGATTTCAAAGTCAAATTTTCTATTCAGCTTTGGTCTTTTCATCTGGAATGCTTGAAAGTCCTCTATTTCATTAAATATCCATTTTTTTCCCCTGAAGGATTATCCTCAGTTTTGCACAGTAGGTGATTCTTGGTTTTAATCTTATCTCCTTTGCTTCCTGGAAAGTCATATTCCAAGCCCTCTAATCTTTTAATGTAGAAGTTGCTAAATCTTTTGTTCTTTGCTGTGGCTTATATTTGAATTGTTACTCTCTGGATGATTGTAATATACAAACATACATACACACACATATACATACATACATATACATGCATACAAATATAAAAATATATATGTGTATATGTGTCTGCATGTATGTACATGTATGTGTATGTATGTATATTGTGTTTATGTGTGCACACACATGTGTGTATATACATACATATGCACACATATAACATCTATATCTATAATTTTTGGAAACATGATGTCTAGGCTCTTTTTTTTTATCATGAATTTCAGGTAGTCATATAATTCTTAACTGATCTCTACACAATCTATTTTCCATGTGAGTTGTTTTTCCCAAAGATATATTTCACATTTTCTTCTTTTTTTACATTCTTTTGAATTTGTGTTATTGTTCCTTGAAGCCACATGGAGTCATTAGCTTCCACTTACCCAACTGCAATTTTTAGGGACTTATTTTTTTTTGTGATCTTTGTTCTTACTTTTCCAGTTGGCCAATTCCATTTTTTATGGAGATCTTTTCTTCAGTGCATGTTTTAACATCTCTTTACATTTGGCTAATTCTGCTTTTTTTAAAAAGTTCTTCCTTTCAATATTTTTTGTGCTTCCTTTATAAAGATTTTAACTCCTTTTTCATGATTTTCTTACATTACTCTCACTTCTACAATTTTTTCTCTAGCTCTCTTATTTGATTTTTAAAATCCTTTTTTTTTTGACATCTTCAAGGAATCATTTTTGTACCTGAAACCTATTTACTTTATTCTCTGGGTCTTTGGATATACCTGTTTTGATTTTTTATCTTTTTATGAGTTTGAATTTTGATCTTCCCTGTCACCATACTAACTTTCCGTGGTCAGATTCTTTTTGTTATTGTTGTTCCTTATTCTAGCTTATGCTTTACTGTTCGCTTTATGTTAAAGTTGGACAATTCTCCTGGGGTTGAGGGGGCACTGTCTCTATTTTTATGGTTTTTTTTTGTTTTTGTTTGTGCTACTGTTTGCAGAGGTAGTTCTGAGATAGAGTGTGTTTTCAGTTCTTCCAAGGTGGTGCGATCTAAGGAGAAGTGTCATTGATCTCTTGGCCTGTCCTCTGGTCTGTGAGTGGCCCCGAACACTCTTTTCTGCCCAGGGACTATGACCAGGGCTCCTGCTCCCTGGAAGTCTCATGGTCTAGTGTGCATGGGACTGTGACCTGGATGGGTATTGAAACAGAGTCTTGCTACTAGTGCCAGCAAATCCCCTTATAATCTTTTTTCTGACCAGTTGTCTGACCTCCTGGGGGTTGAGAGTTATGGATGCCATTGCCATTGATTCAGTCACTGTTGCTGGCTTGCCATGTTGTGGCCTGAATTATCCTGTGCTCCACTATTACCACTGTGTAATAGACATTTTCTGCCCACTTTGTAAGTTGTTTTGGGATGAAAATTTTCATTGTCCCATTCCTTTCATTAATTCTGTTGCTCCAGAATTCATTTTGAGTCATTTTTAAAAGTTATTTGTAAAGGAATTTGGGAAAACTCAGGCGGGTCCCTTTGTAACTCTACCATCTTGGCCCAGTATTTTGTTGCCTACCTTAACTCACTGTGTGAGCTAGTACAAGTCAAACATTTTTCCTCCTAGGCCTTGGTCTTCTTAGCTATAAAATTGATTAGTTGGATTAGGTGATCTCAAATGTCCTTCCAGATATAAAATTCTATGATTACTTTCAACCTAGCAAGTTCTGGAGAGGGTTAGCAACAAATAAAAGCAGCTAAAAAGAAGTATCATTTCTGATTGTCCATGACTTGTAATATAAAATAGACAGCAAGCCCTAAAGTTTTCAAATAATACCAAATTTTGTGAATATGTTAAGCACATTGGATAAGAAGAACAAAATTCAAAATAACTTTGTTAAATTTAATATATGATTAGACATAACATAAAAATAAATAAGGAAAAATTGGGATGCTTTTCTTAAATTGGTGAAATATGTGTATATATATGCAGATTGATATGTTTACATATATTAGAAACATATTTAGGATTTATAATGTATTCTATGTCATTGAGGAATCTGCTGATAATGGGAAGAAAGCAATTGCATCCTTAGGATCTATAAATATTAGTGCAGATTGAAGCAACCATAAAACAATCTTCTTATTATAATCAGCATTGATCAGAATTTTGATCAGGTCTAGAAGGACTTCCATTGAAATATATAGCTAAAGCAATACGTGGGGAAAATAGAGAGTGTTAATAGAGAATCGTGATGATTACAATATACACATTTATATGTGTATATGCATATATATATATGTATGTATGTAAAATCACTCTATCCATCCCTATTATTTGTGTACATGCATGTGTATAAATATATTTATACATATATATGCGTGTGTATGTGTATGTACCTATCTATCTTTGAGAATGACAGAGACAGTGTGGGGTAGAAGAAATCTCATTGGATACAGTGGACTTGAAATTACTTTCTAGCACTGACATTTATTAGCTACGTGATCTTCAACAAAATACTTTCCTGTTATTGGTTTCAAATTTCCTCAACTTTAACATCAGAGGATTTCCTATATAATCTCTAAGGTTACTTGCTTAGATGTTGTAACTTTTTATCAATCAATCAATCAACAAGTATTTATGAAGCTTTTATTATATGGCAGGCACAGTGCTACCCCATTATGAGTGCATACAAAAACAAGCAAAACAGTTTTTGCCCTCAAAGAACTTTCATTCTACAGAAGGAGAGAACAGACATTCTCTGAGGTTTTTAATAGGAATGGGTGTTGTATTATATCAAAAGCTTGTCTGTGCCTATTGAGATGATCATACAGTTTTTTTTTAGTTGTGTTGCTGATATCATCAATTATGCTGATAGTTTTCCTAATATTGAACCAGCCCTGCATTCCTGGTATAAATCCTATTCCTGGTATAAATCCTATCTGGCCATAGTGTATTATTCTTGTGATGAGTTGCTATAATCCATTTGCTAATATTTTATTTTAAAGTTTTGCACCTATATTCATTAGGGAAATTGGTCTATAATTTTATTTCTCTCTTTTGACTCTTCCAGGTTTAGTTATCAGCACCATATTTGCATCATAAAAATAATTTGTTAAGACTCCTTTGCCTATTCTCTCAAATAGTCTATATTGTATTGAAATTCATTGTTTTTTAAGTGTTTGATAGAATTCACTTGTAAATCCATCTGGCTCTGGAGATTTTTTCCTAGGGAGTTCATCAACGGTTTGTTCGATTTCTTTTTCTGAGATGAGGTTATTTAAGTATTTTACTTCCTCTTCTGTTAATCTGGGCAATTTATATGTTTGTGAATATTCATTCATTTCACTAAGATTGTCAAATTTATTGGCAATACAGTTGGGCAAAATAGTTCCTAATTATTATTTTACTTTCCTCTTCCTTGGTGGTGAATTCACCCTTTTCATTTTTGATACTGGTAATTTCCTTTTCTTCTTTCTTTTTTTAGAATTAAATTAACCAAAGGTTTATCTATTTTATTGGCTTTTTCATAAAATCAGCTCTTAGTTTTATTTATTAGTTCAATAGTTTTCTTAATGTCAATTTTATTAATTTCTCCTTTGGTTTTCAATATTTCTAATTTGGTGTTTAACTGAGAATTTTTAATTTGTTCTTTTTCTAGTTTTTTTTTTAGTTGTATGCCCAATTCATTTATCTCCTCTTTTTTCTGTTTTATTCATACAAGCATTTAGAGATATAAAACATCCCCTAAGAACTGCATTAAAAGCATCCCATAAGTTTTGGTATGTTGTCTCATTATTGTCATTCTATTGAATGAAGTTATTGATTGTTTCTATGATTTATTGTTTGACCCAATCATTTTTTAAGATTAGATTATTTAGTTTCCAATTATTTTTAGTCTATCTTTCTGTGGTCATTTATTACATATGATTTTTATTGCATCATGATTTGAAAAGGCTGCATTTAATATTTCTGCCTTTCTGCATTGGATTGTGAGGTTTTTATGCCCCAGTACATGGTCAATTTTTGTGTTTGTGCCTTGTACCACTGAGAAAAAAGTGTATTCCTTTCTATTCCCATTCAATATTCTCCAAAGGTCTATCATACCTAACTTTTCTAATATTCTATTCACTTCTTTAACTTCTTTCTTATTTATTTTGTGGTTAGATTTATCTAGTTCAGAGAGGGGGAGGTTGAGGTCCCCCACTAGTATAGTTTTGCTGTCTATTTCTTCCTGTAACTCCCTGTACTTCTCTAAGAATCTGGATCCTATACCATTTGGTGCATATATGTTTAGTAATGATATTACTTCATTGTCTATGGTGCCTTTAAGCAGGATGTAGTCACCTTCCTTATCTTCTATTTTTGCTTTTGCTTTGTCTGAGATCAGGATTGCTACTTCTGCTTTTTTTACTTCAACTGAAGCATAATATATTCTATTCCAGTCTTTTAAATTTACCCTGTGTGTGTCCCTCTGTTTCAAATATGTTTCTTGTAAACAACATATTATAAGATTATGGTTTTTAATCCATTCTGCTATATGCTTCCTTTTCTGGGAGAGTTCATCCCATTCACATTCAGTGTTGTGATTACTATCTGTGTTGTGTCTTTCTCTCTATCCTATTTACCCCCTGTTTATATTTTTCTTCTCTTTTCTCTCTTTCCCTCCTCAGTACTGTTTTGCTTTTAGACCACTGCCTCACTCAATTCTTCCTCCCTTCTATTATCCCCCTCCCTTTTCATCCTCTTTACCCTTACTACTTCTTACCTCCCTTCTATCCTTCCCCCTCTTCTCTTTCCCTTTTCCCTCCTACTGCCTATAGGACAAGTTAGATTACTATACCTGACTGATTATATTATTCTCTCCTTGAGCCAAATCTGATAAGAGTAAGGTTCAAACAATGCTCATCTCCCTCTTTTCTTTCCCTCTGCTGTTATAGGTTTTTGTGCCTTTTCCTATTAGGTAATTTACCCTTCTTTGCCTTCTCCTTTCTTTTTCTTTAAGTACATTTCCTTAGTTAGATCAGATTAATGCATTTACGTAGATCCATTTAACCCACTTGATTAGATTTTTTTTTATCAATACATCAAATTCAACTTATACCCACCCACTCTATGTATACCCACTTAAAATGGTGTAATAACAATACAGTTTTCAAGAGTTACAAATGACATCTTCCCCTGTAGGAATGTAAACAGTTTGCCCTTAATAATAACATGTTTTTTTTTTCTGTCCCATTTACCTTTTTATGTCTCTCTTGAGTCTTGTATTTGAAGATCAAATTTTCTATTGAGCTCTGGTCTTTTTATCAGAAAGGTTTAGAAGTCCCTTATTTTGTTGAATGTTCATCTCCTCCCCTGATAGATGATGTTCATTTTTGCTGGGTAGTTGATCTTTGGTTGTAATCTAAGCTCTTTTGCCTTATGGAATATTGTATTCCACACCCTATAGTCTTTTAATATAGAAGCTGCAAGGTCCTATGTAATCCTGACTGTGGTTCAATGATATTTAAATTGTTTCTTTCTGGCTGCTTGTGGTATTTTCTCTTTGACCTGGTAATTTTGGAATTTGCCTATTATATTCCTTGGCTTTTTCAATTAGGGATCTCTTTCTGGAGGTGATTGATGGATTCTTTCTGTTGCTATTTTACCCTCTGGTTCTAGGACCTCAGGGCAGTTTTCCTTGGTGATTTCATGAAAGATGCTGTCCAGGCTCTTTTTTTCACCATGATTTTCAGATAGACCAATAATTTTTAAATTGTCTCTCCTGGATCTATTTTCCAGGTCAGTTGTTTCACCAATAAAGTATTTCATATTTTCATCATTTTTTTCATTCTTTTGTTTCTGTTTGGCTGACTCTTGCTATCTCATAAAGTCTTTAACTTCCACTTGCCCAATTCTAATTTTTAACAAATTCTTTTCTTCTATCAGATTTTGTATCCCCTTTTCCATTTGACCTACTTTATTTTTCAAGGAGTTCTTCTCCTCAGTGAGTTTTTGTGCCTCATTTTCTGTTTGGCCAATTCTACTTTTTTAGGAGTTGTTTTCTTTAGTGTACTTTTTTTTTCCCCCATTTGGCCAATTGTATTTTTTAAGGACTCATTTTCCACAGTTAATTTTTGTCCTTACTTTTCCAAGCAATTGACTTTCTCTTGCATACCTCTCATTTCTTTTCCCAATTTTTCTTCTACCTCTTTTATTTGACTTTTAAAGTCCTTCTTGTGGTCATCCAAGAAGGCTTTTTGTGCTTCAGACCAGTTCATATTTCCTTTTGAGGTTCCACATGTGGGTTTGTTGACAACGTTGTCCTCTTCAGAATTTCTGCCTTGATCGTCACTGTTCCCATAATAAGAATCTATTGTATATTTCTTTTTGCTCACGGTGTTTGCTTATTTCCTGGCCTTTAAAAACATTGAGCTCTCCTGCTGGGGAGCAGTGGGCACTAACCTAAACTTCTTGTGTTGGGAGCACAGAGTCTGGTCACTGTCTTTGTATACTGGGGCCTCCAATGCTGGCAGTTTGAGGATGTAGGGTTCTGACAGCCTATTTGGTAATGGGCTGGAATCAGCAACACTGGAACACTAGGGGTAGGATTAGGTAGTCTGTCCCCTGCAGGTTGCCTGCTCACCCGGGCCTTTTCTTCCTTTCACTTTTTTTGGTTCCTTTCAGATGGGTGTTTCTTTGCCTGGAAGTTTCCACTTTGGAACACTTCCCAGACCTTTGCTGAGGCACTGGGGGACCTGGCTGCCACAGAATGCTGAGGCACATGGTGATTTTCTGAGTGGCTTTCTACTGGTTCCCCTACCTGCCCTGAGGCACTCGGGGTTCTGGTGTTTGTGTTTACCTGCTTTACCACCTGAGGTGCAGGATCTTCCCCTGTCATGCTGAGGTGGGGCTTTTCCACACCTCCCATTCTGTACTGGTCCCCTTCCCCCAGGGCAAGAGGGACCTTTTTGGTCAATCCCTCAATCTACCTGGGCTACTAGATTGCTGCACCCCATCTTTCTTCTGGTTCAGCTGTTCCAGGGTTTTTCTGTGGCGATATCTTCTGGGCTTTCAGAGGTTAACAAGGGGTGGTAAGAGCAACTTACTTCTTATTCCACTATCTTGGCTCCCTAGAAGGGAGATCTTGAACTTTATTAAAGAAAATCATTTATTCTAAGAGGTAAAGGTGGTGAGGAAGTTCAATTCAGGAAAGGTAAATTGCTAGTGAAAGAGCACTGGCAAAGAGTAAGAGATGAAATATCTTATATGAAGAACAGCAAGAGGAGCCAAGATGGCAGAGGAAAAGCAAGGACTCACCTGAGCTCTTCAAAATTCCTTTCCCAACACCTTAAAAAATAACATGTTAAAATGAATTCTGGAGTTGCAGATTCAATAAAAGAATGTAATGAAATAATTTTCCAGCATAAGACAATTTAGAAGATTAGCAAGAAAGGTGCATTGTATCCAGTTGAAAGTGGAGCACAGTGCAGCACAGGCTATACCCTGGCCTGTCAGCAGGAGACCTTGGAGGTGATTGAATCAGTGGTAGTGGCTTGGAGATCTCTCAGGCCACAGACAGTATAGACATCAGACAATGGCTCACAAGATTATAGGGGACGCTTTTGCTGTCACTTGAGACAGGACTCTGTTGGTTTGGACATATACAATTCCAGATCACAGTCCAAAAGCAAGGAGAAGCACTAGTAGGAGCAAGGTCCATAGCTACATTTCCAGGGCAGTAAAGAGTATCTATAAGCTGTTAACAGACCAGAGTACAAGCAAGGAGAACAGTGACTACCTCTTCCTAGATCATAGCATCTTGGAAGAACTGAAAACATACAACAACTCCAGCCCCCCCAATAGAACCAGCTCTGAAAGCAGAAGCACAAAATACCTGAAGCTTTGGGTAGTGCCCCCTCCACCCTGGGAGCACAGCTCAACTCTAACATAAAAATAAAAGTCAAGAAATAGGATGGAAAAATAAAAAAAAACTTAACATTGAAAGTTACTATTGTAACAGGAAAAATTAAAAGACAAACTCAGAAGATGATAATGGCAAAACAGCTAATTCCAAAGCCATAAAGAAAAAATGTGATGGGTGCAAAAAGGATTCCTGGAATATCTTAAAAAGAATTTTAAAAATCAAATAAGAGAGGTAGGAGAAAAATAGGGGGGAAATGAAAGTAATGCAAGAAAATAATGAATAAAGAATCAACAGCTTGGTAAAGGATGCACAAAGAAATAATCAAGAAAATAATACCCTAAAAAATAGAATTGGTCAAATAATAAAAGAGTCAAAAAAATCCACTGAAGAGAAGAGCTCATTAAAAATCAGAATTGGCCAAATGGAAAAAAGAAGTACAGAAACTCACTGGAGAAAAGAATTCCTAAAAAAGTGGAATTGGCCAAGTGAAAACTAATGACTCCATGAGACATCAAGAAACAATAAAATAAATTCAAAAGAATGAAAAAAGAATTGTGAAATGTCTTATTGGAAAAAACAACTGACCTAAAAAATAAATCAAGGAGAGATTATTTTAGAATTATTGGACTACCTAAAAGCCATGATCACTTTTCCAGAAATTGTCAAGGAAAACAGCCCTGATATCCAAAAACCAGAGGTTAAAAAGAAATTTTAAAAAATCTAAAAAAAAGAAAAAAAGAAAAAAAATTACTTATCACTGCCTGAAATTCCAAAATGAAAACTCCCAGTAATATTATAACCAAATTCCAGAACTCCTAGATGAAGAAGGAAATATTGTAAGCAACCAGAGTGAATTCAAACACCATCAAACTAGAGTCAGAATAACCCAAAATTTACCAGCTTTTGCATTAAAGGATCAGAGGCCTTGGAATATAATATTCTGGAGGGTAAAGCAGCTAAGATTACAACCAAAAAATCACGTATCCAACCAAACTGAATATAATCCTCTAGAGGGACATTTTATAAAATGGACATTTAATGAAATAGAGGATTTTCAAACATTCCTGCTGAAAAGACTAGAGCTGAATAGAAAATTTGATATTCAAATCCAGGACTCAAGAGAAGCATAAAAAGGTAAACAGGAAAGAGAAATCATAAGGGATTCAATAAGGTTAAATTGTTTACATTCCTACATGGAAAAATGATATACGTAACTCCTAAGAACTTTATTGGAACAGTTACAAGGAATATACATAGGCAGAGGACATGGGTGTGAATTGATTATGATGGCATTATATCTAAAAAAATATATAAAATTAAGTGGTAAGAAAGAATGATGACTATGATAGGATGATATACAAAAATTGAAAATTAAGTGTTGAGAAAAAGGATCACACTGGGAAAAGTGAGAAGGAAGAAGTATAATATAGTAAATCATCTCACATAAAAGAAATGTGAAAGAGCTTTTATAATGGAAGGGAGATGCACAGTAGCAGACAATGCTTGAAACTTACTTTCATCAGAATTGGCTCAAAAAGGGAATATTGTACATACTTGGTTAGGTATAGAAATCTATCCTAGACTACAGAGTTATCCTCAATTCTCAACAAGGACTATGACATCAGGAAGGTGGTGCCATGACTTGCAAGTGAATTGGATTTAAGTGAGGGAGGGCTGTGCAAAGCTACCAGTCTCCCTTTCTCCTCCAGAGCCATCTGGGTCTAGTGGCAAGATATAGATCAGGACAATTGGAGATGTCCCAGGATACAGTGGGAGACCTTGGCCTTTCTAAGCTAAGATCTTTAATAGGACTCAGTTTGACTGAGGCAAGGCCTCATTCAGTGATTAAGACTAGGTAAGAAACAAAGCCAAGAATGGCTTCCTTTACCTAATTAAAAAGAAATCAATCTGGGAGAGGTCTTCCTCTCAGAAACCCTCAGGGTTTCTGGCCAAAACAGAAACAATTGCTATTTACATTCATTCTGAGATAACCAATGACAGTCCAAATAGTGACAGTCATTAAGAAGTAGTTGTAAAATAGTAGAATTTCTAGAGAAAGTGACTTGCCTGGGGCTGTAAGTGGTGGAGGCCAGATGTGAATTAGAAAAAAATGAGTCTTACTGACTCCAAGTGTGGTCCTCTGTCCTCTGAGCCTCCTAGCTGCCCCAATATAGGCCATATTGTTCAATAGTTTTTCAATCCTATCTGACTCCTTGTGACCAATTTGAGATTTTTGTGGAAGAAATATTGGAGTGGTTTGCCATTTCCTTCTCCAGATCATTTTATAGATGAGGAAACCAAAGCAAACAGGGTTAAGTGACTTGCCTAGGGTCACAAAGCTAGTGAGTGGGTAGAAGGAAATGTTAAACTGTAGAATTTGTCTTCATACCCTGCAATGAAACATATTCCTATTCTTAAGCCTTGGGGATGAAATGTGTGTTGAATTAAATCATTATTCTTACTTTTGAAATGATAAAAACAGTGACTTTATTCTTCTTGTACTTTCTTGCTCTTAATTCTGAGGGGAAAATTAGATAAGAGAGATTATAACAAGGAGTGTGGTTATATGTAGGGCAAATATGTTATATTTTCTATCTTCATTAAAATAACAACAGGTATGAGTAATATGTAAATGGTAATTGCTTATATCTACAAACTATTATTTTTCCCATTTTCCTTATGTTTTATTTTTAATTTATTAATTATTTATTTTTATTATTCTATTCTTTTTAAATTTTTTGTTCCAAATTCTCTCCCTCCCACCCATCCCTCCCCAATCCACTAAGAAGGTAAGCAAAATGACATCAATCATACATATGAAATTGTGTAAAACATATTTCTGTGTTAATCATATCACAAAAAAGCAAAAAATAAAAGTATACTTCAATTTACACTTAGAGTTCATCAGTTCTCCTTCCAGAAGTGGAGAGCATTTTTTATCATGAGTCCTGTGGAATTTTCTTCTTCTATTAATTGGAGTAGCCAAATCTTTCAAAGTTGATCATCATTACAACATTACTGTTACTGTGCACAACGATCTCCCAATTTTTTTTATTTGACTTTGCATCAGTTCATATAGGTTTTCTCCTTTTTTTCTGAAACACTCCTCATTATTTCTTATAGCACAATAAGACTCCAGCAAAATCATATTCCACAACTTGTTCAGCCATTACCAAACTGATAAACATTTCCACAATTTCCAATTCCTTGCCACCACAAAAAAAGTTACTACAAATATTTTTGTGCACATAAATCCTTTTTTACTTTTGTATTTTGGGGGTACAAACTTAGTAGCAGTATTGCTGGGTCAAAGGCCATGCACAGTTTTATAACTCTTTGGGGAATAGTTCCAACTTGTTCTCCAGAAAGGTTGTACCAGTTCATGATTCCACGTTTAATTGTTATTAAAAATATTATCATTATTGTTATTATTATTATTTAGTAATATTATTATTATTACATAATTTATTAGTGCACCTATTTTCCCTCATCTCCTCCAGCATTTGTCATTTCTGATAGGTGTGAGGTGTTATCTCAGAGTTGTTTCAATTTGCATTTATCTAATTAGTAGCGATTTAGAGCACTTTTCATATGACTATGGTTAGCTTTGATCTCTTCTAAAAACTGCCATGTATATCTCTTAACTATCAATTGGAGAATGGCTCTTATTTTTTATAAATTTGATTCAGTTTGCTATTTATTTGAGAAATGAAGCCTTATCAGGAAAACTTTGATAAATTTTTGATAGTCTGTGGTACCTCTTAGCAAAAGATTGCCCTGAATATCTCTTTTAGTTAGGTATATTTTTGTTTCTGAGATCATGAGGCTATTCCTGCCTTTTTTGCTTGAAGCAAAAAGACTTCTGTTCCATACCTTTATTTTAACTCTGTGTGTGTCTTGCTGTTTCTAGTCTGTCTCTGGAAAACATGTTGTTGGACTCTAGTTTTTAATCCATTCTGCTATCTGCTTCAGTTTTATGGGTGAGCTCTACAAACTACCTTTAACAGCATATAGTATAACAGATAGTGTTATGTCATGGACCAAAAAACAAAGACTTACATACCATATCTATCAAATAGTAAACAAGTGATCTTTGGTAATTCACTTAACCCATATACTTCTCTCTTTCCTAATTTATAAAATAAGAAAAATAACTTGAACTTGAATAATTTTTTCTGCTGGAAAAATTGAAGTAATTTCTCAAACACTATTCTAGAGAAGCATGAATTCTGGTGATTTGTACCAACCTGGGGACCAGCCTAAGTGTAGAAAGACTTATCACTCGGTTAGCTATAGGGTGGATTTTTCAGCAACAACAACAAACCAATGAAGATTGTAGCCAGTGTTCAGAGTACCTACATTAGGAAAATCACAGTTCTGTGAAATGCTAAAGTTGTACTTACAGTAAACTTACCTCACAAAGTTATGCTCAGATGAGATGATATTTGTAAACTACTTTTTAAACCACACCATGCTACATCACCATGTTAAATCACCACGAGCTATTTTTATTCTCCTCTGCAAGATGTAAATAAGTAAAACCTTAAGCCCAATTAGGTGCCTTGCTGACTCTAACATGATGTCTTTAGTTTCTTATTAAACAAACCCAACATATTTAAACTATTCCACACATTTTATATAGCATCCAGGCTTTGAAAGCAACTTTATTCTAGGTAAGTCCACGAAAATGTGAAAATAGAAGCTAGGTTGTATTTTCATCATTTTTTTTTTTAGTTTCAAGGAAAGGAGAAGCACTAATTTCCTCTTGCAGCTCTACATTTGTTATCTAAGGCCTGCATAAAGTTATTTCCTCAGTTTCTCCCAGCCTTGGTAGAAAAGAATCAAGTCAAAAGTGACTTGCTATAACCTCCTCTTGCTAATACATTATCTCTCTCTTCTTCCTGGGGTTGTTCTTAGTCAAGAGGTCTGCTGGTTCTTCTTTTTGGAATCAGAAAAGCTTGCTCTCTTCCTTTGCCTAGTATGGTTTGAAGCAACTTAAAGGAACCTTGCCCAAATATGGCACCATGAAGCAAATCATATTCCCTAACCAAGTAAGAAAACATTTATCTCCCAATTTGATTTTATTTCTTAATTATTCTTCTTAATTATCAAACTCTTCCCAAAGTACATAGATTTTGTTGTCATTCAGTCATTTTTCAGTTGTGTCTAACTCTTCATGGCCCCATTTGGGGTTTTCTTGGCAAAGATACTGGAGTGGCTTGGTGTTTCCTTCTCCAGCTCACTTTACAAATGAGGAAACTAAGCCAATAAGGTTGTGACTTGCCTAGGGTCACATAGCTAGTAAGTGTCTGAGGCCAGATTTGAATTCATAAAGATAAGTCTTCCTAACTCCTGACACCTAGCTGCCCTGTAATCAGTTTACTTAATATAAATTTTAAAAAAATAACAAAGACTGATTGTTTTTATGATTCCTATAACTATGGTATTGTTTCTTCCAATATCTTCTTTCAAAAAAATTTTTTTACAAAGTTCAAACCTTTTCCTTTTCCATTGAATCTTAGAGTTAGAATAGGACTTGGTGGTCATGTAGTCCAATTCTCACATTAATAAATGTAGGCTAGATATATGCTAATGAGGAATATTGGATATAGGACTTATAAATTTTATTATAATTCGTAATTCCAATCTACCTTATTGGTCTTAAATACTTACCCAAGCAACATTTAAACTACCCCAATGACAGGGAACTCACTGAGCTCTCCCTCCTCATCTACTCCCCCCACCAATCTCAAGGCAACCAATTCATTTTGGGATGATTCTAATGTTTAGAAAGCTTCTCTTTATAAAAAGTCAAAATCTGTCTCCATATACCTTCTAACCATTTATCCAAGTTCTTCCCAGTGGGGTTAAACAAAATGAAATTATCCTTCTTCATGACAATCCTTCAAATTTTTGAAGCAATGATTATTTCCATCCTGTCTTGAGATAATGAATCCTTATATGATGTGATATCAGTTTCATTCATCTGAAAAGGTAGGGGGAATGCCCTTCATTTTCATGAAAACAACCAGTCACTTAAGACCTCCTTATTTTCCCTTTTGTTCAAGATTCTTTTGGCTTCATTTCCATCAAGACTCACCTTATACCTCATGGCTATCTATTTCAACAATATTGTCACTGGAATCCTAGACTCTCCATCTCATTTATCATACATTCCATTGGTGTACTTTAGGGTATCCTCAGCTTAAAACTATAAGGGATAATAAAAAACAATGGCTTAGAAATCTCACCTGAATTCTTGGTTAGGATGGCTGCATGGATGAGTGCAGAATAGACCAGCTCTCCTACATATATTCTCAAAACAAAATATTATTAATTCAAAACAATTCTGATGTTGAAAGAAAATTGAAATCATCTCAGGTTAGAAATAAATATTCTCAAAGTACTCATTAGCCAACTTAGATTTTTTTTAAAGACAAAGAAAATGAAAGCAGTTTCAGGTGAAAATATGATACAAAAGAGTTGCATGTTCACTGCATTCGTGCTAAAGAAATTATGAATGACATTGAATGCTAAAAAAAATTTTGAGCTATTTTGGTTGCAATATGAATATAAGAAAGAATAGAAAGAATAATATTATTGTTCAGAATAAATAGAATGATTATAATTGTCACAAAACAAAGAAAACCAATGTATTTGTTATTTTATGTTTATTTGCCAGAAAACCAAAAAAGAAATCGTTGGATTGGATATGTAGAAAAAATCATGTGAACTGAACCCAAGAAAAGTGAGGGAATGATAAGAGAACACCTAATTTTTCTGAGTTTGTCACCATACAATTTTGTCACCATTCAATTTCATTAAAGATAAACTTTATTGTTCTGAATGAGCTGTCAATGGTATCTAATCATCAGTATCTAGAGATGAAACAGAGTCCAGGTTAGCCCCTCAGGAGTGAATTACTAAATCTTTGAACCCCATTGGAACAAAGGAAGCATTTAATTTTCTCATTGTGTGTGTGTGTGTGTGTGTGTCTTTTGCATTTGATTAACATTTTACTTAAGAACAAAGGCAAAATTTGGAATTCT
Organism: Vombatus ursinus; assembly: GCF_900497805.2. Lineage (NCBI taxonomy): Eukaryota > Metazoa > Chordata > Mammalia > Diprotodontia > Vombatidae > Vombatus > Vombatus ursinus. The sequence continues at coordinate 19,504,275 of NW_020940360.1, forward strand.
GTATCAAATTGATTTGATCAAGTAGAAATATGGGAAAGAAGTAGGAAGTAGCATAGGTATGGTTGCACCAGGAGAGAAAGTGGTCTGCCTCCCAAAGAGTATATTAACAATTTGTAGAAGGACAAAATAAAATCTTGATATTGTCACCTTGGGGAAAATCCCTGCCTGATCCATGTTAGTTGTGGATTATATTGAATAGTTTAATCAAGTTCTCTCTTTCTCCTCAAGATTCCCTCCTTCTTCTTCTTCTTTGACCTGTAACCTATTAGCTGCCATCATATAATCTAAAAAAAGGAACATCAGATTTCCATTTTTAAATCATGTTAGAGCTATCATTTGGGGGGATTTTACACTCCTAATTTGGTCCTTTTGCTTATAACAAAAATCAGTTTTCTAATTTTTGTGTTTCAGAGATTTGTAAAATGAACTTTAGGTAATTGAAAACTTCTTTTGTCCCTTGGCATAATAATGGCTTTATAAAAACTAACCAACAAGAAAAAAATCTGACAGAGGGAATGCCACAAATACACAAGCAAGCTTCTATAAAATATGTCATTTGAAAGTTTTGAGCAAAAGTAATTCAGAACACAATAGCTCACTGATATCAATGTTCTTCATGTAATGTATCTGCTTCCTTTCTCACTGTTGAATACTTATATCTTCCTCACCTGCTTTTTGTAAGCTACTGCTACTAAGAAGTAGATTCAAGCTTGAATTTTTGTTTAGGGACCTTCAAATGCTATATTAACACTTAGGAAAGGAGTTGGTCCACTTTTTGGCAGACTATTTTAAAACCTAAATAGTCAATGTTTTGTGGTATTTCAAAATAGCTGAACGTCTGGTGTTGTACAGAAAGAAAAAAATGCAGATGATAAATTTCATTTTCCACTATTCTACCAGATGTTTTGGGGCTTCTAGTTGGTTAGAATAATAGATCAGGAAGACACCTGAGAGAACTTTTAGTCCAATACCCTACCTAAAATAGGCAGATCTCTTAACCACATAAAATAATTTCTTCTTTTCTTCGAAGGTATCCAAGGATAAAGACTCTATAATCTATTTTCATAGCTTATTTCAGTATTTTATACATTCTGAACTAGATATTTTTCTTTGTGACCCACTAAAATCTTTCACTTTAATTTTGAGCCTATTTTCATTTCATTAGTCTTCTTAAGACAATGACACTTAGTAACTTTATCATAAAATTCTGTCACATACTTGAAAACAGTAACTTAATTTTTTAACTTTGTCTTCTCATAGAAGAGCCATCCCTTTCCCAATTTGTTAACCTTTCCCCATGTGAAAAGCATGTCAGATTAAGGTGAAAAGCATTATGAACCCAGGACCCAGAGAGCACTGAGGTAAACCTCTTAAATATATTTACTGTCTCACCTTGGACAAGTCATTTAATATGGCCAAGCCTTGGACTGATCTGCAAAATATCTGATAGTGCTTTGCAAGTCTTAAAGTTAAATAAAAATGTGAGGTATTCTTATGTAATTCCTAGATTTCTAGGTGGTACAGTAGAATAAATATGGGGCCTGAAGGGAGGAGGACCTGTGTTCAAATTCTGCCTCAGACACTTACTGGCTATGTGACCCTGAGCAAATAATTTAACCTCTGCTTGCCCCACTTTCCTTCTCTGTAAAATCAGGATAATAATGGCACCTACATTCCAGGATTTTTGTGAGGATCAAATGAGATAATAATTGTAAAAGTTTAGCACAGTGCCTGGCACAAAGTAGGTGCTATATGTATTAGTTATCATTGTTATTGTTATTTAACTCTTTTACTATATTTGCATCCCTTTTTGGTCATGCTTTTTTTAGACTATCTCTAATTCTTCTACTTCATTTCCAATTTAGGACAAAATTATGACCATTCTAATTTGATTCAAAATTTTTAAGCAACTATGATATGAAAGTAAGTCATTATATATGGTAGGTTCTTTATATAAAAACAAACAGACAAATGCATAAAATTAAAGTTCTCCCTGTCTTCCTAGAACTTGCATTCTACATGGAGAAAAAAAATTATGAACAGATGTGTGTGTGTGTGTGTGTGTTAATTTGAAAAGGAAGGAGGAAAGCACCATAAATTCATATCAGGAAAGGTTTTCTATAGGAGACAGAGGTGAAGAGCTAGTATATCCCCTCCACAAAGAACAGAATTCAAAGTCACAGAGTTGGAGACGGGATTCTGGGAAACAAAAAATGGGAAAGTTTGACTGAAAAGCAGAAAGTGTGAAGAGTCATAATGGGAAATTTGGCTGGAAGGATAAGCTAGAGCCAGATTGTGAAGGACTTTAAAAGTCAAGCTGAGGATCTTGTATTTTAACCTAGAAAAAGAGGTTAAAACTGAAGTTTTTTAGCAGAGGAGTGACAAGGTCAGACTTAAAGAGTAAGTTTTTTTTTCTCCTTTGTGCCTCAGATGGATTGAAAATGGGAAAGTCTAAACCATGAGAGTCTAAGCCAAGAGCTAAAAATTTTCTGTCACAATAATCCAAGCAAGAGTCTATGAAACTTTGAACTCTATTGGTGACTGTGTAAGTGCAGAGAAAGAGAAAGAAGTGAGAGATATTCTGAAAATAGAATTAAGTCTTGGCAACTCTTTGTATACAGGGTGTGTGTGTGATGAGAATCAAGGATGACTGAGATAGTGAAGCTGAAGGAAAGGAAAAATGATCTTACAATAGAAATAGCAAAATTTGGAGGATGGGCAGGCTTAGGAGGGAAAATACTGAGTGCTGTTTTTAACAGTGAAACATACCAATGAAAATGTATAATAGGCAATTAGTGGTACAGAATTAGAGTTCAGGAAAGAGAAAGGGACTTGATGCAGAGATCTGTGGTTCATCTATATAATCAAATATGTTAAAGGTTGGATGATTCTGTCAGTGATACATATCATAACCTATCCATGCCTACCCATTCTATGCAACTACTATACATTTCCTCATTATAGAAAATCTAGCCAACATGCAAGAGGTTGTTTTTTCTCTTGAAATTATAAGGATACCAGAGGAACACCCCTACTGAATACTGTCATTCCTTACCCAACTCAGCAATTTCAACAATAGACCAATGATAATTGAACATATTTGATCTGATAAATATAATCACCAAGTTAGAAGGAATACAGATGACAAGAGAGATCCGAAGACAGGACATTCAGAAATATCCTCACATTTATGTTAGACAACAAAGTATAAGATAACTGAGGAATCATCAGTAAAATGAAAATGCAGATAGGAATAATGTTGTAAGAGAAGGTAGTCCACAGTATAAATACTGCAGTTGAGACAGGCAGAAGCCAAAAACTAGATACAATATTCTAAGTAGGATTGGTCAATTTTAATCAATAGAGGAAAGTTCATGTCCCAGCACCTGACACTTAAAATGGGATAATAATTTGTAAATATTACACAGGATTTTGTGCCAGTCAAATGATATCATGTGTATAAAGACCATTCCAAGTCTTAAAGCACTACATAAGGTCAGTTATAATTTTAATAACTATTTTCCTCCCCACTTTCTTATAAAAAGAATTTTTAACATTTAAAAAATTTTTAAATTCCAAAATCTGTTTCTCCCCCTTCCCTGAAACAATAGCAATCTGATATAGGTTATACATGTGCAATCATGTAAAACATTTCTATAGTAGTCATTTTGTGTAGGAGAACTAAGGAGAGAGAGAGACAGACAGAGACAGAGGCAGAGATAATAGTGTACTAGAATAGTATAATTCAATCTGTATTCAGACATCAGTTCTTTCTCTAGAGGCAGATAGCACTTTTCATCAGAAATCCTTCACGCTTGTCTTGGATCCTTTTAGTGCTGAGATTAGCTAAGTCATTCACATTTAATCATGGTACAATATTGCTGTTACTTTGTATAATATTCTCCTGGTTCTGTTTAGTTCACTTTGCATCAGTTCATGTAAGTCTTTTCAGGTTTTTCTGAAATCATTCTACAAGTCATTTCTTTTTGTTTGTTTTTTTGTTTATTAATTTATTTGTTTTTAGTTTTCAACATTCACTTCCATAACTTTTTGAGTTTTAAATTTTTCCCCCTCCATCTCCTCCTCCCTCCCCAACACAACATGCAATCTGACATAGGCTTAACATATACATTCGTATTAAACATATTTTCACATTGGTTACATTGTAAAGAAGAATTAGAATCAATAGGAGGAACCACGAGAAAAAAGAAACAGCAAAAAAAAGAGCAAATAGTATGCTTTGATCTGCATTCAAACTTCATAATTCTTTCTCTGGATGTGGATAGCATTTTCCATCCTTAATCTTTTGGAGATGTCTTAGATCTTTGCATTGCTGAGAAGAGCTAAGTCTGTCAAAGTCAGTCATCACTCAATGTGGCTCTTACTATATACAATGTTCTCCTGGTTCTGCTCACTTCACTCAGCATCAGTCCATTCAAGTCTTTCCAAGGTTTTCTGAAGTCTGCCTTTCTCACCATTTCTTATAGCACAATAGTATTCCATTATAGTCATATACCACAACTTGTTCAGTCATTTCCCAATTGATAGGAATCCCCTCAACTTCCATTTTTTTTGCCACCATAGAAATAGCTGTGGGTCCTTTTCCCATTTTTATGATCTCTCTGGGATATAGCCCTAGAAGTGCTATTGCTGGATCAAAGGGTATGTGCAGTTTTACAGCCTGTTGGGCATAGTCCCAAATTACTCTCCAGAATGGTTGGATCAGTTCACAACTCTACCAACAATGCACTATTGTGCCAATTTCCCCACATCTTCTCCAAAATTTATTGTTTTCATGTTTTGTCATGTTGGCCAATCTGATAGGTCTGATGTGGTACCTCAGAGTCATTTTGATTTACATTTCTCTAATGAATAATGATTTAGAGCATTTTTTCATATGACTATAGATAGCTTTAATTTCTTCCTTTGAAAACTGCCTATTCATATGCTTTGACCGTTTATCTATTTTTTAAAATAAATCCAGCTTTTAAGTTTATTTATTAGTTCAATACTTTTCTTAATTTAAATTTTATTTATCTCTCCTTTGGTTTTCAGTATTTCTAATTTGGTATTTAATTGGGGATTTTTAATTTTTATTTTTCTAGTTTTTGTTAGTTGCATGCCCAATTCATTGGTCTCCTCTTTCTCTATTTTATCCAGGTAAGCATTCAGAGATATAATACTTCCACGAAGAAATGTTTTTGCTGCATCCCATAAGTTTTGGTTTGTTGTCTCATTATTGTCATTCTTTTGAATGAAGTTGCTGATTGTTTCTGTGATTTGTTGTTGGACTCATTCATTCTTTAGGATTGCATTATTTAGTTTCCAATTAAATTTTAGTCTATCTTTCCATGTTCCTTTATTACATGTAATTTTTATTGCATCATGATCTGAAAAGGATGCATTTGATATTTCTGTCTTTCTGCATTGGATTGTGAGGTTTGTATGCCCAATACACATTTTTTGTGTAGGTGCCATATATTGTTGTCCCCATTCACTTTTCTCCAGAAGTCTACTATATCTAACATTTCTAAAAAAAATTTTCACCTCCTTAACTTCTTTCTTGTTTTTTTTTTTTTTTTGTGGTTAGATTTATCTAATTCAGAGACGGGGAGGTTGTGGTCCCCTACTAGTATATTTTTGCTGTCTATTTCTTCCTGTAACTCCCTTAACCTCTCCTCTAAGAATTTGGATGCTATACCACTTGGTGTATATATGTTTAGTAATGATATTTCTTCATTGTCAATGGTACCTTTTAGCAGGATGTAGCTTCCTTCCTTTTCTCTTTTAATTAGATCTATTTTTGTTTTTGCTTTGTCTGAGATCAGGATAGATACCCATTTTTTTTAACTTCCGCTGAAGCATAATATATTCTACTCCAGTCTTTTACCTGAACCCTGTGTGTATCTCTGTGTCTCAGATGTGTTTCTCGTAAACAACATATTGTAGGATTTTTTTTAGGATTATGGTTTTAAATCCATTCTACTATCTGCTTCCATTTTACAGGAAGTTCATGTCATTCACAGTTATGATTACTATCTGTGTCTTTCTCTCCATCCTGTTACACCCTCCATTTATCCTTTTCTTTCTCCTTATCTCCCTTTCCCTCATCACTAGGGTTTTGTTTTTTGACTACCACCTCCCTCAAGCTGTCCTCCCTTCTATCTGCCCCTTCCCTTCTCTTTCCCTTTTCTCTTACTACCTCTTCCCTCCCTTTTATCCCCCTTTCTCTTTTCTTTCCCCTTTGCCCTCCTACAGCCTACATGGCAAGTTAGATTTCTATACCTAACTGAGTATGTTATTCCTCCCTTGAGCCAAATCCAATAAGAGTAAAATTCAAACAATGGTGAGCTCTCTCCCTTCTTTCCCTGTATTGTAATATGTCTTTCTGTCTCTTCATGTGATGCAATTTATCCTTTTTTTGCCTTCCCCTTTCCTCTTCTCTCATTACAATTCCTTTTCACCACTTTGTTATTTTTTTTATCATCACATCAAAGTCAACTTAAAGGCACCCCCCTCTGTCTATGTATATCCCTTCTAAAGTCATAATAAAGATTCAGTTCACAAGAGTTATAAGTATCATCTTCCCATGTAGGTATATAAACAGTTTACTTTTATTCAATAACATGTTTTTCCTCTTTACCTGATTACTTTTTTATGTCTCTCTTGAGTCTTGTATTTGAAAAATCAAATTTTCCATTGAGCTTTACTCTTTTCATAAGGAAAGTCTGGAAGTACCCAATTTCATTGAATATCAGTCTCCTCCCCTGAAAGGTTATACTCAATTTCACTGGGTAGTTGATTCTTGGTTGCAATCCAAGCTCCTTTACCTTATAGAATATCATATTCCAAGCCCTCTGATCTTTTAATGTGGAAGCTGCAAGGTCCTGTGTAATCCTTACTGTGATTCCATGATATTTGAATTGTTTCTTTCTGGCTGCTTACAGGATTTTCTCCTTGACCTGATAATCCTGGAATTTGGCTCCAATATTCATTGGAGTTTTCATTTGGGATCTCTTTCAGGAAGTGATTGGTGAAATCTTTCAATGACTATTTTACCCTCTGGCTCTAGAGAGTCAAGTCATTTTTCCTTTATGATTATTTGAAAGATGCTGTTCAAGCTCTTTTTCCTTCCTGCCATGGCATTTTTTTATTGTGGCTTTCAGGTAGACCAATAATTATTTTAAATTATCTCTCCTGGATCTATTTTCCAGGTCAGTTGTTTTTCCAGTGAAGTATTTTGCATTTTCTTCTCTTTTTTTCTACATTTTTTTTTCTCTTTTGATTTTGTTTTACTGATTCTTGGTGTCTTATACAGTCATTACCTTCTAATTGCTCAATTCTAACTTTTAAAAAAAAAATTTCCTCTTTTATATTAAGTAATTTATTTTTATTTTTCAACATTTAATTCCACAAAATTTTGAGTTCCAAATTGTCTCCCCATCTTTCTCCTTCCCCACCCCAAGATGGTGTGCATTCTGAATACCCTTTCTCCCAATCTACCCTCCCTTCTATCACTGCACCTATTTTTATCCCCTTTCCCTTTTAGTTTCCTGTAGGGAAGAACAGATTCTATACTCCATTGCCTGTATATTTTACTTCCTAGTTGCAAGTAAAAACAATTTTTAACATTCATTTTTAAAACTTTGAGTTCCAAATTCTCTCCCTTCCTCCTTTCCCACCCACTCTCATTGAGAAGGCAAGCCATTTGATATAGGTTATACATGTGTAGTCATGCGAAACACTTCTATAATAATGTGAAAAACTAACTATATTTCCCTCCATCCTATCCCACCCCCAATTATTCTATTCTCTCCTTTGACTCTGTCCCTCCTCAAATGTGCTTGCTTCTGATTATCCCCTCCTCTAATCTGCCCTCTCTTCTATCACCCTCCCCTCTCTTATCTCCTTCACCCCTATTTTCCTATAGGGTAAATTGGATTTCCATACCCAATTGAGTGTGTACATTATTTCCTCTTTAATTCAAATCCAATGAGAGTAAGATTCACTCATTCCTTTTCACCTCCCAAACCTTCCTCTCCAAAGTAAAAGCTTTTTCTTCCTTCTTTAATGTGAGATAATTTACCCCATTCTACCTCTACCTTTCTCCTTCTCCCTGAACCATCCTCTCTCACCCCTTAATTTTATTTTTAGATATCATCCTTTCATATTCAACTCACCTTGTGCCCCCCATATATATAATGTATCTGTGTGTGTGTGTGTGTGTGTGTGATTTCCCCCTCCAACTACCCTAGTACTGACAAAGGTGTCATGAGTTACAAACATCATCTTTCCATGTAGGAATGTAAATAGCTCAACTTTAATGTCTCTTATGATTTCTCTTTACTATTTTCCTTTTCATGCTTCTCTTGAGTCTTATATTTGAAAGTCAAATTTTCTATTTGGCTCTGGTCTTTTCATCAAGAATGCTTGAGAGTCCTCTATTTCACTGAATATCTATTTTTCCACTAAAAGATTCTACTCACTTTTGCTGGGTAGGTGATTCTTGTCTGTAATCCTGTCTCCTTTGACCTCTGGACTATCATATTCTAAGCCCTCTGATCCCTTAATGTAGAAGCTGCTAAATCTTGTGTTATCCTGATTGTGTTCCCATGATACTTGAATTGTTTCTTTCTTGCAGCTTACAACATTTTCTGCTTCACCTGGGAACTCTGAAATTTGGCTATAATATTCCTAGGAGTTTTTCTTTGAGGATCTCTTAAAGGAGGTGATTCGTGAATTCTTTCCATTTCTATTTGGCCCTCTGGTTCTAGAATATTAGCACAGTTTTCCTTGACAATTTATTGAAAGATGATGTCTAGACTGTGGTTTTGATCACAGCTTTCAGGTAGTCCAGTAATTTTTTTTATTATCTCTCCTGGATCCTATATTATCTCTCCTGGATTTTATATTATCTCTCCTGGATCTCTCCTGGATTATCTCCAGTAATTTTATATTATCTCTCCTGAATTATCTCTCCTGATTTTACAGGTCAGTTGTTTTTTTTTTTCTTTCCAATGAGATATTTCACATTGTCATCTATTTTTTTTCATTCATTTGGTTTTGTTTTATAATATTTTGATTTCTCATAGAATCATTAGCTTCCATTTGCTCCATTCTAAGTTTTTAGGAATTGTTTTCTTCAAGTGAGCTTTTGGTGCTCCTTTTCCATTTGGCCAGTTCAGCTTTTTTTCAGGCGTTCTTCTCCTCATTGACTTTTTGGACCTCTTTTGCCATTTGGGTTAGTCTCTTTTTTAAGGTGTTATTTTCTTCAATAATTTTGGAGTGTCCTTTAGCCAGCTGTTGACTCATTTTTCATGATTTTCTTGCATCACTCTCATTTCTCTTCCCAGTTTTTCCTCTATTTCTCTTACTTGTTTTTCAAAATCCTTTTTGATCTCTTCCATGGCCTGAGATCAATTCATATTTTTCTTGGAATCTTTGGATGTAAAAGCTTGGACTTTGTTGTCTTCTTCTGGTTGTATGTTTTGATCTTTGTCACCAAAGTAAGATTCTAGAGTCTGTTTTTTTTTCTGCTGTTTGCTCATGTTCCCAGCCAATTACTTGACTTTTAAACTTTTTGTTAAGGTAGGGTTCTGCTTCCAGTATGGAGGGTGTACTGTCCCAAGCTTCCAGGGTCTTATGCAGCTGTTTTCAGAGATACTTTAGGGGATGTACAAATTTTCAGTTCTTCCAAGGTGGTATGATCAAAGGTGAGGTGTTTACTCCTTTCCTGGCCTGTGCTCTAGTCTGTGAGTGACCACAAGCAGTCTTTTCTGCTTTGTAACTGAGGAGGATTCTCACTCCACCACCACCACCACAAAGATCTGCCACACCAGTTGAGGACTGCCACCCAGGACTGTGACCCAGATCCAAGTACCGGCAAAGCAAGAGAATCCTGCCTCAGTGGCAGCAAAGATATCCCTGTAACACCCCTCTGATTAGCCCCTCATTCCTCCCACCATCTGTGGGTCAACAGCTCTGGAAGTAGCTGTTGCTGCCACCCCAGGACTGGGGGCAGATGCTCCTCTCTCACCCAGGTCCAACAGACATTTTATACTGATCTTCTAAGTTGTCTTTGGTGTTTGTGGATTGAGAAGTCTGGAAACTGCCACATCTACTAGTGATTCAGTCCCCTGAGCCTACTCCAGGTTCACTGAAGCCTGGTTTTGCCTGCATGGTCCACACTGAACTGTGCTTCCCTCCCAGCCTGCTACAACAGACCTTTCCCATCAACCATCCAGATTGTCTTGGGCTGGACATTTGGTTCACTCTATCTTTTTTTGTGAGTTCTGCTATAGAATTTGTTTAGAGCCTATTTTTTACAGGTATTTGGTTGGGTTTAGGGGAGAGCTTAAGCAAGTCACTGCTTGGACTCCATTTTGCCTCTACCCCCCCAATTCTAATTTTTAATGAATTGTTTCCTTTAGTTAGCTTTTGCAGTTCCTTTTCCATTTGGCCCATTTTACTTTTTAGAGAGTTCTTCTCTTCATTGAATTTTTGTGCCTCCTTTTTCATTTGGCCAATTCTACTTTTTAAGGAGTTGTTTTCTTCAGTGTACTGTTTTTCTACTTTTTAAATGGTATATTTAAAGGAATTGTTCAATTTTTCTTCTATTTTCCCTATTTGACTTTTAAAATCCTTCTTGAGCTCTTCCAAGCTTCTTTCCAAGAAGGCTTTTTTGGGCTTTTTGAGCTTGAAGTTCATTTTCCCCTTTGAAGTTTCAGATGTGGGTATATTGATAATGTTGTGCCCCCCTGAATTTGTGTTTTAATCTTTCCTGTCACCGAGATACTTCTCTATGGTCATTGTTTTTCTAAGTTGCTTTTTGCTCATGTTGTTTGCCTTTTTCTGGGTTTTAAAGTTGATCTCTGCTTCTGCAGTGCAGGGGGCACTGATTCAGCCTTCTTGTGTTGGGGAATAGGTGATTGGTTACTGGTTTGCTGAGGTGGGACTTGACACTGGCTTACTGGGATGCCTCACTTCCTACACTGGTCCCCTTCAGATACAGCAAGAGAGACCTTTTCCATTAATCTCCCTATCCTCCTGTGCTACAGGACTGTTGCACCTTGTCTTTATGCTGGCTCCACTATTTCAGGATTTTTCCTGGGGAAATTTTCTCTGGGTTTTTCAAGGTCAATAAGGGAGGATGAGAGCAACTTATTGCTTACTCCTCCATCTTGGTTCCCAGAAGTAGAAAATCAAGTCATTTCTTTTATCATAATAATATTCCATTACAATCACATACCACAACTAGTTTGGCCATTTACTCAATTGATGAGTATCCCCTCAATTTCCAATTTTTGCTTCCACAGAAAGAGATACTATAAATATTTTTGTGCAAGTAGGTCCTTTTCCCTTTTGGGGTGAAACTCTTTGGGTAAAGACATAGTATCAACATTGCTGGATCAAATAGTATGTACATTTTTTATTTGTTTGTTTTTGTTTTGTTTTATTTTGGCATGTACAGTTTCATTGACCTTTGGACGTAGTTCAAAATTGTTCTCCAGAATGGTTGGATCTGTCCACAACTCCATCAATAATGCATTAGTGTCCACATTTTTCCACTTCCTCTCCAATATCTATCATTTTTGTTTTTTTAATTTTATTTTATTTTTAACATGTGTTTTTAAAACTTTGGGTTACAAATTTTCTCCCTCCCTCCCCACCAACCCTCATTGAAAAGGCAAGCATCTCTATACAGATTATAAATGTGTAGTCATGCAAAACACTCCCATAGTAGTCATGTTGTGAAAAGCTAAGTATATTTCCCTTCATACTAGCCTACCCCCCATTTATTCTATTTTCTCTTTTGACCCTGTCCCTCCTCAGAAGTGTTTGCTTTTGATTATCCCCTCCCCCAATCTGCCCTCCCCTCTATCAACCCCCTGCTCTCTTGTCCCCTTCCCCCCTTATTTTTCTGTAGGGTAAGATAGATTTCCATACCCCATTGTGTATGTTATTCCCTCCTTAGGTCAAATCCTATGAGAATAGGATTCACTCATTCCTCTCCCTTTTCCCCATTTCCCCTCCACTGTAAAAGCCTTTTCTTGTCTATTTCATGTGAGATAATTTACCCCATTCTACTTCTCCCTTTCTCCTTCTCCCAGTATAATCCTCTCTCATGCCTTAATTTTATTTTCCATATATCACACCTTCATCTTCAATTCACCCTGTGCCCTCTATCTATCTATCTATACATACATATACTTTTTTCCCTCCCACACCCTAATACTGACAAAGGACTGATGAATTACAAATATCATCTTTCCCTGCAGGAATGTAAACAGTTCAACCTTAATAAGTCTCTTATGATTTCTCTTTCCTGTTTACCTCTTCCATGTTTCACTTGAGTCTTGTATTTGAAAGTCAAATTTTCTATTCAGCTCTGGTCTTTTCCTCAGGAATGCTTGAAAGTCCCCTATTTCATTGAATGACCATTCTTTTACCCTGAAGGATTATACTCAGTTTTGCTGGGTTGGTGATTCTTGGTTGTAGTTCTATCTCTTTTGCCCTCTGTAATATCATACTCCATGCCTTCCGGTCCCTTCATGTAGAAGATGCTAAATCTTGTGTTATCCTGATTGTGTTTCCACAATACTTGAATTGTTTCTTTCTGACTGCCTGCAATATTTTCTCCTTGACCCGGGAATTCTGGAATTTGGCTACAATATTCCTAGGAGTTTTCCTTTGGGGATCACTTTCAGGAGGTGATCAGTGGATTCTTTCAATTTCTATTTTGCCCTCTGGTTCTAAAATATCAGGGCAGTTTTCCTTGATAATTTCTTGAAAGATAATGTCTGGGCTCTTTTTTTGATCATGGTTTTCAGATAGTCCAATAATTTTTAAGTTCTCTCTCCTGGATCTATTTTCCAGGTCAGTTGTTTTTCCAATGACATATTTCACATTCTCTTCTATTTTTTCATTCTTTTGGTTTAGTATTACAGTGCCTTGATTTCTCATAAAGTCACTAGCTTTCAATTGCTCCATTCTAATTTTTAAGGAAGTATTTTCTTCAGCAAGCTTTTGGACTTCCTTTTCCATTTGGCCAGTTTTGCTTTTTAGGGCATTCTTCTCCTCATTGGCTTTTTGGACCTCTTTTGCTATTTGAGTTAGGCTATTTCTTTTTTTAGGCTATTTTTTTAAGGTGTTATTTTCTTCAGTATTTTTTGGGGGGTCTCCTTTAGCATCACTCTCAGTTTTTCCTCTACTTCTCTTACTTGCTTCTCAAAATCCTTTTTGAGCTTTTCTATTGCCTGGGACCAATTCATATTTTTCTTGGAGGCTTTGGATGTAGGAGCTTTGGCTTCTTTGTCTTCTTCTGGTTGTATGTTTTGATCTTTGTCATCAAAGTAAGATAATATAGTCTGAATTTTTTTGCACTGCTTGCTCATGATCTTGGCCAATTACTTGAGTTATAAACTATTAAGGTAGGAGTCTGTTTCTAGTGTGGAGAATGTACTGTCCCAAGCTTCAGGGGTTTTGTGCAGTTGTTTTCAGAGATACTTCTAGGGACCTGTAAATTTTCAGTTCTTCCAAGGTGGTTTGATCAAGGGTGAGGTGTTTGCTCCTTTCCTGGCCTATACTGTGGTCTATGAGCACTCTTTCCTGTCTTGGAACTGTGAGGAGGTTTTCCTCTCCACAGCCACTACAAGCTCCACCACACCAGGGCTCCTCCTTGCCCCAGGACCACCACCCAGAACTGTGACCCAGATCCAAGCACAGGCAAAGCAAGAGAATCCTGCACCAGCAGAGAGATCCCTGCAATCTCCCTCTGATCAGCTACTTGATTTCCCCCTCAGTCTGTGGGCCAGAAGCTCAGGAAGCAGCCGCTGCCCCCTGCTGAGCTCGGGGACTGACACCACTGGCTTCTCTCTCTCCCCACTGACACAGAGTTTTCCAATGCCTTCCAAGTTGTCTTTGGTATTCCTGGGTTGAGAAGTCTGGAAACTGCCACAGCTGCCTGTGATTCAGTCCTCTGAGGCCTGTTCCAGGTTCACTGAGGCCTGCATGCCCAGGCCAAATTGCATTCCTCTCCCAGCCCAGTGTGATATACCTTTCTGATCAACCATTCAGGTTATCGTGGGCTGGAAATTTGTTTCACTCTGTCTTTTTGTTGGTTCTACTTCTTTAGAGTTTGTTTAGAGCCATTTTTTATAGCTATTTGAAGGGGTTTGAGGGAGAGCTCTAACAAGTCACTGCTTTTACTAGGCCATCTTGGCTTCCTATTATTTTCTTTTTTTTTCATATTAACTAATCTGATGGGTGTGAAGTAGTACCTCAAATTTGCATCTCTCTAATTGATAGTGATTTAGAGAATTTTTATATAATATGGATAACTGATTTTTTGTCTGAAAATTGTCTGTCCATATCTTTTGAGCATTAATCAATTGGTGAATGACTTGTATTTTTTAAATAAATTTCACTTAGTTCTCTGTATATTTGAGAAATGAGACCTTAATCAGAGATGCTTGCTGTAAATTATTTTTGCCCCACTGTTCTGCTTTCCTTATAATTTTGCTTACAATAGTTTTATTTGGGTAAAACCTTTTTTATTTTATATAACCAAAATGATCTCTTTTAAATTTTGTAATGCTCTCTATTTCTTGTTTGATCCTAAATTCTTCCTTTATCCATAGATCTGATAGTTCCATACTGTTCCATGCTCCTATAATTTGCTTAAAGTATCACCCTTAATGTATAAATCATGTACCTATTTTAGCCTTATCTTGGTATATGGTGTGATATATTTGTCTTTACCTAGTTTCTGCCATACCTTTTTCCAGTTTTCTCAGCAGCTTTTGTCAACTAAGAATTTTTGTCCCAAAGGCTTGGATTTTAGGACTTATTAAGCACTGGATTACTATGGTTATTTACTGCAATGTATCATTTCCCTAATTTGTTCCACCAATATATCACTGTGTTTCTTATCCAGCACCATATTGTTTTGATAATTACCACTTTATTATATAATAGAGTTTGATATCTGGAATGGCTAGACCACCTTCCTTCACTTTTTTTTTTATTAATTCCTTCAATGTTCTTGATCTTCTGTTCTTCCATATGAATTCTCTTGTAATTTTTTTGGTCTATAAAATATTTTTATGTAGTTTGATTGGTATGGAACTGAAAAAGTAAATTAATCTGGGTAGAATTATCATTTTTATTGTATTGGCCTTCCTATCCTTGAGCAATTAATATTTTTCTAATTGTTTAGTTCTGACTTTATTTGTTTGAAAAGTGTTTTGTAATTTTGTTCATATAATTGTTATTATTATTATTATGAACTCAATATCATATTTTTTGAGTTCAGTTAAAAAGAATCTTTGGATATCACTGTATTTCTATTCCTCTTTATATTTACTTTCCCATTTTATTCCCTGGGCATGTGAAATAAATGCTTTTAAAAGGTGAATAATTGTATTTGGTATATAAGCTTATTAGAATTGTGTAGGTCTATTGAAACACTTTCAGGATAATCAATCAAGAATTATTTCTTTAGTTCAAGAATTCATTTCTTTAGTTATGTGAAAAACACTATGCTAGACATTTGGGATACTTAAACAAAGTATGAAATGACTCCTACCCACAAGGTGTTTACATTCTAATGGAAGAGCTTACATGTTCCAGTGGCAAAGAAGATCAAAGGGTTGAAAGATTTCTCATCATGTTACATATAGTTATGATTTATTCTGCTAGGTGTCTATACATAAAAAGTCTTTATTTCACATAGCTTAGAGACTGAGTATTTGGCATGGTGACATCTCTTTAAAATGTTATGTTAAATTTTTATGTATAATGATAATGATTTTCAGAATCAAATTGGCTTTCTTTCTCAGTAGCATCATGCTGCTAGCACATATATATTTTTAACTTGTGTTTAGCTAAGATTGTCAGGTCTCTATTGTACTTTTGCTCAGCCATCCTTTTCTCTTTCCTGTACATGTGCTGTTGGAGTGTTGCTATTTTTTGCATCTTATCAATGACACTTTAAATTATGGTCATATGTATTTTCCAGAATTTTCATTGCTATGGGCACTTCAATAAAACCAACATATCAGTGAGTATATTCTTGATGTTTTCTTAAGGGTTATATATAATGACATTGAATTTCCATAGGGGTGTTCTCTGTATTACTATGCTCTCTGACCCTGTGCCACTGACAATCATGTGTCAAATGTCATTA
Organism: Vombatus ursinus; assembly: GCF_900497805.2. Taxonomy (NCBI): domain Eukaryota; kingdom Metazoa; phylum Chordata; class Mammalia; order Diprotodontia; family Vombatidae; genus Vombatus; species Vombatus ursinus. Next base: position 19,520,461 of record NW_020940360.1, read on the forward strand.
TTATGCACCTTTGTCACTCACCTATTCATTATATGACCACTGGATATTAAATATAGCTTGACTTCCATAGACTGAAAGTCATCTTATCTTGAAAGTATCTAGTTACATATTTTTAATTCCTTTATGTTATTTTGAAAATGTAACTATTTCAAGAAAAGCTAGATCGTTCAATGGATAGAGTATCCGGCCTGAAGTCAGGAAGACTTATCTTCCTCTATTCAAAGTTGGCCTCAGACACTTACTATCTGTGTGATGCTGGGCAAGTCACTTAACTCAGTTCCACATCTGTAAAATGAGCTGGCAAAGGAAATGACAAGCCGTTTCAGCATCTTTGCCAAGAAAACCCCAAATGGGGACACAAAGTGTCTGGCATAACTGAATTAACTGAACAACAAAAAACAACAAACATTTCAATCAATAAATTAATATTTATTAAGTGCTTCCTATGTGCAAGGCACTGTGGTAAGCGCTAGGCATATAAAAAGAGGCAAAAGACAGTCCCTGCCCTTAAGGAGCTTACAATACAACGTGGGAGATGACACGTAAACAAATACATACAATACTAGCCATATATGGGATAAATAAGAAATAATTAACAGAGGAAAGGTGCCAAAATTAAGAGGCATTAGGGAAGGCTTCCTGAAGAAGATTGGATTTTAGTTGGGGCTTAAAGGATGCCAAGGAGGTCAGTAGTCAAAGTAGTATCTGGTTGGTGGCATGGAAAAGAGGCCAGTGTCACTGGATCAAAGAATACATTTCAATAAGTAAGGTCTAAGAAGATTGGAAAAGTAGGAGGGGGCTAGGTTATGAAGGATTTTGAATACCAAACAGATTATTTGTTTTTTACCCTGGAGATGATAGGAAATCACTGCAATGTTCTGAGTAGAGGGGTGATATGATTGGATCTGTGCTTTATGAAAAGCACGTTAGTGACTTAATCAAGAATGAATGGGAATGAGTGGAGAATTGAGGCAGGCAAACCCACCAGCAAGCTTTTGCAGTAATCCAGAAGTGAGGTAATGAGGGCCTAGACTATAATGGCGGCAATGTTGTAGGAGAGAAGCTGTTGCAAAGGTGACATCAACAGGTTTTGGCAACAGATTTGATATTGGGGTAAGAAATAATGAGGAATTCAGGATGACTCCTAGGTTGTGAACTTGAGGGGCTCGGAGGATAATGATTCCTTCTATGGTAATGAGGCAGTTAGGAGGTGGAAAGAGTTTAGGGAGAAAGATCTCTTTTGGATATATTGAGTTTAAGATGCCTACTGGACTCCTAATTTGAGATATGTGAAAGCCACTTGGAATGTGAGACTGGACGTCAGAAGAGAGATTGGGGCAAGATAGGTAGATCTGAGAATTCTGAGCAGAGAGATGATAATCAAATCCATGGAAGTTGATTAAATCATCAAGCAAAGAGGGAGAAGGGAGGAAGGCCCAGGACAGTACCCTGAGATACATCTATTGCTATGGGCTGTGATCTGAAAAAGGATTCAGCAAAGGAGACTGAGAAGGAACAGACTGATATGTAGGAGAAGAAACAAGAGTGTGGTGTCCTGGAAAACTAAAGAGAAGAGAATACCAAAGAGGAGAATGATCAATAGTGTCAAAGGCAGCAGAAAGGTCAAGGACAATGAGAATTGAGAAACAACTTTCGGATTTGATAACCAAGAAATCATTTACAACTTTGGAGAGAATAGTTATGAGAAAAGGATAAGGTTGGAAGCCTCATTGTAATGGGTTAAGTGAGTAAAAGGTTAAGTGAGTAAGAGAAGAATAAGTGGAAGCACCTACTGTAGATAGCTTTTTCTTTTTTTCTTCTTTTTTTGTAAATACTATTTTTCTTAATTACATGTAAAGACAATTTTCCACATTCATTTTATAAGATTTTGAGTTCCAAATTTCTTCCCTCCCTCCCTCCCTTTCTTCCTCCCTCCTCAAGATGGCAAGCAATCTGATATAGGTTATACAAGTGAAATCATGGAAACATATTTCCACATCAGTCATGTTGTGAAAGAAGCAACAGAAGTTGCAAGAAGAAGCAACAAAAGTGAAAAGCTGCAAAAAAGAGAAAATAATGTGCTTTGATCTACATTCAGACTCCATAGTTCTTTCTCTGGATGTGAATAGCATTTTCCATCATAAGTCTTTTGTAATTGTCTTGGATCATTGTATTGCTGAGAAGACCTAATTCAATCATAGTTGATCATCACAATGTTATTGTACTGGGTAAATTGTTCTCCTGGTTCTACTCACTTCACTCAGCATCAAATCATTTAAGTCTTTTCCAGGTTTGGCTGAAATCCATCTGCTCCTCTTTTCTTATACCACAAGAGTACCCCATTATATTCATAAAGAACAACTTGTTCAGCCATTCTCCAATTGATAGACATACCCTCAATTTCCAATTCTTTGCCACCACAGAAAGAGGTGTCATAAATATTTTTGTACGTGTGGGTCCTTTTCCTGTTTTTATGATCTTTTGGGGATACAGACCTAGAAGTGGTATTGCTGGATCAAAGGGTATGTGCAGTTTTATAGGCCTTTGGGCATAGTTCCAAAGTGTTCTCCAGAATGGTTGGATTAGTTCACAACTCCACCAACAATGCATTAGTGTGCCAATTTTCCCACATATTTTCCAACATTTATCATTTTCCTGTTTTTTCAGGTTAGCTAACCTGTTAAGTGTGATGTGGTACCTCAGTCATTTTGATTTGCATTTCTCTAATCAATAATGATTTAGAGCATTTTTCATATGACTATAGATAGCTTTAATTTCTTCATCTGAAAATTGCCTGTTCATATCCTTTGACCATTTATCAATTGGGGAATGATTTATATTTTTGTAAATTTGACTCAGTTCTCTATATATTTTAGAAATGAGGCTTTTATCAGCAACACTGGCTATAAAAATTGTTTCTCATCTTTCTACTTTCCTTCCAATTTTGCTTGCCTTGGTTTTGTTTCTGCATTTTTTAAAAATTTAATGCAATCAAAATTATCCCTTTTGCATTTCAGAAAGTAATTTCTTGTTTGGTCATAAATTCTTCCCTTCTCCATATATCTGACAAATAAATTATTCCTTGCTCTCATAATTTGCTTATTGTGTCACTTTTTATGTCTAAATCACGTATTGACCTTATCTTGATATAGGGTGTGAAATGTTGGTCTATGCATAGTTTCTGCCATACTATTTTCCAATTTTCCAGCAATTTTTGTCATATAGGGAGTTCTTATCCCAGAAGCTGAAGTTTTTGGGTTTATCAAACAGTAGATTACTATAGTAATTTGCTACTATATCTTGTGTACCTCTTCTATTCCACTGATCCACCACTCTACTTCTTAGCCACTACCAAATAGTTTTGATAATTGCTGCTTTATAATATAGTTTTAATATGGTAGGGCTAGGCCATCTTCCTTTGCATTTTTTTCATTAATTCCCTTAATGTTTGTGACCTTTTTTTTTTTCTTCTGGATTAATTTTATTATTTTTTTCTAGCTCTATCAAACAATTTTTGGTAGTTTGATTGATACGGCACTGAATAAGTAAATCAATAATTTAAGCATTGTCATTTAAGTATTGTCAATTAAGAATTGTCATTTTCATTATATTAGCTTGACCTACCCATGAGTAATTGATATTTTTCCAATTGTTTAGATTTGACTTTATTTGTAAGAAAAGTGTTTTGTAATTGTGTTCATATAGTTCCTGGGTTTGTCTTGGCAAGTCAATTCTGACATATTTCATTGTCTATATTTGTTGTCTAAAGCTATTTTAAATGGAATTTCTATTTCTTGCTGCTGAGCTTTGTTGGTAATATATAAAAATACTGGTGATTTATGTGGGTTTATTTTATGTCCTGTGACTTTGCCAAAGTTGATAATTGCTTCAAGTAGTTTTTAGTTGATTCTCTAAGATTCTCTAATTATACAATCATATCATCTGCAAAGGTTGATAGTTTTGTCTCCTCCTTGCTTATTTTAATTCCTTCAACTTCTTTTTCTTCTCATTGCTAAAGCTAAAATTTCTAGTACAATATTGAATAAGAATGGGGACAATGCGCACCCTTGTTTCACCCTTGACATTATTGAGAAGGCTTCTCCCTTATCTTCATTATTGATAATGCTTGTTGATGGTTTTAGATAGATACTACTTATCATTTTAAGGAAAACTCCATTTATTTCTATGCCTGCTAGTGTTTATCATGGGAATTGGTGCCATATTTTGCCAAAAAACTTTTTCTCCATTGATTGAATCATATGATTTCTGTTGGTTTTGTTATTGATATGGTCAATTATGCTCATAGTTTTCCTGATACTGAACCAGCCCTGCATTCCTGGTATAGATCCCACCTGGACATAATGTATTATCCTGGTGATAAATTGCTGTAATTTCTTTATTAATATTTTATTTTAAATTTTTGCATCATTATTTATTAGGGAAATTGGTTTATAAATGTCTTTCTCTCTATTAGCTTTTTCTGGGTTAGACACCAGCACCATATTTGTGACATGAAATCAATTTGTTAGGACTCCTTCTATAACTGTTTTTCAAAATAGTTTATATAGTGTTGGAATTCATTGTTCTTGAAATATTTGGTAGAATTCACTTGTAAATCCATCTGGCCGTGAAGGTTTTTTTTTTTTCTTAGAGAGTTCATTGAAGGTTTGTTCAATTTCTTTTTCTGAAATGGAGTTATTTAAGTATTTTATTTCCTTTTTTGTTAATCTGGGCAATTTATATTCTTTGTAAATATCCATCTATTTCACTTAGATTGTCAGATTTATGGGCATCCATTTGGACTAAATAGTTCCTAATTATTGTTATAATTTCCTCTTCTCTGGTGGTGAATTTATCCTTTTCATTTTTGATACTGGTAATTAGGTTTTCTTCTTTCTTTTTTTTTTTAAATCAAATTAACCAAAGGTTTAAGTGTTTCATCTTTTTTTCCCCATAAAACCAGCTTTTAGTTTTATCAGTTCAATAGTTTTCTTTCTTCAATTTTATTAATCTCTCTTTTGAGTTTCAGAATTTCTAATTTGGTATTTAATTGGGGATTTTTAATTTGTTCTTTTTCTAGTTTTTTTTTTTGAATTGCATGCCCAATTATTTCATCAGCTCTTTCTCTATTTTATTCATGTAAGCATTTAGAAATATAAAAGTTCCTGTAAGTACTGCTTTGGCTGCATCCCATAAATTTTGGTGTGTTGTCTCATTAATGTCATTCTCTTGGATGAAGTTATTGGTTGTTTCTATGATTTGTTGTTTGACCCAATCATTCTTTAGGATTAGATTATTTAGTTTCCAATTAATTTTTAGTCTATCTTTCCATGGCCCTTTATTATATGTAATTTTTATTGCATCATGATCTGAAAAGGAGACATTTAATACTTCTGTCTTTCTGCATTTGAATGTGAGTTTTTTATGCCCTAATACATGGATTTTTTTTGTGTAGGTGCCATGTACCACTAAGAAAAAGGTATATTCCTTTCTATCCCTATTTAATTTTCTCCAAAAGTCTACCATATTTTTTTTTTATTCTATCAACCTCCTTAACTTCTTTCTTGTTTATTTTGTGGTTAGAATTATCTAGTTCTGAGAGGGTGAGTTTGAGGTTCCCCACTAGTATAGTTTTGCTGTCTATTTCTTCCTGTAACTCACTTAACTTCTCCTCTAAGAACATGGATGTTATTCCACTTGGTGCATATATCTTTAGTAATTATACTACTTCATTCTCTATCGTACCCTGGTACCTTTTAGCAAGAAGTAGTTTCCTTCCTTGTATCTTTTAATTAGATCTATTTTTCTTTTGCTCCATCTGAGATCAGGATTGCTACTCCTGCTTTTTTTGTTTGTTTGTTTGTTTGTTTTTGTTTGTTTTAGGCAACTGGGGTTAAGTGACTTGCCCAGGGTCACACAGGTAGTAAGTGTCAAGTGTTTGGACTGAGGCCGGATTTGAACTCAGGTCCTCCTGACTTCAGGGCCAGTGCTCTATCCACTGAGCCACCTAGCTGCCCCATTGCTTTTTTTTTTAACTTCTGCTGAAGCATTATAGATTCTGCTCCAGCCTTTTTATGTGTAAAGTCTTTACTTTACTCTATGTGTAAGTCTCTACTTCAAATGTTTTTATTGTAAACAACATATTGTAGCATTCTGGTTTTTAATCTTTTCTGTTATCCACTTCCCTTTTACAGGACAGTTTATCCACATTCACAGTTGTGATTACTATGTATTTCTCTCCATCCTATTTTCCCCTGTTTGTGCTTCTTTTCCTCTCTCTCCTTTCACTCTGTCCCTCCTCACTAGTGTTTTGCTTTTGACCACCACCTCTCCCAATCTCTCTTCCCTTTTATCACCCCCACCCTTTCTTTTCCCCTTCCCCTCCTACTTCCTTATAAAGTAAGATAGCTTTCTTTACCCAACTGAATGTGTATATTATTCCCTCTTTGAGCCAAATCAAATTAGATTAAGGTTCAAACAATGCTTACCTCCTCCCTTCTTTCCTTCTACTGTAATAGTTCTTTCATGGCTTTTTATGTGATATAATTTACCCCATTCTCCTTCCTCTTTTCCTCTTCTCCCAGTACAATCTTTTTTTTACCTCTTAATTTTTTTTTATCATCACATCAAAGTCCACTTACACCCACATTCTCTGTCTAAGTATACTCCTTCTAACTGCCTTCATATGGATATACTTCTTAGGGGTTACAAATATCATCTTCCCATGCAGGGATGTAAAAACTTTAACCTTATCAAGTAACTTATTTTTTTTCCTATTTGCCTTTTTATGATTCTCTTGAGTCTTATATTTGAAGATTGACTTTTCTGTTCGTCTCTGGTCTTTTCATCCAGAAAATTTGAAAGTCCCTTATTTCACTGAATGTCTATCATTTCCCTTGAAAGATTGTGTCAGTTTTGCAAGGTAGTTAATGCTTGGTTGTAATCTAAGCTCCTTTGCCTTGCAGAATATTATAGTCCTTCTGATCCTTTAATGTAGAATCTACTAAGTCCTATGCAATCTGACTGTGGCTCCTTGATATGTGAACTGTTTCTTACTGGATGCCTGCAGTATTTTCTCCTTGACCTGATATTTCTGGAATTTGACTATAATATTCCTTAGAGTTTTCATTTTGGGATCTTTTGCAGGAGGTGATCAGTAGATTCTTTCAATTACTATTTTACCCCCTAGTTCTAGGATATCAGGGTAGTTTTATTTGACAATTTCTTGAAAGATGCTGTCCAAACTTTTTTTTTCTTTCTCCATGGCTTTCAGGTAGTCCAAATATCTCTCCTGGATCTATTTTGTAGATTAGTTGTTTTTCCAATGAGATATTTTACATTTTCTTCTTTATTTCATGCTTTTGATTTTGTTTGACTGATTCTTAATACCTCATAGAGTCAATTGCTTTCACTTGCCCAATCCTAATTTTTAAGGAATTTTTTTCCACTTTGCTTTTGTACCTCTTCTTCCATTCATCTAATTCTACTTTTTGAAGTGCTGTTTCCTTCAGTGGACTTTTTTCCTGCAGTTGACCAATTCCATTTTTTAAAGAGTAGTTTTCTTCAGTTACTTTTTGTGCTTCCTTTTCCAAGATGTTGACTCTTTTTTTTAAAATTCTCCTGCATAGCTCTCATGTCTTTCACCAATTTTTCTTCTACCTTTCTTACTTGATTTTCAAAATCCTTTTTGAGCTCTTCCAGGAGGAATTTTTGGACTTGAGGCACATTTATATTCTCCTTTGAGGCTTCACATGTAGGCATTTTGATATTCTTGTCCTCTTCTGAGTTTGTGCACCTATTGTGCCTGCTTTCTGTGCCTCCCAATTTGCCTGATGTACTAGGTCTGGAGGCCTCACAACTAGCCTGCTGTGCCCCTAGCCTGCTGAGCCAGAATCAAGGGGCCTAGATTGCTGTTCTATCTTGTATCTAAAAGCCTCCCATTTGTTTGCCTGGGCATTGCCTGCACTGGGTTCTGCTCCCCTTTTGCCCAAGTGAGACAAACCTTTCCTGAAGTCCTTCTAAGTTATATTAAGCTAGGCAATTGTTTCACTTCATTTTGTGGATTGTGTTACTCCAGAATTATTTTAGAGCCTTGATTTAATGTGGTTTCTGAGGGAAACTAGAGAGAGCTCAGGCAACTTCCTGGCTTCTCTCCAACATCTTTGCTCCTATAGATAGCTTTTTCAAGAATTTGTAGGAATGGAAGGTAGGTTTGTTTTTTGTTTTGTTTTGTTTTGTTTTGTTTCATTTTGTTTTGTTTTGCTTTTCATGATTGGGGAAACATAAGCTGGCTTATAGGCACTAAGAAATGAGCCAGTAAACTGGGAGAGATTGAACATTAGTGGAAGGGTGGGGATGATTGTGAGTCAGTCTTGGAAGAGATGGGATGGAATGGGATATATTGAATAAGTAGTAGGTTTAGCTTAGTCATAGAAGAAGGCCACTTCATTATGTGAGGCAAAGGTGAAAATGGGAGAAAATGCAGAAAACATCTGAGTTATTGGAGATGAGGAAGAGGGGGAAAGGGAGAGTTCACAGTGAATGTCCTCAATTTTTTTCCCATAGAATATGAGGCAAAGTTTTCAGCTGACAGAGTAATGGGAAGGGGAGCCATAGAAGGTTTGAGGAGAGATCAAAACAGTTGCTGAGAAGAGTGTGATAGTGAGTTGATAAGGGAAGTACAGTACACCTAGAAGAAGAGAGAGCCCAGTTCAGTTTGTGTAACATAAAATTTGTAGTCACCCCAGTCAGAACTTTTGCATGATTTTCCCTACCTTCATTCAGCAGCAAGTATGTAGGAGCAAAGGTGATGAATGGTGGGGGAGATCCAAGTGTAACACTCAGCCTGGCATAATCAATGGTATGGAAAGGAGTATATAGGATTCAAGAAAGGAGGGCAGGTTAGAGTTGAATTGGTTCATCATTGGGGAAGAAGAGGAGAGAGTGGCTAGTGCAGAGGAGATGGCCTGGAAGAAAGTTGAAGGATAAAGACATTAGAGTTCATAGCATGAATGAGAGGGAGAGTTTTATAAAGGAAGTCAGAGGGAATGGTGAAAAGTTAATAGATTGTGGCTGGCAAAAATTCGGAACATAGAAATGATACATTTGTGAGTGACAGCAAGGTCAAGGGTTTTACTATCTTTGTGTATGGCTGATTTGAGGTGGAGGAGTAGCTTAAGGGAGGTGAATTGGTTTAGAAACTGAATGGTTAGAGTATTTGAGGGAGAATCAATATGCATGCTGAAATCTGCTAATGTGAGCACAGGGGTTGGGAAAGAGAGGAAAACTTAAGCCAGCTTTCAAACACATTGAGGAAGGAAGAGGAGTGACTAGGGGGTTTGGCTACCATGATTTTGATTGGGCAAATATATGAATAACATAAACCTTAAAAGAAGAGAGGTTACTGAGTGATAGAAGAAGGGGGAGAACCTGAAAGTGGCAATAGAGAACAAAGAAAATTTGAACTCCTGAGGAGTCAAGGAGAATGACTGAATGTAATAACCCCCAAAATATGATCATTATTGTCTTGAAATTCTTTTTCTAGGATTTTGATTGGCTTACAAGTGATATTCTGTTTTGTCTTTTTTTTTTCCACAAATATTTAACCAAATCACTCCCTAGGCTTATGTGAGGCTGGGGGTGGGAATTGGAATAAAATACACAACATTTCTCTATATTCTTAATTTTGATACCTGAAAGAAGTGTCTTTTTAATACTTCCAAACTAAAGAATTATACTTTTTCTTTATCAATGTTGTGCCAAGGAGTTGTGTAAGTTAAAGCAGATACAGCACTATGATATAATCACAACATCAAAATGAAGACAGGATTGTTTAAGAGAAAAATAGGACATCGTAACTTGAAACTTGGCTAAATATTTTTCTAAGAGGATAAAGTAAGTGTGTAGCAAATAGAAAAGAATTGTTTACAATAAGCCTCATTGAATGCCTAGATATTCTGCACCAAAAGATGATGATAAATCACTGTTAATAATGTGTAAGGGGTTTTTGTTTGTTTTGTTTTACAGTAGATGAGATTAGTTTGGCCTGAGGCATTACAGATGCCTAAATTTTGCCTAAGAACAATCCAGGACCACCATTAGGCTTTGTGGAGGTCTCTGGTACATTGATTCTGCTATTAAGAGTGAAAAAAATGTTTGGTTGAGAGAAATCAGAGACATCTAATATGACGAACATTCCACAGCTACCTTTCCATGTAGGCCAAACACTCCACTATTTTCAAGATTCTCTATGTTATTCAAAACCACAATCCAAACCTTTACCAGACCCTATAACAGGTACATAAATCTTAAAACAGGAATTTAATTAAGGCAAGCTAGGAAGATAGCATATTAGGTACTTATTTTTTTTTTACTAAATATTCTCTGAATCCATATGCGAAAAAGTTATCTTCTCCATAGCCACTATAGAGTGATTATTGATTTCCTCTTTAATTTATCTTGTGATATGTGAGAAGGACTATTTAGACTCATGACATTGGTTTTAAAATTAGTCTTCAAAATTATCTACTACTTAATCTTTCTTTTAAGTTTGGGCAAACCAGAGAGCCCAAGTGCCGAAAAATGAAGTCCTGACTTCAAGTTTACATTATTCAGGACAGAAACAATACATATATAGATTAAAAGGGCAAAATAGATATAAAATAAACACAAGACAATGAGGAGGTGAGTCTAGTGATGGCTGTTAAGGACATCAGTAAGGTCTTATGTAGGCAATGAAACCTTAGCTGAGCAGCAAAGAGAGTTCAGAGTTCTAAAAGTTGGATGTAAGAGAGGATGATTTCCACAAAGGGGTGGAATCCCACGTATCTACACAAATGTGTACATGCATGGAGGCAAATAATAAAATTCCATGTACAGTGAACAAGTGAAAAGTGCATAACAAGGAATCATGGTAAACCGACCAGTAAAGACAATTTGAAAAAAAATACTGTGAAAGGCTTTATGCTTGGTATTTTACTCTGTGAGCAAAAAAAAATTACACTTCTTGAGGATTTTGCCATGAAGTAGTTACAGACTTTGGGAATCTCAATTTAACCACCTCTGTTAACCTCTTGTGTAGAGGATGAGTTGGGAAGGGGAGATAATGTTCAGTAGTGAAAGGAGCTTTGCATTTGGAGTCGGAATGGGAGACAGCATGGCTTAGTGGGTAGAGGCATGGATTTGGAGTTGGAGCTATATTTAAACCATCTATTCAGATACTTACTGGCTGTGACCCTGGATAAGTCACTTAAGTTTTCTCACAAAAAACTATCTCATCCTCTCAGTAACTTGGATTAAATTCTTCTCTACCCTTCACCTGCCATATCTGATGAGTTGACATGTAGTCTTGTTAGTGTTCTCCATCTCCTGAAATTATAATGTATTTGTTTTAATTAGGTAATTTATTTAAGTTTAAACATTACTGTCAATTATTTAAATTCAATATAAATTGTACTTATTTAGGTAGCATTCAAAGTCCATGAAGTCAGGAACTGTTTCATTTTTTGTCTTTATATCATTAATGCCTAGAACACTCTGCCTGGCACTGAAAAGGCTCTTAACAAATGTTGATAAATGCTTATTGGATTGAAAACTACCACATAGCTTATAGGGTTCAGCTTCTCTCCCATTCCCTGTCCTTCTTGACAATGTTTGGGGGTCTCTTTCCATCCTCCTCTCAAAAGAGGACAAATCTCCTGCTATTTGTTCCAAGTATAAAACTTCCTAGCTACTGCTCCCTATAGATAGTCTCAGAAAGTTCTATAAAAATCAGAGGAAGGACAAATCAGTTTTAGTTGTGGGGAAGAAGGTAGAAGAGATGGTGTCAAACTTTGGCCTTGAAGGAAGAATTTTAATAGGTACAAATATATAATTGGGGTGAAGAAGGTAGGGATAGTCTTCTGCTGTGTCTTTCTCTTCCCAGCATCTAGTATAGTGTCCATTATACTTGATAAATGCCTGTTTGTTCAATCTAGAACCTACAATGTTCTGGTTACATAGAAACAAAGACAGCAAGAAGCTTATTCTCAAGGAGATTCAACATAATGGGGCCAGGGAAGGGGAGAGACTTGGACAGTACTGCCCATAATGTAAAGGAAGAATGTTGTTAGCACAACAAGGAGATTCAAAGAAAAGTGTCTTGAGAACCTGGGGAGGTGGGAATCACTCTCAGCTAGGATGTGGAAAAGGAATGTATGGTTTCAAGAATTGACACCTTGAAGGAAGGATTAAGACATCAACAGACAGAGATTGGAGGGGGATGAAGGGAAGCACATTCCAGGAAAGAGAGAAAACATTAATAAAAACTGAACAAAAGATATATCAAATTTGAAATTCACTTCACCAATTTGTACTGGGAAGTAACACCTCCTTAACAAGTCAAGAATTAAATTGTATGTTTCAGTACACGACAGCTATCTAGGGGGAAAATATTCTCCTTTCACCTTTGTAATAGTGTTGGAGATGATTAAGAGATTCCATTTGGATTACTGTTGAGTCATTCTTTCATTAGAGTCAGATGGTTGTCTCATCTGACTTGAGAATCATGAAAAGATTGCTGTGTTTTAATTATCATTTTGAGGTAAAAACATATTTAGAAGTGACAAATATTCACATCTGTGTTAAAAGAAAATAGAAGAAAAATCCCATGGGGTTTCATCTTGAACTTTTGATGCACTCAGAAATATTTTTTTCGGGAAAATTCTATTAATATGAAAGTATGTAGCGTGAATGGAGATTGAACTCATAATGAGGGTTTGATAGTGATGGTTCCCTATCTCACAAGTCTATCAATGGAGAGATACTTTAAAATCTTCAGAGGAAACAATTTTTTTTGTCCTTGACAAGGAAACTGAAGTCTTGAGAACTAAGGAAATAGAATTACAGAATAGCAGGAAAACACTAGTGCTCTATTTTTATCTTAAGTGTCATTTTAGCACTATATAAAGCCACAGTATGCATGAATCTGAGTGCTCAGTTTGGGCTGTCGAGTAAGAAATAAATCTCAGTGATTAAAAAGACCCCAAGAACATGATGAGTGATGTGTTGTTTGCAACTTTGGACAATCTGTGGAGTTGATAGTAATTGCATGTCCTCTGTGGGTTGCTTCTTAGTGCCTCCTCTCAGGGAGGGAAAAAAATAGCATGTGTCATGTTACAAATTCCTATTTTTCTCTTAAATCACTATCTCAGTTTTGATTTTGTGATTCCATTGCAGTTCTCAATCTGCTTTAGCTACATGGTTCCTGGCATGACTTGGGGAAACAGAGATGAGCTCACTTATTTGGTTTGGAATAAAGAAGCACTGAGGTGAATTTGACTAGGGCATTTAAATTTAAGGAGGTGAAGAAATATGATGAATAATGTATTGCCAATAAGCTATTTAGTTAAATGGAAGCACAGATAATGGGGTAATAAATATTTGTGTACATATATATTTTTAAAATTATATATACGTATGTATATATACACATAAACACACACACACACACCTATAGTTTGTCGGGGATTTCAGAGAGAGAAAACATTGATATAATTTCACTATGGCTGGGTTATTTGAGGTTTTTAAAAAAAACATTATTAATTTTATTGGTATTAGCATGACCACTAAATCAAAGATCAGGAGATGAAATTATGTCTTAGGACAAAAGGAGGATTTTGGTGTGTTTGGAGTAACCCTGAACTGAATTATAGGGTGAAGTGATTGGTGCTATTGTTGACAATACCCAAGATAATACCTCAGTGGGTTGTTATTTTCCATAGTATAAATGTTGGTGGAGTGTTTAATTTCTTTTCTTTAATCCTTTTCATAATTAATGCACAAGTATTTATTTTCTATGGTTTTCGATTTTTAAGGCGATCCCAATGGTATCTCTAAACCAAGATGGCTTCATTCTAAATCAGAGACAATGCCATTTTGGGGGCAATTTTTTTTATTTATTTTAAACAAATACAAATTGAGAAAAAAAAAACCATAGCCATGTACACAGCAGAACATAAGAGAGGATTCAATATAAAGCAATAAATTTCCATTTCAAGAAAATCTATATAATAAATACTACACATTGTTTTCAAAGTTGCACCACTTTTCTTTGCTTCCTTGTAGGTTTTCTTTTGTTCTCTGCTGTGTATTTTTTATTTTATTTCCCCCTTCCTCTCCTCCATCCCTGACCTAAAAGAAGACTACACAGATGGATAGATTGATATAGATATCTATAAACATACTTACATATACACATATATACTCATACACATATATGTAAGTACTGTGTTTATTTCCACTTGTCATGTTTCACTGAAGGTAGATAGCATCTTCCTTCATAAATTCAAGTCTTTTCATGTTTTTTTCCCTAAATCAACCAGCTCATTTTCTATACCACAGCAATATTCCAACCCAATCACATCATATCTGAGAAATTGTCTATAAAAGTTTTCTCCCAATTTTCTGCATTCTTTCTATTCTTGGCTAGATAAGTTTTATTTAAATAAGAAAATTTTAATTTAAAATAATCAAAATTATCCATTTTACACTTCAACAATGTAAGTATCATTTAAGTATCATTTAAGGTCTGATACTGCTGAATCTGCTTTCTTTACGTCTTCTCCCTTCCCCCCTCCCCCTGGTTTCTTTGAAGTTCCTGACCTTTTGCTCTTCCAAATGAACTTTGTTATTATTTTTTCTAACTCAATAAGATAATTTTTAGTAATTTAATTGAGAAGTCATTGAATAGATTAGTTAGGTGTAATTGTAATTTTTTAAAATTATATTGGCTTTACCTACCCATGAACAAAAAGTAATACATTTATTTAGATCTGACTTTATTTGTATAAAGACAATGCCATTCTTAATAAATAAACAGATAGACAGATAGATAAATGTGTTTGGTTCCTATGGTAGTATAGATTCTTGTACTTCCATTATTATTTTCATTTTTTTAATGGAAGATAACTCCTTTTTTAAAAAAAAATATGTTCATGATACTTTTGTCATAGCCTGGTATCTGATACAGCTAATTAGATTTGATTTTGGGTCTTGATCTTAATAATACTTCATCTAGATTGTGTCCCAACCTAAGATTTTTTTTGGGGGGGGATATCAGAATCTGATTAGTTTTTCTTCTTCTCACAGGGTCCTGAGTCCAACTGCAAGCACTCAGTCTAACAAGAGCACTAAACACAAAATAGGTTTATTTC
The DNA here is from genome assembly GCF_900497805.2 of Vombatus ursinus. Classification (NCBI taxonomy): domain Eukaryota; kingdom Metazoa; phylum Chordata; class Mammalia; order Diprotodontia; family Vombatidae; genus Vombatus; species Vombatus ursinus. The sequence continues at coordinate 19,535,652 of NW_020940360.1, forward strand.
AGACAGTAATGAACACAGAAATTATCTGTATTTGAGTCCTTGGAAACAAGGCAGAAGAAAGTTTCTTCCAGTGATCTCCATTTCTCTCCACAGCAATTCATGTAACAGTTCCTGAAAAGTCACAAAATCATTTAGTTCCTGCATAGTAAGTGGAATTGTTAATCCCCAGACATGTTTAAAATGTCTGTTTGGCTTCTCTCTTTGGTACATGGTGAGTATATGTGGGTCCTACGATAACTGTGGATCCTTCATTCCAATTGAAGCATTTCTTAGAATGGAACTAGCACTCTGAACGATTCCCTTATTCTGGACTATACCTATATATGCTCCAACACTTTCACTATGACATGGTCTGTGCTGGATGTTCCTATCTCCCAAATGGCATCCCTGCCCACAGCATCATTAATCTGGAAGCTTCTCTTCTATGCCACTCAGTTCATTGCGTGGGTTTCTTTAATTATTTAAAATTTAATTTTTATAGTGTACTTAATTACCTGCAAACAAATATATTTCAATACAAAAGAAAAAGCTGATTACACAAGAAGCTGTGAGCTTCTGATATGCAGTTTTAAAATATATAATGTGGACATATAAATTCATATTTGGATGTATAATATGTGTGTATAAAGGAAAAGGTCATCCAGTCTGCTCTCATTTTACAGAATGTATGTATATATGTATACATATATTATATACACACATATATACATATAGAGGAAGATATAAATAGAGCTATAAATATATACATATACATACAGGAAAGCTCTATCACTATACTTTCTGATATATATACATACATATGCATATATGTATACATGTATGTATATATACTTATAAATATGTATGTATTTATATATGTATATATGTATGTGTGTATATTGTCCTGTGTACAATTTTTATTCTGATTTCTGTTTTGCTATGATTTGGATAAAGAGGATTCTTGGCTACCTACTATGTATGTTCATTATGGAATTGGTATTTGCTGGGAAAGGGTTCAAGCCTCTTTTATAAAGTTTGGGGTCCTTGCCCAATTAATGTAGCAGTAATAAGAAGTTAGTCCAAACCTGAAAATCATATATCTGTATATATAATTTAACAAGGTGGTAACAAAATTGCACTATTTGTATCCCCTTCTGTACTTCTTCTTTTGTTTCTTCTGTGCATATTATTCATAGCAATCTTTACTAACTCATTTCCCTTCAAATAGAAGACTTTGATTATAATGTAACCCTAGTCCCAAAGTCTATTGGAATGGGACTCTCTCCTTATTGGTGGAGATGAATGCCCTGCACCTGCAGGAGAGGTCAGAAGGACTTGGCAAGAGTAGGAAAGAGCTTCAGTCTCTTTGGTCTTCTTAGATTTCTCTTCAGGCTTCAAGTTGCTTCCAGTCATGCAGTCACTTTAGATCTTTCTAGCTTCTAGTTTGGAGAAAGAAGATGAAAAATGTCAAACCCATTTCAAGTTACTGAAGAAAAAGACTCTGGGAAGAAAAAAAAAACATAAGAGCTAGAAGTCTTCATCATGTCTTTCTCCCTGGCTTGCTACACTAACGAATTCAAGGAACTTCCCTTTTGGTGAGTCTTAAGACTCTCTCTCAGTTGAGCTGTTAGCTCACTTTCAACAGGAGAACTCTAACATTCTATATTTTCTGATATACATTCTCCTATGTACACTTTTTATTCTGATTCCTTTTTTGTGCTATGATTTCAATAAAAGGGTTTCCTTGTAACCTACTATGTGTGTTCATTATGGAATTGGTATCTGTTAGAAAAGGGGTCGAGCCTTGACTTTAAAGACTGGGGTCCCAATGATTGCTCATTTAATGAAACATTAATCAGAAGTTAGCTTGAAACTGAAAATCATATCTCCTGCACTAATAATACTTAAGGAAACATATGTGTGTGTCTGTGTATGTATGTAAGTATGTAAGTATGTATTGTGAGCCTGATGTTTCTTTTCTCTGAAGGGAATAGAATAGTGGTTTCTAGGCCCAACTTCCTGCTTCTCCTCCTATTAGGAAATTGTCCCCCTTTGAGAAAGGTGGTGCCTCCCTTCAAGCCATACTTTGACAGCCCCATGCCACATGTGGGGGACAGTCCTTACCACATCAGGATATAGTAACTAAAAGTAAAAACATTATTTTTATACTTAAAAATTTTCCCCATCTTAGTACTTTTCCTCTCATTAATTATACCTTTTCTCCTACTTAGTTACTGAGAGTGGGGTTCATGAGCAATATTTTTTTTATCTTTTTGTCAGTTTTTTTTAATGTTGCTGTGTCTTTTAGACTAGTATAATAAAACCTTGATTAATCAGAACCAAATACAGACTTTATTATAACTATATATTTCTCCATGTTTTTACTCTCTTAAAAGAAAATAAGCTAACATTGGTAATTTGTTTACATACAATATCTACCTTCTGAGGTTCAAACACATTCTACTTCACTATGTCTTATACCTTCTAGATCTATGATATTATAGGCATAACTTGGGGAACTGCGGATTGGACTAGATTCAAGTAAGGATATGACTATGAGTCTAGATAGTTTCATATAGGATTGAGCAAAGGCCAGGAATCCAAATGTGAAAGTATATTAATCCAGGGCCTCGAGAGTTATCAGTCTTCTAGAATGCACATGGATCTGAAACAAGAACATTATTACAGAGGGCAAGAGTAAGCAGGATGATTGTATGATTAATCCAATGAACTAAATGAGATAACACCCTTAGTGTTTATTGAATAATAACAATGACTTATTTGTATAGCCCATTAAGGTACATAAAGCACTTTCCTCACAATAGTAGTGTGAGATAGCTGACATAAATATTGTTATTCCTTTTTGAAGATGAGAAAAATAGTACTCAGAGAAGTGTCATTTCATTTCATTGGTTTTGGTTTTTTTAAGAGCAATATTAAAATCAACATAACTGATTAGTATTGCATAGCTATTACTTGAATTTACATCAATGATCATCAATGAAAAAAATTACAACTTATCAATCATTCTCTTTCCTTCAGATTTTTTGCTTTCACTATTCCTCTCTGTGGTTATAATTCATTGTCCATTGTTTTTCTAGTTTTGCTTTTTCACTTTATTTTCTTTTGTAAATGTCTTTTCCATAATTCTTTATATTTCTTTTGTCTGATTTTATTATAGTATTCTTAATATTAATTTACTACAACATATTTAAACATTCTCATTGAACAATGAAGTCATTACTATTTGTTAGGTTTAGAGGGGGAGTTTTTGTTTTTGTATGTTGCACTTACATACTTTTGTATGAAATATCACTCCCACCTCACTCTTCATAATGCTATACTTCATCATCAAGTCTTGCCCCAGCATCTAATAATCTCCCTTTTAGACAACCTTCTACAAGAGGCCTTTTCCAGTCCCCACTACCATCACCATTTCTAATTCCTTCCCTGTAATGTTACTTCCCATTTACACTGTATATATTTCATGTATACATAGTTGTTTTCATGTTGTCTACCACATTAAAATGTGCTCTCCTTGAGAGCAAGGATCATTTTGTTGTTTTTGTTTGTTTGTTTGTTTTTTGGGGGTTTGCCCTTCTTTGGCTTTTTTTTTCCTTTGGTATCCCTACTGTTTTGCACGGTGTCTGACATGTAAGTGTTCAGTAAATGCTTTTTGAAGTGCAACCGATAGTTGATTAGGGATTTAGGGCTGGAAGAGAATACAGAAATAATTTAGTCCAACACCCTAATTTTTCTGATGTGGAAACTCAGTCTCAAATAGACTATTTCCCATTCACTTTCTGCCTTCTAGCAACTCTCCCCTTTAGAAAAAGATCTATGAAATGTAGGCTGTATTATACTTTAACAGCTAACACTTATATAGCTCTTTAAGGTTTGCAAAGTACTTTACAAATACTATCTCATTTGATTCCCATAACAGCTCTTGGGAGAAAGGTGCTATTATTACCCCCTTTTTACAGATGAGGAAACTAGGGTAGACAGCAGTTAAATGACTTGCCCAGTATCACATAACCAGTAAGCGTCTGAGGTAAAATCTGAGTGCAGGTCTTCCTGACTTTGGTTCCAGATTTCAATCCACTATACAGTCTAGCTACCTATGCCATCAGTTTCATGAGGGCAAGGATAACTTCTTACCTAAACTTTTATTTCACCAAGCTTCTAATATGTTACTCTGCACAGAGTAGGTTTTCAACAAATGCTTGTTATTTTTATTCTACCTTAGTAGAAGAATTGAACATTAAGATGTTATTTTGGGCACACATATGCAGATAAATGTTTAATAATCAGCTCTCTAGAAACACTGACACATTTATAATTTTACTCTGCATCATTAATATTTTTCCAATAATTTCTTAACTCTAGGTACTAATCAATAAAACAATAAATCATGCCCTGATTTGTAGAATTTGCTGATATTTGAGATGTAAATGCTCACATTGAAAATTTAGCAATTGGCTCTCAACAGCTAATTTGAGCTGGTTTCAGCACATCCCTGCTGAGAGGTCACATCACCACTATGGAGAAAGAAATAGACTTGTGTTAATATCATAGCTCAAAAAAGGGATTAAAAAACTGGAGATATGAGAATAGTAACCATGTGAAGGCAAGGTGTAGGACTAGTTCAGAGTCATGGAAATAGTTGTGAAGTGAGACTGGGTAGTGTGGTCATTCCCTCAAATGGAGGTTCTAGGGAGAAATTCAGGAATCTGAGTAGGAAAATTTGGGGCATCTTGGACTGAGCTGTTTTGAGGGGAAAGAGGGAATCTCTATATTTACACAGAGTGAAACAAATTTGCAGCACAAGGCAACCTGAATGGTTGATTGGAAAGATCTATTGTGCTGGGTTGGGAAAGAAATGCAGTTCAGCATGGGCGCACAGACAAAGATCAGGCATCAGTGTACCTGGAGCAGACCTCAGAGGACTGAATCACAAGCAGCTGTGGCAGTTTCCAGACTTCTAAACCCACAAACATCAAAGACAACTTAGAAAGTCAGTAGGAAAAGTCTGTGACCTCAGTGAGAGAGAAGTTCAGCCCCAGCCCCAGCCCCAGTCCCAGCACAGCTTTGGGCTAGTAGATGCTTCTTGGAGCTTCCAGTCCACAGACTGAGGGGGAATTGAGTAACTGATCAGAGGGGGATTGCAGGGATCTCTTTGTTGGTGCTGAGGCAGTATTCTCTTGCTTTGCCTGTGCTTGGATCTGGGTCACAGTTCTGGGTGGTGGCCCTGGGGCAAGGAGGAGCACTGGCATGGTGGAGCTTGTGGTGGTGGTAGAGAGAGAATCCTCCTCACAGTTCCATGGCAGAAAAGAGTGCTTGTGGTCACTCATATACCAGAGCACAGGCCAGGAAAGGAATAAACACCTCACCCTTTATCGTACCACCTTGGAAGAACTGAAAATTTATAGGTCTCTAGAAGTATTTCTGAAAACAACTGCACAAAACCCCTGAAGTTTGGGACAGCACATTCTCCATACTGGGAGCACAACCCTACCTTAACAAAGAGTTTAAAAGTCAAGTAACTGGCAGGGAACATGAGCAAACAGCAGAAAAAAATTCAGACTCTAGAATCTTACCTTGATGACAAAGATCAAAACATACAACCAGAAGATGACAACAAAGTCAAAACTTTTACATCCAAAGCCTGCAAGAAAAATATGGGTTGCTCTCAGGCCATGGAAAAACTCCAAAAGAATTTTGAGAAGCAAGAGAAGTAGAGGAAAGCAGGGAAGAGAAATTCGAGTGATGCAAGAAAATCATAAAAAACAAGTCAACAGTATGCTAAAGGAACCCCCCCCCAAATACTGAAGAAAATAACACCTTAAAAAATAGCTTACCCCAAATGGCAAAAGTAGTCCAAAAAACCGATGAGGAGAAGAACGCCTTCAAAAGCAGAATTGGCCAAATGGAAAAAGGACATCCAAAAGTTCACTGAAGAAAATATTTCCTTAAAAATTAGAATGGACCAAATGGAAATTGTGATTTTATGACAAATCAAGACACTGTAAAACAAAACCAGAATAATTTAAAAAAAATTAAATAAACAATGTGAAATATCTCATTGGAAAAACAACTGACCTGAAAAATAGATCCAGAAGAGATAATTTCCCCAGCCCCGCCCCCCCAATCCAGTTCAGTCCAGAAGTCTCCAGAGAATCTCTCCACCTGCTGGCAGCAGCTCCACTCCTAAGACCTCCTGATCTGATTGATGAATTCCTCCCTATAACCTCTATTTGAGGAAGCAACCACACTAGCCAGGTTCACTTCAAATTTATTTCCATGACTCTGGATTAGTTTTCCACCTTTCCTCTACTTGGGTACCATACTCTTATGCCCAGCTTTTCACTCTCTTTCATGAGCTAACTTCTTCCATTAGAATACAAGCTCCTTGAGGTCCAGGGAAAGAACTCGCATCTGGGGCAGCTAGGTGGCACAGTGGGTAGTGCACTGACCTTGTAGTCAGGAGGACCTGAGTTCAAATCCAGTCTCAGACACATAACACTTACTAGCTATGTGACTCTGAGCAAGTCACTTAACACCATTGCCTAACCAAAAAGAAAAAAAAAAAAAAACAAAAAAAAATCCTAGCATCTAGGGGAACACACCCATAATTAAATAAAAAATTCAAAATACATTCCAAGGTCTAATAAAAGTGAGTTGAGATTTAGTATGAACTCTTTTATCTTATCTCCTCTTATGCTCCAATGAGCCAGGATGGCTACTCGATAGTTGCTTCCATGGGCTCTGGGTAGTACTTATGCTTTCTAGAAGGCCAGATGGGCTTGAAATATCAGTTCCATATAAAACAAAACAAAACAAACAAACAAAAAACCTTTCTGAAGCAGCAAGCACAGCATACTCAAGTTTTACAAAATATATAACTGCACACCTGATCTTGGTTGTATTAGCCAATATGAATAAACCCATGCTTGCCCTGAAAAATTTAGGACATGAGATTATGTTTCTAAGCAGAGACATTCTTTTGATATGCAAATTGCAAAATGCATGACTATATGGGGCTAAGCCAAAAAATATTAATCAATAAAACACAACAGGGATGCAATTTTCATAATTACACCCAGTGTTCTGCTGTATCGCAAGATTTAAGGTGCAGCCCTGATTACTACTTTATGATAAATGTGTGCCCTTCAATTGACTTTTAGCTAACACATGGATTATTTCCTGCCAGGGAAGTTTTCTGGTTCAAAAGAATATAAAGGCAGCATTTTCCAATTCAGTTAAGTTTAACAAACATTTATTAAGCACCTACTATGTGATAGGCACTGATAGGCACAAGGGATGCCAAGATAAAGCCTTTGACAGGCTGACTTTCTACTGAATAAAATTTCAGGATCAAATAGAAAAAAATTAGTTTGTTTTTTTTTTTAATAGTCACTAACTCAGTAATCTATAATGCCACTTGGAAACTAGGATAATTAGGTTTCCTCAACTGGAATACAAATCACTGATTAACCCCCACCCCCAAGCCACTTCATAGGACCAATCATAGGATCTGAGATCTAGATCTGGAACGGACCTCCGAAGACACTTAACCTGGTGTAGGGAAGATTTTTTTAGTTGTGTGGAACTAATTCTTTATACACAAATAAGTCCCACAGACAAAAACATATACACATACACATGTGTATGCATGTCTACATACTGACACACATACAGTATTTCCCTTAGTATTCAGCAGAGAGCCAGCAATACTTTCTCTTAAAGCATGGGAAGAAGGGAATTCTTTGTCTACCTAAACTTATATTAATCAGCCTGAGTATAATCAAGACATACATCTTTTTATTTTTATTTTTAGGCAATTGGGGTTAAGTGACTTGCCCAGGGTCACACAGCTAGTAAGTGTCAACTGCTTGGTCTGAGGCTGGAATTGAACTCAGGTCCTCCTGACTTCAGGGCCAGTGCTCTATCCACTGTGCCACCTAGCTGCCCCCTAAGACATACATCTGGAGAGACAATGGAGTTTCCAAGAGCTTCACCTCCTGTTTGAGCTGCATATTTTCTCAAGGTGCTATGGTGATCAGAGGAGAAAGAACTCAAATCTCATCCACAGAATCAACTAAGGTTTCACAGAGGCAGTGGAAACTGAGTCTTGAGGAATGATGCAGATAAGAAAGAAAGGAGGAAGAAATGTTAGGACCAAATGTATGGAGACAGTAAAAAGTAGGGCATGGTTGTGCCATAGCACCTAGCCAATTAGACTGAAATGTAGAGTATGCTTAGGGGAAAAGTGGGAGATAAGACCTGAAAGGCAGGTCTGTGGCCTAAGCATGGAAGGTTTTGAATACTAGGTGAAAGAGTTTATGCTTAATTTGGTAAGAAATTGAGAAGTTCTTATTTTTTAGAAGAGTGATATATTCAAAGGTATGACACATATACTGTGCTGGTACTTATAATTAATTTTTCCACTGAAAAGTGTTATTAATAAAGGTGTGGTTTTGATACTTACTAGTTGTATGACCATGAGCAAGTCACTTAATCACTAATCCTCAGTTTTCTTTTCTAGGAATTAAACTATATCTTAGAATTTAAAACTAGAAAGTTCTTTGGGGGTTATAATATTTGTCCTTTCTTCTTCACAGGGTTTTTGTGAGAGAATGAAAGCATATGTGAAAGTGCATGATAGCAACCTTTAAATTATCACACTATTATTTTTACTATAACCAAGCTATATGACCATGAACCAAGGAATGCCACAGTGTCTGAAAAAACAGTTAACAACTACCCAGTGGGCAATGGAGATATTCACACTGAGCATTAGTAGGTTGAAGCATATTACCAACAAATAAATGCATGGAATGACCATGGGCTCCATTCATTCCATTTCAATGTCAAGTAATCTAGAACTCTTCAACACATTAGGTATGCCACTACTGGGGTTTATGAAAGTGTTTGAACAAGAGCCTCACAGGATAAGAAAGTTAAGATCTCCATAACTGGAGAGGGTATCCACAGCTATGAGATCACTGATCTATCAAAATATTGAAATGTTATTAACCTAACTGGGAATAATTTCATTATCACTGTGACTCATTTGTATTATTGTGTAATTAGGAATTTGTAGGTTGTCCTGGGAAGCTAAAGGTTATTTATAAAAATATTTTTATTATTTTTCATCATCTAAATTCCTCCCTGTAGTTCTCTTCCTACACCTCCCAGAGTTATCTCAAATATCTATTTTTTATTTTAGTCATCTGTCCTGCCCACTCTCCACTCCCACGGAGTATATGAAATAAATAAATAAATAAAGTCTGTAATACAGAAATCCATAGTCCGGCAAAACAAACCTTCACATTGACCTTGCCTGAAAATATGTATCTCTTGGTGGATTTTAAATTAACCACCTCTCTGACAGAAGTTGAATGACATGTTACATATGCATTCTTTAGACTCACAGTCTATCATTATATAAATCAAGTTTCTAAAGTCTACAAAACTGTTCTTTTCTTTTTTGATGTTGTTATTATATGATCTCTTCCCCCAGTTCACTTCTTATCTCTCTAAATCAGTTTATAGAAATTTACCCAGTTTCCTCTGAAACCATATATTTTATTATTTATGGCACAATATTCCATTGCATTGTACACCACAATACGTTTAACTGTTACTCGATTGAACATTTCATTAGTTTCCAAAGTTTTACTACTATAAAAGAGTAGTTATAAATAATTTTGTACATTTAGGTCCTTTTTTTTCCTCTTTCTTTTATTTCTTTCAGGTACAGGCCAAATAATATAATATCTCAGTCAAAGGATTTGGACAGTTTAGTAAATTTGGAGGTAGAGTCCCAAATTTTCCAGAATGTATGAAGCAATTCATAGTTCCAACAATAATATATTACTATACATGTTTCCCCCCAATCCCTTAAACATTCACTATTTTCCTCTTTTGTTTTCTTTGCTAATTCAATGGATGTGAGGTGGAGCCTCAACATTACTTGAATATGCCTTTATCTAATTATTGGTGATTTCTAATATTTTTATACCTTGTATTTCTTCCTTTGAAGATCATGTGATTATTCTTATGATGATTTGGCAATTGTGGAATGGCTCTTAGTCTTATAAATTCATATCAGTTCTTTGTATACTTAGATACGAGACTTTATCAGAGAAAATTGTTGCATAGATTTCCACATATATACATATATATGTATGTATGTATGTATACACACATATACCTATATATTTAGTCAGTCAAAAACATCTCTACTAGGTGTCTACTAAGCTCTAGGCACCACACTAAGAACTGGAGATGAAAAAGAGTCAAAAGAAAGTCCCTACTCCACCCTCAAATTCTTTACAATCTATAAGGTCTGGAATTACCATGGCTGGGGAACCTGGCACCTCCTCCACACCCATGGGGTAAGTTTGATACCAAAGAAAGAGGCCAAAAAAGTTCAAGATGGATTATAGGAGTTTAATCAATCATTATAATTACTTACAAACAGAAGCAATCTGGGGCAGCTGCCAGATGATTCAGTGAATCCCCACTCCCTTTCCCACCCCAAAAAAGTCCCCATGATAATTACAGAAATCAGGCAAAAGGAGGAAGAGCCATAGGGTGCTTCACTGTGGATTGTTTTTTCTGGTTTGTAGTTTCTACTCAGTTTAGTATTGAGCCCAGTTCCCAGACATCCAAGTGTTTACTCAGCGCTGTTGGGTAAATGCCCAGTCACTCAAGATTGGGTAGTGGTCATGTACCTGTCACAGGATCTAAGTTATGACTCAGTATCTGAATTATGTATCTAAGTTATGATTTTTTTAAACAGGTCATCATGTCTGGACTTCCACCTTTCACAGAGTTTAAATTAATGACTTTTGACTTCTTACTGTGTATTATGACTTTTTCCCAATCGGAACCTCACACAATATAATTTATCTAGTATCTATATTGATATTCCATTTTGTTATGTGTCATCTTTTCTCTCACTTGTCTAGGCATGAAATTTTCCTTTATCAATAAATCTGAATGATAATTTATTGTTTTTACTCTAATTTGTTTATTTTGTGACCATTTAGATCTAGACCATGTATTTGTTTGGAACTTATCTTGGTATGTGGTATCCATTGATTATCTAAACCTAGAGTGCTATCTAGTTTTCCCAAAAGTTTTACTCAAATAGTGAATTATTTTCCTGATATCTTATGTCTTTGGGTTTATTGAACACCACACTAATGTATTCATTTCTATATGTTGTGCAAACAATCTATTCCACTGAACACTCTCTTTATTGTAGTACAGTATGAGAAATGATAGTAATAGAACCCCTTTCCCTCTTTTGTTTTACCGTCATTGAAAAGGCCATGAAACATATATTACCAGTAAGTCACTTAATCCTCTTAGGCCTCAGTTTTCTTTTTTAATTTTATGAAACAAAAGGAGTGAACTAGAAGTCCTGTGATGTCTCTTCCATCTTTAGTTCTATGACGCTATGATCTTTGTTTACAAATCACTCTTCTTCCCAGTCAGAAATATCCATGTAAAAGGAATGTGAAGGGTATACCATTGTCTAAGGTCTCAGCCCTTGCATCATTTTGGCAACAAGGTAAGCTTATGTTGTAAAAGTTCTAAGACACACAACTTTTGCCTGTTCCAATAAAGATTTCAAGGATAAACCCAGTATTGAACTATATTTCTGTTGCATGAGGATCAATCTAACTAAGTGTATATCATATTGTTCTACACTAGGTCAGTAATTTGGAGACTACTCTAACTCATGAAGATTATCTTCTAAGACAAATAAGAGCTGTTAAAATCTTCATCAGGGGCAGCTAGGTGGTGCAGTGAATAGAGCTCCAGCCTTGGAGTCAGGAGGACCTGCGTTCAAATTTGGCCTCAGACACTTGACACTTACTAGCTGTGGGACCCTGGGCAAGTCACTTAACCACAATTGCCTCACCAAAACAAAACAAAAACAAACACAAAATAAAAATAAAAAATAAATTTTCATCAGTGGAAGGCATTTCCACATTGATAAACTTTAAAAAAAATCATTTATAGAATTTGTGTAACATATCCATGAAGGACCTGTAATGTCATTGGGGAGGTGATTTTTTTCCTCCTACAAAGAACATAAGCCATCTATAATTTATATTTTCACATAATTTTTTGCAGGTCATGGTTTCACTTCTCCTAGATATCAAAGATGGAATCTGATACCAGTTCTTCCTAACTCCAAGTCTAGCACTCTACAAACTATGCAGATCTGTCCTTGTATACAATTCTTATGCATATAATAAAAGTTTGGTTTAGGCAGATACAAATTTGCTTCCTACAATTAGGAGTAGAAAGACATTACTCAGTCTGGGGGCTTAATTACAAGTTGAATTTGGTTTTCTCCATGGGTGCCATGGAACGTTTCTCACAAAACCTAGCTTATGATGTGTTATTTCAGCTTTCCAAATAACCACCCAGGGCAAGTAATAAGGAATGATGATTTCACATGTTTGATTTACCTGTATGCCTGGGGGCAGGGGAAAGATTTAGAGAGAGGTCTGGTTTGTAGAACATTTTTTTTTTGTTGGGTGATACCTGTAAAATAAAAAACAAACTATGTGCTTGGCAATGTTGTTATTAATTTTTAAAAGTCTAATATTTGGTCCCTCCAAGATTGTGGTTCAGTTATTATTTTTCCACCCCCAAGGAAACTGTTTTTCAAACTTGTAAGAACAGATCAAAAATAGGTACCAAGTAGTTCAATCTCAAAAGGAGAGATCTTCTTACTGCATTCTGTACTTCAAGTTAGCAAGGCTGAATCAACTACATTAAAGATTGTTAAGACATCGTCATCCATCTTTGAAAATCGGCTGATAAAAGATGATTGGAAAAGAGCAAATGGCTCTATTTTCTAAATAAAAAGAAAGGAAGAGAGCACAATGACAAACTGCTTGTTTGTTAGTGAACTTTATTTTGAATCATGGGACAAAGTAGTAAAGTATTTTAATTAAAAATATTAAAGTATTTTAATTAAAAATATTTAAAGGAAACCAGCGATGGCAAGCACATTGCAAGGCTCCACAGACAAAATATGCTCAAGGTTATTTTTCTTTCCTTTTTTGATAGGGCTGCTAAATATAAATCAATGGAATACTGTATATCTAATATACCTAGATTAAAAAAATACCCTCTCATTCTGGCCTTGTGGACAGGATAGAGAGATGTGGACTAGAGAAAAAAAAGCACAGTTAGATGGATTCCTACATGTTTAAATGACACAAATTTCCTATTATTATTGAGAGTATAACTGTCCTCCTCCTCATTTGAGTTTATGACCTTGGTGTTATCATGGACGCCTCACTCACACTCAGAAAACATATCTAATCTGTTGCCAAATTTTGGCTTCAAAAAATTTCGTTTGTCTCTCTGTCTCTGTTTCTCTCTCTCTTTTGCTGTCTCTGTCTCTGTCTCTGTCTCTGTCTCTCTCTCTCTCTCTCTCTCTCTCACTTTTCCCCTTATCTCTTCTCACACAGGTGCTACCTTAGTAGAGCTTCTTATCACCTCTCTCCTGGACCATTGCAATAGCTTTTACCCTACCTCAAATATTTTTCACCTCTCCAATCAATCCTCCACTCATCTGCCTGGACATTTAAGATCCTCCTTGGGGCAGCTAGGTGGCAAAGTGGATAGAGCATCGGCCTTGAAGTAAGGAGGACCTGAGTTCAAATCTGGCCTCAGACCAAACACTTGACCACTTGACACTCACTAGCTGTGTGACCTTGGAAGTCACTTAACCCCAATTGCCAAAAAAAAAAAAATCCTCCCAGTTTCCAGCCCAACTTTCCTGTGCTTATCTCCTATTACTCCTTGTACTTCAGCCAAATTTGACTTACAGGTACTCACCTAATATATTCCATGCTCTGCTTCCTTTATGCCTTGTGTTCCAATTAGTCCTTTCATGTGAAACACTTTGTCCCATGTTCACTGCCAAAACACCGTTACTTTTTTTAAAAACAAAATGTAATTGTCACCTCTTCCATGAAGTAAGCCCTGTTCCCTGTTCCCAAATGAGTGATTGTGCCTGTTTTTGTTTTCCACGATATGGTGAGGGAATACATCTATGATTTTATTGGTACAGGGAACTGCAAGATGAGTAAACTTCCTCTACCAATACATCATCATTTTCACTACAAATTGTAGGCTTAGAGAATCATACCTAGCCCTGAGAGTTTGAATGGCAGTTGCTTAGAGTCATAAAGCCAATATATGTCAAAAGAGAGACTTGAATCAAGGTCTTCCTGTTTCTTCAGTCAGCTCTCTATTCACAACAACCCCCCTGACTCTAACCTCCTTTATGTTTATCATACATCCCTATCTTGAATTTATTATTTCGGTACTTGTCTTCTTTCCTTTACTAGAATGTAAACTCTGTCTTATATGTGCATATTGGTGCCTTTTTCAGCACCATGGACATCTAATATACTTAAATGTGTAGTGGCAATACCTCCCAAAGTCTGTGGGCTAACATGAAAGGCATTCAGTCCTGTGGGCCTGACCCAAAGGGGTCACTTTCTCTCTTTGGCTCTTTATGGCTTTATCTTGATTTTTTAATGAAAATCTTCAAAATACATCTCAGATATGGTTGATATCTAGGTAATAACCCCCCCCAAAAAAAAACCTTAAACAGTCAGTGTATAATATTGCCACAGGAAATTCACATGGCACAAAGGTCTCACAAGGGCCCAGGAAAAGAGTTCTATGAAACATTCAAATAGCCTATCACACTCAATGACTCCATCAAGAAAGTAAAAACATTTCCTGTGACCAATGAACACATATTTTTCTTTCATCTCCTATGCACTTTCCAAATAAATAAGAGAAAATCATGGAAGATCTGCAAGGTTTATTCCTAGACCTTCAAACCATGTCATTAATCCTGCAACTACAGAGCTAGCCTCTTTATGATGTACTTTTTCTCCCCACAAGCATTCAGTTGAGGAAACCATCTCCTTCTAGAAGAGCCCACTCTTAAACTTGGGAGCTCCAAAATTCAGAAGGACCTATGAGCTAACTCCCAAGACTGTGAATGACTTTTCTTTGGATTAGTATTCTCTGATTTTTATTCAGAAACAGAAACAAAGGTAGAAGAAGATAGACAGGGACTCCCCTCTCAAGCTGCTGGAATAAGCACAGGCTGTTTGCCATGCACTCACTACAGCAAGTTGTCATTTTCTGTTCCCCATTCCTATCTCCTTACTTCATCATGGTTAAGAAGTTCAAGGAAGAGACTATGTGTGTATGGATGTGTGTGCATGAATATATATATATATATATATATGTGTGTGTGTGTGTGTGTGTGTATGTGTATGTATGTGTGTATATGTACATACATATATACACACATAAATATATACATTCACACACACATATATATGTATGTATACAGATGCATATATATTCAAAACAAGAAACATAATCCCTGTTCTCAAGAAGTTCACATCTAATCACATGACAAATATGAAAACAACTATGTACAAACAAGTTATATGAAGGATAAAATGGGAGTGGTCTCAGAGTGAAGGCATTAAGATTAAGGAGGATTTGAAGAGGCTTTTTTTTTGAGATGATGGCATGAATGAAACCAGGGAACCTAGGAATTAGAGATAAGGAGGAAGAACATTTAGCCAATCAATGCTCAGAGTCAGGAGAGACGGAGTGCTGTGTATGAGTAACAACAAGGAGACTGGTGTTACTGAATCAAAGAGTACATAAAAATACAGTAAGGTACAAGAAAACTGGAAGGACAGGAATATGCCAGGTTATGAAGGCCTTAAAAAAAAGGATTTCCTATTTCATTCTGGAGATAATATAAAGTCACTGAATTTTATTAAATATAAAGTAAATATGACATGGTCAGACCTGAAATTTAGGTAGATGACTTTGATAGATGAGTGAAGGATGAACTGGAGTGTTGAGAGACTTGAGGGAGGCACAAGAAGCATCAGCCTATTGCAATATTTCCAGTATGATATGATGAGGGCTTCTATTGGAATGGTTGTTGTGTCAGAGGAGAAAAAAAAGAGGGTTTAGAGGAGAGATGTAACAAAGGTAAAATTCCCTGGGACTTGACAACTATGAACATGGGATGGGGAGGTGAGAGAAAATGAGAAGCAGAGGATAACATCAAGATTTAGAGACTATGTATCTGGGAGGATAGTCTTACACTTGACAATTATAGGAAAGTTAGAAAGAGTTTTGGGTTTGGAGAGAAAGAGTTCAGTTTTTGGTCATATTGAATTTAAGATGTCTAAGGACATTCAGTTCAAGATGTCTAATAGGCAATTGGATATTTGAGACTGAAGTCACAAAGGAAGTTAAGGCTAAACAAGTAGATTGTAGAGCCATTGGCATAGAGATTATAGTTGAAACCACTAGAGGTGATGAGATCACCAACTGAAATATAGTATAGATGGAGAAGAGAGGAGGATCCAAAATTAAATATGATAATAATAGTAAAGCATTTAGTGCAGTGCTTGGCAGTACACGCTTAAAAATGCTATTTCTTCTTCCTTTTGGCTTCTTCTAGGTCAGAGACCCATGGGACACCCAATATTAGCGGCCATGACCTGGATGAAGATCCAGTAAAAGGAACTGAGGAGCAATCAGACATGTAGGAAGAGGATCAAGAAAGAGCAGTGTCAGGAAAGCAGAGAGATAAGAGAGTATCAAGGAAATGAGATGATTGTCAGCATTAAAAGCTGTTGAGAAGTCAGAAAGGATGATTATTGGTGGGGAAAGCCATTAGATTTTGCAATTAAGAAATCATTAGTAACTTTGGAAAGAGGCATTTCAGTTAAACAATGAGGTTGGGAAGCCAATCTATAGTTAAGAAGATAGTGAGAGAAAAACAATCTGAGGTAGCTAATATGGATAGCTTTCCTAAGAAGTTTAGCCAAAAAAAAGGGAAATGAGCTATAAGATGTTAGCTAGTCATGGCTGGAGGAGACATGTGCATGTTTGTAGGCAGCAAGGAAGCAGTCAGTAGACAGGGAGCACTTAAAGATTAGAGTAAGGACAGTAGAAAGGACACTCTCCTAGAGAGGGTGGGATGGAATTGGTGCACTTATGCATGGAGAAAGTTTTGATTTGTCAAGAAGGACCACCAATTCATGTGAAACAGTGATGAATGAGGAGACAGTGGAAGAAGGCATCTGAGTGATATGAGATGAGGAATAGGGGAGAAAAGAACTCACTGAATGACCTCAAATTTTTCAGTGAAATATGAGACAAGATTCTCTACTGAGTGGATGGAGAAGTAGCAATTAGAGGTTTGAGGAGGGGTGAAAATGTTTGAAAAAGCTGGCATGGTGAGGGGGATAGTGATTCAATTAGAAAAATGAAAAAGGATTGCCTTGGCTTAGTTCATGCCCAGTTGAAGTAATATGACATAAACTTGCAGTAGACACAGTCAGGGTTGGGTTCATACAGCTTCTTTCACCATCACATGATTAGGAGGATAGGTAGCAGATGGTGGGAATAATCCAAGACTGGAATTGGGCTAAGAAAGATATCTGAACAGGCAGTTTTCAGATGAAGAAATTAAAGCTATCTGTAGTCACATGAAAAAAAAATTCTCTAAATCACAATTGATTATAGAAATGCAAATTAAAACAACTCTGAGGTACCACATTATACCTATCACATTGGCTAACAGGAGAAAACAGGAAAATAATAAATGTTGGAGAAGATGGGGGAAAATTGGGACACTGATGCATTGTTGGTAGAGTTGTGAATTGATCCAACCATTCTGGAGAACAATTTGGATCTATGCCCGAAGGGCTATAAAAGTGTACATACCCTTTGATCCAGCAATACCACTACTAGGTCTCTATCCAAAAAAAAATCATAAAAAAGGGAAAAGGGTGTGTTATTGGTTAGAAGTATGTCAATCATTGAGGAATGAGTTCAGGTATGTTATCATTGTCCACAGTGAATTGTCCATGAATAAAGTTGTCCCAGGGAACTGCTGGGACAGCATCAAGAGGTTACGTGTTGCTAAAAGAGGTGAGAGAAAGAAAGGATGATGGTGTAGCTTTATGAGGTTCTTGGAGCCAAATGAATTGGTGCCAGCAAGGCAAGATTTGGAGGTCTCTAAGCAGCCAGAGACATTACCTGAAGGAGAACTGATGCATGAAAGGCACACAGGTTGCAAATTTAGGGTTGGTATTAAGGGGAAAAATCTGAACAAGAGATATATCACAAAGAAATGGGATACCCCAGAAAGTAATTGTTTCCTCTTCACTTGCAGTCTTCAAGCAAAGGTTGAAGAGCTTCTTGTCAGATATTTTTAATAAGTGTGTTTTATGTATTTTTTGGCATTATGTATTTGAGTAGATGGACACTGAGTTCCCTTATAACTCAGAAATTTTGTGATTCTTTTAATAACCAAGATCCCAAAACTGATCCAATTTTCTAGGGATGTTTTATAACTCTTTGGTGTAGATTAGACGTAATACAGCAAGTCTCCTATTCCTATTTCAGGTGTATGTCCTTAGAACAGCACAGCAGGGGCCTCAGTAGTGACACAGGGCTTCACTTGTGAGCTATCATTACATGATCTCACTAATGTAGCCAAAGATGATTACTACTTCCCTCAGTCTTCTTCGGAAGGTGGAGAGTCAGAATATTCCAACAGCCTTGAAGAGCACAGACGATCCATAAAACTCTTTACCAATTTTTCAAATCACAATGCATCAATACTTCCCACCTTTTTTTTCTCTCCCTTCTGGGATCCTTTAAAAACAAACAAACAGTAAGTCTGATGATTAAAATGTGGAAACAAATTATGCCCTCAGTATCAGAACTTACACCTTTTTTGATTGAGTGTTTTACCTCATGGACATCAATGTCTTGAGGATGCTGCCTTTGCTTTATTGCCATGACTACCCTGGGGAATCAATGCAGAAAGGATGCTGACACATCAGCCTCCTAAAAACAGAAATATTATTAGCATCCCCAACTTTTCTCACTCTCAACAGGATTTTGAATTTCAAAGATGCGTCTTCAAAATAGGTTGCTGTGAATACAGCAATATCATTTTGAGGAACTGCATACCAGTTCTCTAGCCCGATTTTGATTGCCTGCTTTATTCAAATGTTGCATACTCTGGGATTTCCTTGAAAAGACTAAAAATCCAGCCACCTGATTCCTTGAAATCCTTAGTAAGAAGTGAACGGCTGCCCTACTTGGGCTGGTTGGCCTAGTTGGGAACATGAAAATGGATTCTCAGAAGAAAAGTAGGCCTATTTTGGATCCATGTAGCAAGGTTTTTTTTTTTTATGGTGGGGTGAGCATGGGGAGAGGTGGGAAGAGTCAGGGAAGGTAGGAGCTTGGAAGAATGATTTGGGTCAGTTTACTATTTTTTTAAGCTAGAACCAATATACAATGGGTGCATCCTGAGCTTTATATCTTACTTTAATCTGTTGCTATAATGTGTTTTTATTTAAAAAAAAAAGGTGCTAAAAATCAAGACCACAGAATGATGTTTCTATTTTCTTTTCTCTGGTTCTGTTTGTTGCCAAGATAAATATTCTGCCGTGTCATAAACATAAATCTATTATCTCCATGAGACAGTATTGCTAAATCAAAGCTTTAAATCAACCTTATTTTAATGATGACTTCAGAGAACATTTTTACAGGATGTATAACCTCTCTTAAAACACTTCCAAAAAGAGGTATTTTATTTGCACTATGGCTCTGAAGTGGTTGTGATGAATACTCATTTGTAAATGTTAGTGCTAAGGTCACTATGACATGGCAGAGGGGGAAATATGAATGCAGAAACTGGAAGATGGGTTGATTCATTTCACAAAGGTAAATATCGAGGCCTACATAACTGTCTGCATTTAATTAGATTGTCAAAAGATTTTGAAAAAGACCTCAGTGGATTTCTGAGTAAACCTCAGCTTGCTGATTACTTCTATTGAATCATGTCTTGTTGTTCATAGCTTTTAATAGAATTGATCTAATCAGGCTATTTCTGTTTCCTTATCAATTGTATCCCCTTCTTTTGTTTGCATTGGGAACTAGAAGGTTTTCTAGGAACAATTTTGTCTCCTCCCAGGTTGCTATAGCCAGTCTATGCTCAGGCACACTTTAGATCTTTGCTGACATATATATATATATATGTATATATATATATATATATATATACACACACACACACACACACACACACACACACATATATGTATATGCATATGTGTGTGTGTGTGTGTTTAGAGGCTCCCATTATCAGTAAGCATGATTTTGCCAGTTTTGGTTTATTTTTTTCCCTTGGTTTTCAAAAATTATGTCTTTTATAGAATGTTTCCTTTTCAAGTCCACTCTTGAAACAATACAAAACTAAGGTCATTTAAAAACAAATAAACAAAAAAGTCCAATCATAGGAAAACCCTGGTGGCGATCATAATTGTTTTTTAAACAGAATACATTGTTTTTTGGTGTTTCATTATGTATTATTCTCTTCTCACTCAAAACTGAAGTTATAGAAATTAATGATAAATCTAGAGAACCAGAGGGAATTCCACCCAAAGCAATTTTCCTCTCCCAAATAACAGATGAATTCCTAGAAAAACCTTCAAGTTAATAAAGGTAACATTTAAGGTCATAAGTTAAATGACCTTTGTAAATCTATTAGGAGTGGTTAAAGGTCAAAGTAAACATTGAAAAATTAAAGTCCCCACTTCAGCAGCTGCTGCCTAGTCCACTTCAATAAATAAGTGTGAGGTGTGACTGGGGGTCTTTTAGAAGCCAGATTTTACATGTAGTAAATGTTCACTGTCACCAGCATAAGCATACAGCTTTTCATAGATAAATGCTGCACTTTCCCCAAATCCCTAAAAGTTAATTTTTTTTTATCACAGTTCCCCTCTGAACAGGGAATGTTTTCTTAAAGGATAAGTTTTGACTAGTTTGGTATAAAACTATGAAATGAAGTCAAGGGGAAAATTATTTGTAATGTTTTAAAATTACTCCAAAGTTACAGGTATTTTCAAGATGTCACAAAAGTTATAGGTATTTTTTTTTTCTGATCAAAAGTCAAATAGAGTAGATAAGCTGTTAAAGTGGCAAGTGGTTCAACAGTAATCTTCTGCATCAAGATGAGAAATCTAAAAAGGTTCACTCCTTAGAGAGTTATATCAGCCAAAAGAGGATATATCAGAGAAGATATGGGGTAAAATAATCATGTTTGCTTAGTCACAAAAGATAATACCTGCCCCATATATTTTCTAAACAGTTCACTCTTGGCATTGGTTGAACTAAATACATTTATTTTTGTTGAAATTAATATGATAGTCATATAGTTCTTTTAATTTTATTCACCATTATATAGCATAGATGATAAGTTTATTCATAGGTTGACCTTATGTTCCAAAGTGGTTTATAAATTATCAAACAACAGTTTAGAACACAGTAGAAGGTTAAGGTAGTATTTCCAACATGACTGAAGCTAGAAAGAAAGTAAATCTCAATTATGTTTTCAATGGGCCTCAGTTTTCTCATCTGCAAAATGAGAGGATTGGACAAAATGTTCTCTGAGGTCTGTTCCAACTTTAAATAAATGAAACCATGTTCATATGATACATGCAGACATGAAAACCTCTAAATTCTAGAGCTATATCTGGGGAAAGGTGACTAACATTGTTTCACGATTCAGAAATTTGAAGTTTTTTCTGTAGTACTTCTAATTAAGCAGACAGAAACAATTGATTAGACTTAACAGAAGATGGAAACAGCTGGTTAGCCTTAACAGGAAGCTAACAGATGGTTCATTTCCTTCTCTGTCCCTGAAACTCATGTCCATATCTCAGGTGAGTTTCTACCTACTAGATTCCATGATTCTCTTTCCCTCTGTAATGGTCTGTTCCGCATTGGCTTCACAGCCCTCAAGTATGCCAATGTCTGACCCACAAAGAGTGTTCTGTCCTGAGTTCTGAGTTTTCCCCAGAGGTCTCTGCTATACCAATTGTATTAGTCCCAAAATGTTGATTGGGAGTGATTTGATGATTCTTTCTGTGCATGTAGCTTGTGGTGCAACTGGATCAGTAGTTACAGATCATCTCCAGTACCTTTCACCTATAAATCCTAAAATCCTATGGAGGCAGAGAAATAAAAAGTTGTATCCCCATGTTTCCTGGGATTATCAAGTAATAGAACCCTGGTGTGTCTAGTTTTATAGGTTTACAGGTTTAATTTACTTACAAAATCTATGCCAACTCTCCAACCATAGAATCAAATGCTATTCAGTCAAAGAGAAGAGAAGGAACCAAATTGAATTAGATCACAAAACCCTCAAGGACCTGGTCCAGATTTGTGTCCCCAGAGCACTGTTTAGTTCCCTGCATATAATAGACACTCAATAAATATTTGTCAATGATGGTGATTACTGTAATTAACTTAATTACCCTGAATAGACTAAGCCAACCTCTGTAAGCTAATTCATTTGCCTCCTGAAATCATGAAATTCCCAGCTCTTCCATTATTTGTGTACTCATGGGGTTTCTCTGCATATTTCACCCTGACAAACTATACAAGCCATATGAAAATTTATCCAGTTACATTATTTTTTGTTTTTGTTTTCAGTTTATTTTGTTTGTTTTGTTTTTGTTTTTGTTTTGCCAGACTATGAATTGGTAATCATGAACCACTATAGTCTCTGAAGAATTAAATTTGAAAATCAGTCCAAGGGCAAAGGGAAGGCTTTTGCTAGGTACAATCTAATTGTAATACATTAAAAACAAGGAATTTAGAAGATGGAGAAATGGTAGAGAGAATGTAATTAACAATGCATGAACAAAAAATAATCTGGGCTAGCTCTATGGTAAGTGAAAGATTAATATTAGACAGCACACGTACCCCCACTAGTATCATTGTGCCAATCAAGTGAAAGGGAACAGGCCTGCCTTATGTTAGGTATATATCACCCCATAGTCAGCTTATGGGAAGATATGAACAAAACTTGCACAAAGTGAGCAGCCATGAATATGTTGCAATCTATTTGTTGAAGGGAATACCCACACTGATAAGATACTGTGGTTGCAAATTTAGGGTTGGTATTAAGGGGAAAAATCTGAACAAGAGATATATCACAAAGAAATGGGAGGCTTTTCCTCTTCACTCGACGTCTTCAAGCAAAGGTTGAAGAGCTTCTTGTCAGGAATTTTTAATAAGTGCATTTTATGTATTTTTGGCATTATGTATTTGAGTAGATGGATACTGAGTTACCTCATAACTCAGAAATTTTGTGATTCATTTAATAACCAAGAATCCAAAATTGATCAAATTTTCTAGGAATGTTTTATATCTCTTTGGTGTAGATTAGACATATATAATACAGCAAGTCTCCTATTCCTATTTCAAGTGCATGCCCTTAGAACAGCACAACAGTGGCCTCAGTAATGACACAGAGCTTCACTTGTGGGCTACCATTACATGGTTGCACTAATGTAGCCAGTTTTGATGTATGTCTAGTGTTTAAAACTCTGTGGCATAGATTTCATTAGGGATGAAAATAAGGTATAGAAAAATAAAGTATATACCAAAAACTGAAATTATTTGTTTCCTCCCCACTTCCCATTAGTCAGATGTCTGCCTCAATCCTATATTTTAGTTTATATCTAATATCTGTTTTAAAGAATTACAAAAGGAAAGAAACTAGTCAAACATTCAATCAGCAAATATTGGTTTATTGTTGACCATGTTCATACTGAGTTAGTCATTGGAAGACTAACAAAGTACAAAACGTAGCCCCTGCCCATGTCTTGCTTACCTGAGGAAGTGAGAGAGATTAGATGAATGAAGAAATAATGGAATTATGCAAAGAAGTATACATGTTAAGTGAATGGTATAGGGGTTAAAATGCGATGGTAATTCATAGGAAGTCAAAGTTAATTACTTTATGTGCTCAGTGAGAGGGATATCACATGTGGAGGAAGAAGGATTTAAATTCAGCCTTAAAAAATAAGGATGGATGTGAGAACCAAGATGTTGGAGTGGCAGGAAGCAATATGGAGCTCCTTTTCACATACTCTTCCAAATCTATCTAAAAAAATGTACTAGACCAAATCCTGACAGGGAAATTAAAAAAAAAATCACAGGGAGTCCTTCATCCAGCCAAACTCACCATATAAAGACAGATAGAGAAGTGTTCAGCTAGTAAGGACTGAACTGGGCTTGGAGTAAATTGGGTAGGAAGAACATCAGCATTGTCCTAGGGTAAAGCTATGGACCAGGGAATGAGGTTTATACCCAAACTGAAGGCACTGATAGGAGCAGATACAAACTGGTAGCCTTGTCCCCCTCTATCCAGTTCCAGGACCCAAATACAGGGTGAACTGATTGGGGATTTATGCAGTGGAGGGGTATTCTGGAGAAGGAAACATGTGGGGAGCGTGTGGAGAAAGGAGGAAGTTTAGAAGCTTGCAACAGCAGCAGCAGCAGTGGTGTGGTTCAGGTCCCAAGCACAGAACAAGGTCTCTCTTCCATCATCTGACCCAGACTTCAGAAGAATAACCTAGATATGAATCCCCAACCAAAGAGAAGCCTAGAATTATGTCTTTCTGAATAACAGCACTATCCAGCTGGCTGACAGAGGTGGAATCTACTCTTGCACAGACCAAAACCCAGGTCAGAAACTTGTAGAATTCAGACTAGAGAGACAACAATCAGACTTTGCCATGAATCAGACAACTTTGGGAGCTCTATAACTTTTCCGGTCCCTAGCCTGTTCCTAAGACCCTGGAATAAAACAACATTAAACATCCCGAGAAAGAAGCAACAGAACCAGATAGTAGTCTAGAAGAATGACCAAACAAGCAGCAGCAGCAGCAGCAGCAACAACAACATAATGAGTTTTTGTGGTAACAGGGATGTTCAAAACAGAAACACAGAAGAAGAGAACGGCTCCAAAATATCTACAAGCAATGCCTCCAAGAAACACAACAGCTTGGGAACAAACTCAACTAGAATTCCTGGAAGAAATGAAGCAAGAGTTTTTTTTTTTTTAAGTTTTTAAATATTTTATAAATGGAATGAGAGTGTTTGATGAAAAAAATGAAAAGGATTGAGAGTCATGAAAGAAAGAATTGGAAAGGAATTTAACATCTTTGAACAAGAGATAAATAAAAAAAAAATGCTCCACCTACAAATTCCCTGAAAATTAGAATGGATGAAATAGAAGCCAATGACTCTCTCAGGCAACAAGGAGTAGAAGGTATAAGGTATCTCATAACATAGCAACTGTCCTGGAAAACAGATCAAAGAGAAAAAAAAATTAAGCATCATTGGATTGTATGACATAACGGATAGAGGACCAGGCCTAAAAATCAGGAAGATCTGAGTTCAAATATAGCCTCAGATACTTATAAGCTGTGTAACTCTGGGAAAGCCATTTAACCTCTGTTTGCCTCACTTGCTTACTCTGTAAAATGGAGATATTATTAGCATGTACCTCCCAGGAGTAATGTGAGGATCAAATGATATAATAATTGTAAAAGTGCTTAGCACAGTTCCTGGCACATAGTAAGTACCATATGAATGTTAGCTGTTAGTTATTATTTTCTGAATACCATGACTGAAAAAGCCTAGATGTCATACTCCAAGAAAATTTTAAAAGAAAATTGCCCAGATCTTTTAGAACCAGAGGGCAAATTAAAAATTAAAGAATCTACTGGTCAAATCCTGAAAAAAATCAAAACCCCTGGGAACATCACAGTCAAAATCCAGAGATCCTCAGTTATCAAACATTGAAAATAAATGACCAAAAGTTCACAGATTTTATATAACTACTGTGAACTCTGAAAAATACCAAAGAGTTCACAGAGGTGATATCCAACTCTTAACTCTGAAAAATAAAACAAAACAAAATAAAATGGAACCAAAGAGCTAACAGTGGTTAGAAGCAAAAAACCAAAAAAACAAACAAAAAAACAAACAAAAAAAACTTTCTTTATCCCATTGAAGGAGGGAAAGTAGAGATGCATGCCAGGGCCTCCCCTAGGAAGAGAACTTATTTAGTGAGGTCAAACCTTGACACAAATAGTAGTGGCTATGCAGTGAGCTATAGCCATGATAATAAGTGGTAATAGCAATAACAAGGCAAGTTTAATTCATATCATGGCTTCATGACCAGAGCATGGTTCCTGCACATGCTTGTCCAACCTCAGGATCCACCTGGGGCTGGTGTGAAACAATTCTGTGATTTTGCTATAGCAGAGTTCATCCAGAGGGTGAGGACAAAGGATTGTTGTTATGCCAAGCTCAGGGCACAACTTTCTTGTTAGGCTTTAGCTTTAGAAAACAGTGTATCTCCTAATATTAAAAATAAAGGAGTAAAAAAGAGAGGGGTGATCTTGGCATGGTGATCCTAACACAGTGAAAGAAAAAATTTTGCAAGAAAGAATTCAACTACTAAGGAGTCACAGTGAGGCAAACATAATTTAGCAACTATCACTATAAAGGAGCAGAGAACTCAGGATACAATATTCTAGCAGACAAAAGATATGGGGTTATAGGCAAGAATAACTCACGCTGAAAAAACTGATTATAATGCTACAGGAGGAAGAAATAGAAGCAGAGGACTCCCAAGTGTTTCTGATTAAAAGAGCAGAGATACAGTGAAAGTCTGAAGTTCAAACACAGGTGTGAAGAGCAACATAAAAAGGTAAATATGAAAGAATAATGATAAGAACTAAACAAGAATGAACTGCTTACATTCAAATATGTGGAGATGATACATGAATATCCTTTGAACCCTAGCATCATCAGAATCCATAAAGGGAGTTGAATCAATCCAACACCTAGAAAAGTTTCTGTTACATTTTGTTAAAGAGAAGAATGGGAGTTGAGGCTTCCGGGAGCCAAGATGGCAGAGTAAAAAGGTAGTCACTCTCAACCTCCCCTATCAACCTCTGAAAACCCAGAAAATATCACCCCAGAAAAAACCCTGGAACAGCTGAACAAGAAGAAAGATGGGGTGCAGCAGTGCAGTAGCCCAGGTAGCTAGAGGGATTAACGGGAAAGGCCCCTCTTACCCTGGGGGAAGGGGTGCAGTATAAAACAGGAGTCGCCCAGCCAGCTAGTGGAAAGACCCACTTTAGCACACCAAGAGGAGATTCTGGTGCCTCAGCATTATACAGCAAAGGAGTCTCCCAGTGCCTCAGCAAACATAAGGGAAGTAGCACTACAAAGGGCCCCAGGTGGATAAATACCTGGCAGCACTTATCTAAAAGGAGCTAAACAAAGCTAAAGGAAAGGAAAAGCAGGCAACCTAGATTTACCTGAAAGTCCCAGCCTTGCTGATTCCAGCCCAGCACCAGATAAGCTGCCAGAACCCTACAGCCTCCAATTGCCAACATAAGAGGCCCCAGCACACAAAGCTAGTGACCAAGACCTAGGCTCCCAACACAAGAAGTTTGGGTTAGTGCCCTCTGCTCCCCAGCAGGAGAGCATAATCTCTTTAAAGGCCAGGAAATAAAGAAACACCATGAATAAAAAGAAACATACTATAGATTCATATTATGAGAAGAGTGAGGATCAAGACAGAAATTCTGAAGAGAATAACACTGTCATCAAACCCACATCTGCAAAATCAAGATGGAATATGAACTGGTCTGAAGCCCAAGAAGCCTTTTTAGAAGAACTCCAGAAGGATTTTAAAAGTCAAATGAGAGAGGTAAAGGAGTCCTTTAAAAGTACAATTGGCCATTTAGAAAAAAAGTACACTGAAGAAAACAAGTCCCTAAAACACACAATTGGCCAAATGGAAAAAAAGTACACTGAAGAAAATAAATCCCTTAAAAATACAATTGGCCAACTGGAGAAGAAAGTACAAAATCTAACAGAAAAAAACAATATGTTAAAAATTAAATTGAACAAATAAAAATTAAAAACTCTATGAGAGAGCAAGAATCAGTCAAACAGAAACAAAAAAATGAAAAAATAGTTGAAAATGTAAAATACCTCTTGGGTAAAACAGCTGACCTGGAAAATCGATCCAGGAGAGACAATTTAAAAATTATAGACCTACCTGAAAGTCATGATGAAAAAAAGAGCCTGGACATATCCTTCAGGAAATCATAAAGGAAAACTGCCCTGAAGTCCTAGAACCTGAAGGTAAAATAATTATAGAAAGAATCCACCACTCCCCGCCTGAAAGAGATCCCAAATTGAAAACACCAAGGAATATAATAGCTAAATTCCAAAATTACCAGATTAAAGAGAAATTACGGCAAGCAGCCAGAAAGAAACAATTTAAATATCATGGAACCACAGTCAGGATTACACAGGACCTTGCAACCTCTACATTAAAAGACCATAGGGCATGGAACATGATATTCTATAAGCAAAGGAGCTTGGAATGCAGCCAAGGATTAACTACCCAGGGAAAATGAGTTTGATTTTTCAGGGAAGGAGATGGATATTCAACAAGATAGGGGACTTCCAAACATTCCTGATAAAAAGACCAGAGTTCAACAAAAAATTTGATCTTCAAGTATAAGATTCAAGAGAGACATAAAAAGGTAAATGGGACAGAAAGATACAATATGTTGTTAGTAAGGGCAAAATGTTTACATGCCTACAAGGGAAGAGGACACTTGCAACTCTTGAGAACTGTATTGTTATTATACCATGTTAAAGGAGTATACATAAAGGGGGTGGATATAAGTTGACTTTGATGCAATGAAAAAAAAAATTAATCAAGTGGGTTAAATGGATCCAAGTAAGTGGATTAGTCTGAGCTAAGAAAATGTACTGAGAAAGGAGGAGGCAGACAAGGGTAAATTACATTACAGGAAAAGACACAAAAACCTATTAGAGCAGAGGTAAAGAAGGGAGGGGGATGAGCACTGTTTGAACCTTACTCTCATCAGATTTGGCTCAAGAAGGGAATAACATAATCAGGCATAGAAATCTAACTTGTACTATAGGCAGTAGGAGAGAAAAGGGGAAAGAAAAGGGAGGGGGGGGAAGAAAAGGGAAAGGGATAATAGAAGGGAGGTGGGACCCAAGGAGGTGCTGGTCAAAAGCAAAACACTAGTGGGGGGGGAAGGAGAAAGGAGAAAGAAAAGCATAAACATAGGGGGAGAAAAGGATGGAGGAAAAGACACAGATAGTAATCATAACTGTAAATGTGAATGGGATGAACTCTCCCATAAAATGGAAGTGTATAGCAGATTGGATTAAAAACCATAATCCTACAATATGTTGTTTACAGGAAACACATTTGAAAAAGAGTGACACATACAGGGTAAAGGTAAAAGGCTGGAGCAAAATATATTATGCTTCAGCTGAAGTAAAAAAAAAAAGCAGGGGTAGCAATTCTGACCTCAGACAAAGCAAAAGCAAAAATAGATCTCATCAAAAGAGATAAGGAAGGAAACTACATCCCGCTAAAAGGCAACATAGACAATGAAGTAATATCATTACTAAACATATATGCACCAAATGGTATAGCATCCAAATTCTTAGAGGAGAAGTTCAGGGAGTTACAGGAAGAAATAGACAGCAAAACTATACTAGTGGGGGACCTCAACCTCCCCTTCTCTGAACTAGATAAATCTAACCACAAAATAAACAAGAAAGTAGTTAAGGAGGTGAATAGAACATTAGAAAAGTTAGGTATGATAGACCTCTGGAGAAAACTGAATGGGGATAGAAAGGAATATACTTTTTTCTCTGTGGTACATGGCACATACACAAAAATTGACCATGTACTAGGGCACAAAAGCCTCACAATCCAATGCAGAAAGGCAGAAATATTAAATGCATCCTTTTCAGATCATGATGCAATAAAAATTATATGTAATAAAGGGCCATGGAAAGACAGACTAAAAAATAATTGGAAACAAAATAATCTAATGGTAAAAAATGATTGGGTCAAACAACAAATCATAGAAACAATCAATAATTTCATTCAAGAGAATGACAATAATGTGACAACATACCAAAACTTATGGGATGCAGCAAAAGCAGTTCTTAGGGGAAGTTTTATATCTCTAAATGCTTACATAAATAAAATAGAAAAAGAGGAGATCAATGAATTGGGCTGCAACTAAAAAAACTAGAAAAAGAACAAATTAAAAATCCTCAATTAAACACCAAATTAGAAATATTGAAATCCAAAGGAAAACTTAAGAAAACTGAAATTAAGAAAACTGTTGAACTAATAAATAAAACTAAGAGCTGTTTTTATGAAAAAAAACCAGTAAAATAGATAAACCTTCAGTTAATCTAATTAAAAAAAAGAAAGAAGAAAAACCAAATTACTAGTCTTAAGAATGAAAAGGGTGAAACTACCACCAAGGAAGAGGAAATTAAAACAACAATTAGGAATTATTTTGCCCAACTATATGCCAACAAATTTGACAATCTTAGTGAAATGGATATATATTTACAAAAATATAAATTGCCCAGATTAACAGAAAAGGAAGTAAAATATTTAAATTACCCCATCTCAGAAAAAGAAATTGAACAAGTCATTGATGAACTCCCTAGGAAAAAATCTCCAGGGCCAGATGGATTTACCTGTCAATTCTATCAAACATTAAAGAACAATTAATTCCAATACTATATAAACTATTTGGTAAAACAGGTAAAGAAGGAATCTTACCAAATTCTTTTTATTACAAATTTATGGTGCTGATACCTAAACCAGGAAGAGTCAAAACAGAGAAAGAAAATTACAGACCAATTTCTCTAATGAATATAGATACAAAAATTTTAAACAAAGTATTAGCAAATAGATTACCACAGCTTATCACATGAATAATATACTATGACTAGGTAGGATTTATACCAGGAATACAGGGCTGGTTCAATATAAGGAAAACTATCAGCATAATCCATCATATCAACACCAAAACTAACAGAAACCACATGATCATCTCAATAGATGCAGAAAAAGCTTTTGACAAAATACAACACCCATTCCTATTAAAAACACTAGAGAGCATAGGTATAAATGGAGTCTTCCTTAAAATAATAAATAGCATTTATCTAAAACCTTCAGCAAGCATAATATGTAATAGGGACAAGCTAGAAGCATTTCCAATAAGGTTGGGGGTGAAACAAGGAAGTCCATTATCACCACTGTTATTCAACATCGAACTGGAAACATTAGCTTTAACAATAAGAGAAGAAAAAGACATTGAAGGCATGAGAATAGGCAAAGAAGAAACAAAGCTATCACTCTTTGCAGATGACATGATATTATACTTACAGAATCCCAGAGAATCAAGTGAAAAACTAATTGAAATTACAAACAACTTTAGCAAACTTGCAGGCTATAAAATAAACCCACATAAATCATCAGCATTTCTATATATTACCAACAAAGCCCAACAGCAAGAGATAGAAAGAGAAATTCCATTTAAGCTTACTGTAGACATTATAAAATATTTAGGAGTCTACCTCCCGAAACAAACCTAGGAACTCTATAAACACAATTACAAAACACTTTTCATGCAAATAGAATCAGATCTAAACAATTGGAAAAACATCAGTTGCTCATGGGTGGGCCAAGCTAACATAATAAAAATGACAATTCTACCTAAGCTAATTTACTCATTCAGTGCCATACCAATCAAACTACCAAAAAATTATTTTATAGAGTTAGAAAAAATAATAACAAGATTCATTTGGAAGAACAAAAGGTCCAGAATATCAAGAGAACTAATGAAAAGAAGTGCAGGGGAAGGTGGTCTAGCCATTCCAGATCTTAAATTGTATTATAAAGCAGCAATCATCAAAACTGCTTGGTACTGGCTAAGAAATAGAGTGGTGGATCAGTGGAATAGGTTAAGTATGCAAGACACAGTAGTTAATGATTATAGTAATCTATCATTTGATAAACCCAAAGACCTCAGCTTCTGGGATAAGAACCCACTCTTTGAAAAAAACTGCCGGGAAAACTGGAAAAGAGTATGGCAGAAACTAGGCATAGACCAAAATCTCATACCATATACCAAAATAAAGTCAAAATGGGTACATGATTTAGATATAAAGGCTGATACTATAAACAAACTGAGAGAGCAAGGAATAGTTTACCTGTCAGATCTATGGAGAACAGAAGAATTCATGACCAAACAGGAGATAGAGAACATCACGAAAAGCAAAATAGATAATTTTGATTACATTAAATTGAAAAGTTTTTGCACAAACAAAACCAATGCAACTAAGATTAGAAGGAAGGTAGAAAATTGGGAAAGCATTTTTACAACCAGTCTCTCTGATAAGGGCCTCATATCTAAAATATATACAGAATTAAGTCAAATTTATAAGAATACAAGCCATTCTCCAATTGATAAGTGGTCAAAGGATATGAGCAGACATTTCTCAGATAAAGAAATTAAAGCCATCTATAGTCATATGAAAAAATGCTCTAAATCACTATTGATTAGACAACTGCAAATCAAAACAACTCTGAGGTACCACATCACACCTATCAGAATGGCCAACATGACAAAACAGGAAAATGATAAATGTTGGAGAAGATGTGGGAAAATTGGAACCCTAATGTGTTGTTGGTGGAGTTGTGAAATGATCCAACCATTTTGGAGAGCAATTTGGAACTATGCCCAAAGGGCTACCAAAATATGCATACCCATTGACCCAGCAATAGCACTTCTAGGGCTATATCCCAAAGAGATCACGCAAATGGGAAAAGGACCTACATGTACAAAAATATTCATAGCAGCTCTTTTTGTGGCAGCAAAGAATTGGAAATTGAGAGGATGCCCATCAATTGGAGAATGACTGAGCAAGTTGTGGTATATAAATGTGATGGAATACTATTGTGCTATAAGAAATGATGAACAGGCTGACCTCAGAAAAACCTGGAAAGACTTGTATGGTCTGATGCTGTGTAAAGTGAGCAGAACCAAGAGAATGTTGTACACAATAACAACCATGTTGTATGATGACTAATATTGATAAACTTAACCCTTCC